>NC_137274.1:12882646-13280146 GCF_053477335.1 Acartia tonsa
AAATAATTGAAGTTTTTACGTATTATTATTATTTTTTCTTCATATTTTTACTGAAATTCAAAAAGTGGTTGTCATTTAAAGATTTAAAGCCGTGGCCACGCGTAACCAATTTGATTTAAAGATTGCTATTAGGTTAGTGGCTGTACCTCAGGCAGCGGCAACGGCAACGGCTGCAGATTTAAAGATCCAGCTCAGAATAATTTACAGACTAATGTCCCCTCCCTCCCTGATTCGAGGAAAATTGTCTATAATGGTTCAACTGATTCTAATGCAGCGAATATCAATCGGTTTTGAAGCCAAACTAGATAGTTATTTATCGCATCGTATTATAGACAGCTTTCCGCGAATATTAAAATAAAAAATATATAAGATTAAAACAACTAAACTGGTATTGCTTTTATGAATTTTTTAGTATTCGTGGAAAATTGTCTACAAAATAATACATGGTTTTTCAGTATGGCTGAGAACTGGTTCTAATCCAACTGATATTAGTCAATTTCGAAGCCATACTGGAAATTGAGGACCCCTAGACAATATTTCAGTATGGCTTCAAAACCGATTAATATTCGCTGGACGAGAACCGGTTCTCAGCCGAACAAAAAAATTATGTATCGAAGCGTTTTATATCCAGTTTTCTACGAATATAAAAATGTGCAATCATAAGATTAAAATCAATTTTGATGGACCTTGTATTAGGCATCTCGGGGCAAACAAAACTGGTTTCAATCTAATAATTGTACATTTTTATATCCTATGCGATGCGAGAAATATTATTTCATTTCAGAAATTTTCTTTTAAATGTCAATTCAAAAAAATCTAAATTTTATTTTAAAAGCAACAATATGGAGGAGGGTAAGTATGGATATATTATTACTTGGATGTTGCACCAGATTTTCATGTACTCTAATAAAGTAACACTCGCTCCTGGATAAATAAGAGAGAGAGAAAAAGAGAGAGAGAGAGAGAGAGAGAGAGAGAGAGAGAGAAAGAGAGGGAGACAGAAAAACAGATAGACAAACAAACAGACAAATAGACAGACTAACAGACAGACAGACAGACAATTAGAAAGACAAACGGACAGACAGTCAGACAATCAAACAGACAGACAAACCTAGACAAACAGACAGACAAACATACAGACAAACAGACAGAAAAACAGATAGACAAACAGGCAAACAAACAAACAGATAGACAAACAGACAGTCAACAGACAGACAGTCAAACAGACAAACAAACAGACGGACAGACAAACAGACTAACAGACAGACAAACAGACAGCCAAAGCAAATGATATACAATTTCGAAGCATATACGATGCCTTTCTATACTTAATTAAAGTCTTTAAGTCAACTCTTTTAAGTTTACATCCTTATATTTTAAAGGTAATTGGACCAATATAGAAGCTAATAGCGGAGACAAACAGGTACATATAAATTCCAGGGCTCGGCAGGTTCCAAACAGGTTCTATTTTAGGCTTTGTTGCAGCTGACGCGCGGCTGCCGAGCCCTGATTTGGATTCTTAAAAAATAGGATCGCTATGGTAGCCAGATCACTAAAATTGTTTTTGTAAAAAAATCCTCCAAAATCATAATAAAAATCTACAAAAATTAAATAAAATCTTATGTTAACTATCCTTCTATGATTTTAGAACACATGTATTTCAGGGGTTGTAAGAGATAAGACATTTAAAGATAAATTGGTGTACCTTCCAAATAATAACAGATAAAATGAACCCTCCGAATAAAAATTATTGGTTAAAAAGTTTGGGAATGTTCAATGAAAAGTTTCAGTGCAAAAGAGAACCATATCGGTTCAGAGGTCACTGTCAGTGAGATCCTTTGCATTACCCACAAACAGATCTCCTGTTACTTTTTTTAGTTTTGAAGCTACTCTATTATTCGAAATGTCCGTCTGTCACGCTTAGGGGAAAACTTCTCCCCTCCTACTGGATGAACGAACTGGCCAATAAATAAGGTCTATGTTAGCAACCTATGATGTCTACAATTTTTTCCCTGTTAATATATCCACGTATATCCTATATCCATTATTGTCATCTTTGTTTTATGGATGGAGTGTAATAAATTGTCTCGCGGTTGTACTCGGTCATACGCAGTGTTGGAAGGGCGATGCTCATTTTAGATCTCAGTTTTCGCTATTTGATTGAATCATATTTTTCTTTATAAGATATGTCCTTTACGACCGCGAAAAATGGCAATTTATTATACTTCATCTTTTTAGGAATCACTTGAAGAAATCCCCCCTCTGCCCACCACCGATCCTCCCCTTCTCCTTTCCCCCCACAACTTCCCCCCAAATGTGTGCCCGGCCCCCCCAACACCCACCCCCTATGGTGGGGAGGGGGAGGAGAGCCCCATGGATTGTACGGTTGAGAAACAGGTTATTATAGAGTAGCGAAGCTACTCTATAATTAAATTTGTCTGTCCGCCATGGAGGAAATGCTATTTTCTATTGAAGATAGACATCTGAAATTTTTAGTGAAGATTCACTGTATCAATGAGCATCAAGTATATAATATACTTTGTCCGTAAGTCTGTCGGTCATGCATAAAAAAGACATTCAAAATATTTTGTATCATCATTTCAGAAAATGAATTATTGCATATTTTTCAACTGAAAATCTTCCTTATAATTTATTTACATAGAGTGATCAACACAGTTTAATTAAACATGTTATTTTTATTTGATAAGTCCAATACACAGTGTTTCATGTTTAAAACAATCTTCAGTTGGTTATAAATAAAAAGACATGATGCTTTAATTGTCTGTTTGTCCTTCCATGAATTTTTAGTTCTTCGCTACTTATGGCTGTTATCATCCTTGTTTAAGATTGGTAGGATCTCTAAAAGTACCCTCCATGACTTGATAAGAAATTATTTATATCTCTATCAGAGTCAGAGAGAGGGGGGGGGGACAATGGGCTGATTATTACACTAGCCCCAAAAGTTGTATAAAAACGTTTTTTATTCGTTTTTATGGATAATAGTATCAAAAATAAATTTTCTGTTGTTTTGAGCATCCAATATGTAATTCACTTTGACTATCAGTCCGTCAGTCATATTAGAAAATTGTAAGAAAGGTTACGTGATTTTCTCTCCAATATTCTTGATTTTTAACAAATGCTCTTTAAATCTCTTTGTCCTTATTCTTATTCATGATTTTTGTGCTTTGCTATTTATGGATGTTGTCATCCTTGTTTAAATTCTCTTTCAAGGTGGTGACAGAATATATTTACTAATTTTATTTTTAATGGATTATAGACATATAAAAGAGATCTATATTCTTTTAGCAGTTATCAAGATCTTAAGCTTCGCATAGGCAGACAACAGACATCCTATTACTGTTAAATTTGGATTTTAATAATTCATAATATAGGGAGATGATGACCAGATGGATATGGGAGGAGCAACTACCCCAACCCAATCAAGGTATATTTTAGCGTACAAAAAAATAACCGGTTTGTGTGTACCTAAAGGGTGTTCAAACAAAATGCTGACATTTTTAAAATTAAAATTGCGCGGCTTGTGTTAACAGTAGAAAAATGTTACGCATACTGTTAGAACCGCTAAGAAGTTTATTTTTTTGAGATATAAGAACGATTCTTGTGTTACGTATAGTTAGGGAGCTATGTGTTACAATGTCCTAACGGACTCAAAACTTGACTTGCGAGTATATTAGTGAATATTAGACAATAATTCTTGCAAAAAGACGTGCGGACATTTTTAAAATTCAAATTGTGCGGCTTTGTTAATGGCAGAAAAAGGTTACGCATACCGTTAGAACTGCTATGAACTGTTTTTTTGGAAATATAAGAACAGTTCCTGTGCTACAAATAATCTAGGAGCTAGGTGGTAAAATGTCCCAAAATTTCCTCGCAAGTCAAGTTTTAAATCAGTTGGGACATTTTAACGTGTAGCTCCCTATCTATATGTTGCACAGGAATCGTTCTTATATTTCCAAAAAATATACTTCTTAGCAGTTCTAACGATATGCGTAACATTTTTCTACTATTAACACAAGCCGCGCAATTTTAATTTTAAAAATGTCAGCATTTTTTTCTATACTGATCAACAAAAAATGTCCTTCGGCACCTCGGGGCTAAAAAAAACTGGTTTTAATCTTTTAATTGTACATTCTATATCCGCGGAAAGCCGTTATAATACGATGCGAGAAATAACTATTTTATTGTCATAAATAAAAAGTATTTTATTTCAGACCAATACCAGAACAAGAACAAGAGATGGACATAGCAACAGATTACAGGTTCATTTTGTTATTGTGTGATCACCAGGGATCTAAAGGGATAAGACAATGGCAGATAAATTGTACATTCCCCATACACAAAATTATCCCTTCTGTAGATTACATTTAGTTGTTGAACACTTTGGACACTCAACTCAGATAAAACACTGGGGACTAGTGAAATAAACAGTTCTCCTCTCTAGAGGTCCCTGTTAAAACTGTATACATTAATTATATTGATATGCATTTTCTAAGATTCATGTCGACTATACGGCTTTTTATAAAATGTGTTTATTATTGATCTGATGACTTCACAAATAAGTAATATAGAATTTATTTTATTAGATAGAACATAACTCGCGACCGTGGCTCAACACGTAGCGCAACCGCTCGTTGTCGTGGAGGTGTTAGGTTCGAATCCAGCCTAACGCCACGTCATAAATAAAGCCGTTAAAAATTGTTCCTACTGCTGCTATGTCATTGTGTGACATAAATAGTCAGAGTAGGAGGAATGTCTTGGCCCAAAACACTCAGGCACTATTCTATAATTAGGGTTGGTTCGTCCTTACGTCCGTCCATCACGGTTAGCTCTTTTCGTTAACTTTAGCATTGTCCTATTGCTTTCAAACTTTGCATGGTGATTCATGTAGTAGAAAGCGCAGTAGCTCTATAAACGTTACCAGAATGTCTGTACGTCCATTTTAAACATTTTTTAAAAACTTTTTTAACAGCAAATTTTTAGGTGATATGATTATTGGCATGATTTTAGGACAACAAAGTACAATGTTATAAGGGAAACTTATCTATAATCAAGTCCTAAAAATGTATGTATGTCTTTAAATATTATCCTGTATTTAAGCATTTTTTCAACAAATTTACGTACAATTTACGTACTATTTATTCAGTTCTGACACTCTACAAGTGTCAATATTCGTTTGGCATACTGTTTCCTAGCTTCGCTTTTATGGATGTTGTAAACCTTGTTTGTTACATTTTAATGATTCCTATTTTAGAACTGGTATGAAAGGTGACCCAGAACCGCATCCTGATGGGTGCCAAGGTGCTAGCGGCCTCCAGACACCTCCAGCTTTCTTAACCGCAGGTATTGCCAGGAAGGAAGGGGACAATTGACTGTTTATTACACTAGTCACCAAAGTTTTATAATGATTTCTTATTCTTTGGCTTATTTTTATTGAAATTTGATTGGTTGGTTCATTAAGTTTAGTGTCCAAACGTTTAAACCAATAATTCTTATTTATAGAATGGGTAAATTTGTGTATCATTATTTAGCGTTTAGCAAGATTCTTTGGTACAGACAGACAGACAGAGATCCTGATACTATAGATTGTTGTGCTTTTTATAGAAATTAATTGCTATGTTATGGATTAGAAATAATCTAAGAAATCAAAGGCAACTAAGAAAATATAATGAGTTTTATATTCCAATAGCCAAATTTAAAAAAAATGAATGGTTTGGTTTCCATTATTTTCATTTGAAAGACTCTGGAATAATTTTTGTCATGAAAAACATCTTTTAAATGAGAATATTCCCCAAAAAATTTGTAAAAAATCTTAAAGATGAACTTTTTAAATCTATATGTAATATTGAAGAATGTAATTACATTAGCAATTACAGAAATGGTTTTAAAGTTGAAGGAAAATCAGCCTTGAAATATGTTGTTACCCTTCTTGCCTTCTCATTTTCCCCTGTCCATTTAAGTTTTCCTACATCTATTTTGACATTATTATTTTTTTTATATCTTGTTAACTTAATGCCAACCTAAAAAAAAGGCAATGCAAACATCTTGGATACGCATATTCCTAATTTTAGGGAAGCCTACTCAGTGCCACCCTAAACATTTACTATTAGTCATACAATTAAAATTTAAATATATTATGAAAAATTGTAAAGTACACCTGGTACTAAGCAGTAGCTTGGTGTACTATTGTATGTACTGCTTCGTAAGACGGGGCTTAATTTGTCACTGATCAAAATGTTTTATGTTTTTTTATGTTCTAGGGATGAAAACCCAACCGATGGGACAAATTTATTCAGCTTTTTCTCTTCATAATAGGTAAGTCGATGAATTTTTATAAACGGAATTTTTCTCAAGTATGGCTTCAAAACCGATTAATATCATCTGGATTAAAACCGGATCTCAGCCATACTGAAAAATCGTGTATAGCATCGTATTACAGAAAATTTTATATAAATATTAAAATAAAAATCATACAATTATGACCAGATTTGTTAGACCTTGGCCTTCGGCTCCTCGAGACTAAAAAAACTGTTTTAAATAGAGATAATGTGAGAGATAGAGTGATAAAGTGAGAAAAAAACGAAAAGGAGTGGTCGGAAATTTAGGTTGCTATTTCCCTTGTCATTTATTAGTCTGTTCGTCCATTCAAAGGGAAGGGAAGGGATGTGGACAAGGGCGTGGAGGGAGAAGATCCTTATTTAAGCAGTCTACAAGTTTAACTTTATCAGAGGACCTTATAATCTGGTACAAGATCCAAGTAATAATAAATCCATTAATATTGTATTATAGACCATCTCTTGAGTTATACCAGTAAACAAGAAATAATAAATCTATTAATATTGTATTATAGACCCTCTCTCTCAAGTTATACCAGTAAACAAGAAATAATAAATCCATTAATATTGTATTATAGACCCTCTCTCTCGAGTTATACCATTAAACAAGAAATAATAAATCTATTAATATTGTATTAAAGACCCTCTCTCTCAAGTTATACCAGTAAACAAGAAATAATAAATCTATTAATATTGTATTATAGACCCTCTCTCTCGAGTTATACCATAAAACAAGAAATAATAAATCCATTAATATTGTATTATAGACCCTCTCTCTCGAGTTATACCATAAAACAAGAAATAATAAATCCATTAATATTGTATTATAGACCCTCTCTCTCGAGTTATACCATAAAACAAGAAATAATAAATCCATTAATATTGTATTATAGACCCTCTCTCTCGAGTTATACCATAAAACAAGAAATAATAAATCCATTAATATTGTATTATAGACCCTCTATCTTGAGTTATACCATTGAACAAGAAATAATAAATCCATTAATATTGTATTATAGACCCTCTCTCTCAAGTTATAACATTAAACAAGAAATAATAAATCCATTAATATTGTATTATAGACCCTCTCTCTCGAGTTATACCATTAAACAAGAAATAATAAATCCATTAATATTGTATTATAGACCCTCTCTCTTGAGTTATACCATTAAACAAGAAATAATAAATCCATTAATATTGTATTATAGACCCTCTCTCTCGAGTTATACCATTAAACAAGAAATAATAAATCTATTAATATTGTATTAAAGACCCTCTCTCTCAAGTTATACCAGTAAACAAGAAATAATAAATCTATTAATATTGTATTATAGACCCTCTCTCTCGAGTTATACCATAAAACAAGAAATAATAAATCCATTAATATTGTATTATAGACCCTCTCTCTCGAGTTATACCATAAAACAAGAAATAATAAATCCATTAATATTGTATTATAGACCCTCTCTCTCGAGTTATACCATAAAACAAGAAATAATAAATCCATTAATATTGTATTATAGACCCTCTCTCTCGAGTTATACCATAAAACAAGAAATAATAAATCCATTAATATTGTATTATAGACCCTCTATCTTGAGTTATACCATTGAACAAGAAATAATAAATCCATTAATATTGTATTATAGACCCTCTCTCTCAAGTTATAACATTAAACAAGAAATAATAAATCCATTAATATTGTATTATAGACCCTCTCTCTCGAGTTATACCATTAAACAAGAAATAATAAATCCATTAATATTGTATTATAGACCCTCTCTCTTGAGTTATACCATTAAACAAGAAATAATAAATCCATTAATATTGTATTATAGACCCTCTCTCTCGAGTTATACCATTAAACAAGAAATAATAAATCTATTAATATTGTATTAAAGACCCTCTCTCTCAAGTTATACCAGTAAACAAGAAATAATAAATCTATTAATATTGTATTATAGACCCTCTCTCTCGAGTTATACCATAAAACAAGAAATAATAAATCCATTAATATTGTATTATAGACCCTCTCTCTCGAGTTATACCATAAAACAAGAAATAATAAATCCATTAATATTGTATTATAGACCCTCTCTCTCGAGTTATACCATAAAACAAGAAATAATAAATCCATTAATATTGTATTATAGACCCTCTCTCTCGAGTTATACCATAAAACAAGAAATAATAAATCCATTAATATTGTATTATAGACCCTCTATCTTGAGTTATACCATTGAACAAGAAATAATAAATCCATTAATATTGTATTATAGACCCTCTCTCTCAAGTTATAACATTAAACAAGAAATAATAAATCCATTAATATTGTATTATAGACCCTCTCTCTCGAGTTATACCATTAAACAAGAAATAATAAATCCATTAATATTGTATTATAGACCCTCTCTCTTGAGTTATACCATTAAACAAGAAATAATAAATCCATTAATATTGTATTATAGACCCTCTCTCTCGAGTTATACCATTAAACAAGAAATAATAAATCTATTAATATTGTATTAAAGACCCTCTCTCTCAAGTTATACCAGTAAACAAGAAATAATAAATCTATTAATATTGTATTATAGACCCTCTCTCTCGAGTTATACCATAAAACAAGAAATAATAAATCCATTAATATTGTATTATAGACCCTCTCTCTCGAGTTATACCATAAAACAAGAAATAATAAATCCATTAATATTGTATTATAGACCCTCTCTCTCGAGTTATACCATAAAACAAGAAATAATAAATCCATTAATATTGTATTATAGACCCTCTCTCTCGAGTTATACCATAAAACAAGAAATAATAAATCCATTAATATTGTATTATAGACCCTCTATCTTGAGTTATACCATTGAACAAGAAATAATAAATCCATTAATATTGTATTATAGACCCTCTCTCTCAAGTTATAACATTAAACAAGAAATAATAAATCCATTAATATTGTATTATAGACCCTCTCTCTCGAGTTATACCATTAAACAAGAAATAATAAATCCATTAATATTGTATTATAGACCCTCTCTCTTGAGTTATACCATTAAACAAGAAATAATAAATCCATTAATATTGTATTATAGACCATCTCTCTCGAGTTATACCATTAAACAAGTAATAATAAATCTATTAATATTGTATTATAGACCCTCTCTCTCAAGTTATACCATTAAACAAGTAATAATAAATCCATTAATATTGTATTTTAGACCCTCTCTTTCGAGTTATACCATTAAACAAGAAATAATAAATCCAATAATATTGTATTTTAGACCCTCTCTCTCGAGTTATACAATTAAACAAGAAATAATAAATCCATTAATATTGTATTTTAGACCCTCTCTTTCGAGTTATACCATTAAACAAGAAATAATAAATCCAATAATATTGTATTTTAGACCCTCTCTCTCGAGTTATACAATTAAACAAGAAATAATAAATCCATTAATATTGTATTATAGACCCTCTCTCTCGAGTTATACCATTAAACAAGAAATGCCACCAGTTTGTTTAGTCCCCAAATCAGGTAAATTACACTGGTACCCAAAGTTTTTTAACGCAAATTGTTTGGGTTCTTTTAGCAAATCTTAATGAAAAAAATATGCTGTTACATAACAAAATGTGTACACAATTTCAACCAATGAGAACTCTTGTATGTTCCTTTAGTATTCTCCTTTTAGTGGAATCAGACAATATGTCTCTTGAGTAATTCTATTAGATGAAGATGATTAAAGCCCCTTCATACGATAAAATAACCAATGAGAGGCCAGCATAAAATTTACCATTGTTCAATTACAGTGTATACTGGCCTCTCATTGGTTATTATATTGTATGACATCATAATCTGTGGAAGGAGTTTAATCATCTTCCTATTAGACAGACACACAAACAGACATAGGGAATTATAGAGTCTCACCATTTTAAGTTTTTCTTGCTGCACTATTTTAATTTAAGATTAATTTGATCTTTTTTTTATGATCTTTAGTTCATTCAAACATTTGCCAAACTTCTTCCCTTCCACCTTTACTACACAAGGTATAAGGATAGATTGATAGATTAGTAGATTGATAGATTAATATATTGTTCCATTGATAGATTTATAGATTAATAGATTGATAGATTAATAGTTATATTTATAGATTGATTGACACATAGATATGTCAACGGATTGATAGACTGATAGATTGATATAGATTGATGGATAGATAGATTGATAGATTTTTTTATAGATTGATAGATGAATGTATTGATAGAATGATAGACATATAGATAGATTGATAGATTGATATAACGATTGATATATAGAATGGAAGATAGATTAATAGATTGTTAGATTGATCCATTGATAGATTGAAAGGTTGATAGATTGATAGATAGATAGATTAATAAATTGATAGTTAGTAGATTGATTTATTAATAGATTGATTGACAAACAGACAGACAGAAAGACAAACTAACGGAAAACAAATAGACCAGACAGACAGACAAACAGAAAGACAGATACACAAAATACAACCATACAGCCAGACAGACAGATATACTTGACTAACATGCAGACAAACATTTCAGTTTAATTCTAGTTTTCTGATTGTTTTTTTTGTTTATTAAGGAATACGATTCTGAAATTTGTAGCCTGCCACAAGTAACCTCTCCCCCAATACAAAATATAAAATCCGCAAAACTGACCCATCACTCCCCCACTTCCTCTCTCCATCCCTCTATATCCTCCCTCCATCTTTCTCAACACCCCCCTTCTTCCTCCCTCCACCACTCCCACTCCCAGAACTCGCCAGTCCACGCCTCCCCCTTCTCGGGTTTGCGCAATCCAAACAGCGGAGCACCTTCCGTCCCCCCGCTGCGCAATGCCCCGATAGCCTCCCCCTCTCCCCTGCGCAATGTGCCCGGCCCAGCGCCCTTTGTACCTGCTCCCACCCCTTCTCCGGATTCTGCCTTCCACTCAGAGTGGTATTCTCCATCCCTGTCCCCTTTACAATCGAGGTAAATAAAGATTTGTACGCCCGCCATCTTAAATACACCATACCGTACAATTTAAAAATTTATAGAAAGATTTGTAGTCACTAGAACTTATCTTTTTTTTCCCTTATACTCCTTTATTTCTCATTCATCCAATTCATGCTCAATTAATGCCGATGGGAAAACACAATCGAATATTGAATTTGTTTACCAGCTCTACCATTGACTTGTTAATCTTTATATTAGTCCTGTTACATCAGACTTTCTGTATAACAATTGTATCTTCAGCCATTGGTTTAAATGAAATATATGTATGCTTTCCCAAATTTATACCAAAATATCTGTATGGGCCTCTAAAACAAAAAGTGTACAAAAAGTGACACACAGAAAACTGTCCCGAATTTGTATTAATTTTGAGGAACAAGACTCCAGTGACGTCATATTTTTCTTTCCCGAAAAAGGGAAGGGGGGAAGAAAATCTCTTCAAAAGAGATGGGGAAAACCCCCTTTTCTCCCATCTCTTTTTTCTTCCCCCCTTCCCTTTTTTTTCTTTCCCCCTTCCCTTTTTCGGGAAAGAAAAATATGACGTAACTGGAGTCTTGTTCCTCAAAATTAATACAAATTCAGGACAGTTTTCTGTGTGTCACAAAAAGTTTTTCTGTGTGTTTGTCTCTCTGTCACAATTACATTACCACATGCCAAGATTGAAATTGACAAGTCAAATTTAACATGCCTAAATTAACAGCAAAAAACTATCCATTACAGGCTGACAGACCGATTCTAATTATAGAAAATCCTACTACTGCATGTTCATAATGTTTTTGTTAAATAATCCACTTTGTACTTAAAAATTTGCACATTGTGTTGGCGTTGGATCCTGCCTCTAGCTTTGCTTAAACATTGGATCCTGCCTCTAGCTTTGCTTAAATATTGGATCCTGCCTCTAGATTCACTTAAACATTGGATCCTGCCTCTGGCTTTGCCTAAATATTGGATCCTGCCTCTAGCTTTGCTTAAATATTGGATCCTGCATCTAATGAATATTTTTAGGAGAATTTCTGAATACAGCTCTTCATGTCAGAGTTCATCACACAGGTACAAAAATTTCCCTATTTAAAAACAAACTTTAAAATCCCCCCAAAAAGTTATTTTGGGGCCTATTCATATTTTTAGCTTAGTAGTATGATTCTATTGGTGCCATAGTAAATTTTTGATATACCATTTAAAATAGTAGAATAGACAGACAAAAAGACAGTCTGACAATAGAATAGACAGACAAAAGGACAGTTATCAGTAGGACAGACAGACAATAAGATAGTCAGAAGGACAGACAGACAAAAGGATAGACATACTGAAGGACTGAAAGTCAGAAAGACAGTCAGACCAAAAGAAAGACAGGAAGAAGGATATACAGACAGAAGGACAGTTAGAAAGTTAGACAGTGAGACAGACAGACAGAAGGATATACAGACAGAATGACTGTCAGACAGAATGACTGTCAGACAGAAGGACAGGCTCCAACACTTTTCGCTTTTAGAAATGATTCATTTTATTCTTCAGGACTACCCCCAACCTGTCCAGAAACAACTCCGACGCCTCCCTTTTCTCCTACAGCTCAGCCCCTTCCCCCCTGGACAGTCCGGCCCCCACCCGCCATTACCCATCCCCGGCCCCCATCACTTCCTCCCCCCTGCCGCGGCTAGGAGGGCCGGGAGGCGCGGAGGGGGGTGATGAGGATGGGGCCGTGGGGGCTTTGAGTCTTCCTGTGCACGCCGGAATTTCTAGACAACAGCTGATTAACAGGTAAAATTAGCTGATTATAGATTTATAAATATAATCAACTGTTTATAGAATAACAGGAAAAATCGGCTGATTATCTGTTAGTCTTTTAGTCAAGCTACAGTCAAGATACAAATGTCAATTTTTTTATAAGAAAAAAAATTATATTAGATTTCCCCTCAAACCTATGAAACCCCTCATTTTACCCCCCTGAAATCAAAAAGCTTGGACGTTCCTGTTATTTTTAATTTTTATTTCAGTCCCTGTCCAATTTGCGGTGATAAAATATCTGGATTCCATTATGGTATCTTCTCATGCGAAAGTTGTAAGGTAACTATCTATCTATCTAGTTATTTATCTAGTTATCTATCTATCTATTAATCTATCAGTCTATCTATCAATCTATTTATCAAACTAACGATCTATTGATCTATCTTTCAATCTACCAATCTATCCTTCTTGATGCTGTGAGTATTGGTGCAAAAAATATGACGTAACAAAAAAAATTAGCCAATGAGAGTCCACTATAAATTTTACCATTGGTCAATAACGGCCTCTCATTGGCTAATTTTTTTGTTACGTAATATTTTTTGCACCAATACTCACAGCATCATCCTTCTTTCAATCAATCAATCAATCAATCTATCTATTAATCATTCTATCAATCTATATGTCTGTCTGTCTGTCTATCTATCTATCTATATAATAACCTACTGCTGCTATTAGGGGTGCGTGATGTTCATATCTCATATTATATAAAGTAGTAAGCTTTTTATTAGTCTATAGCGAAAGATCTCGCTAACTACTGAACCAATTTATCTATCTATCTATCTATCTATCTATCTATCTATCCATCTATCTATCTATCTATCTATCTATCTATCTATCTATCTATCTATCTATCTATCTATCTATCTATCTATCTATCTATCTAGTTATCTATCTATCTATTAATCTATCAGTCTATCTATCAATCAATTTATCAAACTATCGATCTATTGATCTATCTTTTAGTCTACCAATCTATCATTATTTCAATCTATCAATCAATCAATCAATCAATCTATCAATCAATCTATCTATCTATCTATCTATCTATCTATCTATCTATCTATCTATCTATCTATCTATCTATCTATCTATCTATCTATCAAATTATCGATCTATTGATCTATCTTTCAATCTACCAATCTATCATTATTTCAATCTATCAATCAATCAATCTATCTATCTATCTATCTATCTATCTATCTATCTATCTATCTATCTATCTATCTATCTATCTATCTATCTATCTATCTATCTATCTATCTATCTATCTATCTATCTATCTATCTATCTATCTATCTATCTATCTATCTATCTATCTATCTATCTATCTATCTATCTATCTATCTATCTATCTATCTATCTATCTATCTATCTATCTATCTATCTATCTATCTATCTATCTATCTATCTATCTATCTATCTATCTATCTATCTATCTATCTATCTATCTATCTATCTATCTATCTATCTATCTATCTATCTATCTATCTATCTATCTATCTATCTATCTATCTATCTATCTATCTATCTATCTATCTATCTATCTATCTATCTATCTATCTATCTATCTATCTATCTATCTATCTATCTATCTATCTATCTATCTATCTATCTATCTATCTATCTAGGGATTCTTCAAGCGAACAGTGCAGAACAAGAAGAACTATGTGTGTATGCGGGGAACTAATTGCCAGGCAGGACTCCAGGGGGTGCTGAAACATTATATTTTTTCAAACCTATTAATTTTGTTATTGTATTTTATATTGAACAAGGGGCTCTATAGTCAAAGTGATATGGAAGGGCAGAAAAATAGTCTAAAATCCTACCCAGACTTATTTATAGAAATAAAAGCCTGAAACAACTATAGGGCCTATACAATGTTTCCCTTTAAAGGAGAACCATATCGGTTCAGTGGTTAGCGGGATCCTTTGCTACAAACAAAAAAGCTTAGCACTTTATATAATAGGATAATTTAAATTGCTTATTTTGTCAATAAGTAGCAAAAAATTGTTTGAAGCAAAAGTTAAAAGTACTTTAGTCAAAAGTAGTCTTAACGGTTAAAAAAACTGACTATTATTTTAGTTTTAGCTATGGAAGGAAAAAAATACAATTAAATGCACATTTATATAAAATTAAAAAAAAACTTCTGCTTTAGTAAAAATGGGTGAAAAAGGCCTTTTTTAAAGAAAAAAAGAGCCAGTTTTGCCTCTTCTTTGAGTTATTATGAATGAGATGGTGTTAGGGTTTGATAATCAGATGTGAAACTTTTTCGTACACAGTCCCTTTAAACCTATTTCTCTCCCAACTAAATCCTGATTACACTTTACCAGTGATAAAACAATAGTCGATAAATTGATCCCCAATGATGATACACTAAATTACCCCTTCTGTGGATAAAAATTAGTGGTTGAAACGTTTGAACACTTAACTGAATGCACCGACAAATCAAAATCCACTAAAGTTCCCAAAGTTGTTGACCCAACAAATAAGAAAATGTTATTAAAAACTTTGGGGACTAGCATAATAAACAGCCCATTGTCCCCTCCCTCTCTGATTTGTTTCATTCTTTCTTAGTATTATAGTATTCACACATGTTTCACCCCCCTTAATATTTGCTGGCAGGTTACCATGGCCACCAGAAAGAAGTGTCCAGCCTGCAGGTACCACTATCTATATGACTATCTATCTATCTATCTATCTATCTATCTATATATCTATCTATCTATCTATCTATCTATCTATCTATCTATCTATCTATCTATCTATCTATCTATCTATCTATCTATCTATCTATCTATCTATCTATCTATCTATCTATCTATCTATCTATCTATCTATCTATCTATCTATCTATATATCTATCTATCTATCTATCTATCTATCTATCTATCTATCTATCTATCTATCTATCTATCTATCTATCTATCTATCTATCTATCTATCTATATATCTATCTATCTATCTATCTATCTATCTATCTATATATCTATCTATCTATCTATCTATCTATCTATCTATCTATCTAACTATCTAGCTATCTATCTTTCTATCTATCTATCTATCATGGCATCGTTTTTAAAGAATCCACCGTTTTTATCTTCTGCCAATGTCACTGCCACTGCAAGTGCTGCCAATAAAAAAACATGGATCTTTAAATCAAAATGGCAGTGGTAAACACTTTTGAAACACCCATCGGCTCAGTGGCAGTAGTCATTTTTTAATGTAATTTTGATTTGAAGATCGCTATTAGGTAAGCTGGTTTACAAATCGGCTCACTAGAGGCATCGGCAGTTGCACCGCTGTGATTTAAAGATCCAGCTCTGGCCCAAATGCTTATTGTCGGGAAGGTGATAGGTTCGAATTAATCTCAGCTTAACACTGTGTCCTTACTAAAGACGTTATAATTGGTTCCTACTGCTGCTATGTCAGATGAGCGCAAAATAAATCGACAGAGCGGGGGGATTGCCTTGACCAAAGAAAACCTGTACAAAAGAAAACCATATTATAGACATATTTCCGCTGATAATACGACTAAGAACCGGTTCTAATCTCGCGGATATTATTCGGTTTCATAATCCATTCTTTTTTAAGATATGAGAAGTGTTTAAAAATGGGAATGAAGCTGGAAGCAATTAGGCAGAGTATTTCAAACCAGGGATCTAAAGGGATAAAACAATGACTGATAAATTGATGGACATCCCTAATTATGACTCACAAAATTATACCTTTATAGATTATAATTTGTGGTTGAAATGTTTGGACATTCAACTTAATGAACTAACTAATCAAAATTCAATTAAAGTCCGCAAAACCAACAAATAAGAAAACGTTATCATTAAACTTTGGGGACTTGTAATAAACAGCACAATGTTCCAGCTTATACCAATAACGAAATTAATTCGGGAAAAATCACGAAATTCGTGTGTTTCAGCTGTCGTTTGGGGGCAACACATCGTAAAATTGGCGAATTCTCCATTTGCCCCCCAAATTCGTAAATTTGGCGAATTCTCCATTTGCCCCCCAAATATTATTTTAGATTTTTTCGCTCGATGGTAATGGTTAAACCGTATTCCTGCCAATATCCCCTCCATGGTAAAAGCTGGGATGAAAGGTTTATATACAACAAGGATTACAACATCCAAAATCAAATGGTTGGACAAACGAACATTAACACTTGTAGAGTGTCAGAACTTTTTCAGATGTTAAAAAATTGTATATAAATTTGTTGCAATGTCTTAATTACATGATATTAATAAAGAACATACATACTTTCTTAGGCCTTTATTATAGAGATGCTTTGCTTTGTAGTACCTAGTTGATTTAGGAATCAAATACAATATCAAAAAATGGAGGGAAAAAAAGTTTTAAATCTACAGGTCCATTCTAACATGCCTAAATTATTTATAAGATTCATTATAATGTAACGACGTACGGTAGGCCCTAATTATAGAAAAGCTTCACAATTAAATTAAGACCGTATAAATGTATTTTTAACACTGGTTATAAGACAATGGCCAATAAGTTGATGTATATCCCTAATTATAATACACAAAATTAAGCCTTCTGTTGATAAATTATGATACACAAAATTAAGCCTTCTCTTGAAAACAATTAGTAGTTAGAAAGTTTGTATACTTAATTTAATGAACCAACCATTCAAAATAAAATCAATGTTCCCTACCTCCCCTTTAGTTCTTACTAATGTTTGAAATACTGTTATGACATACAGAGAGGATCGTACTAGAGGAGGGAGAAGTACCTATCAGTGCTCTTATACATTACCACAGGTACCCAATCTTATACATTACCACAGGTACCCAATCTTATACATTACCACAGGTACCCAATCTTATACATTAACACAGGTACCCAATCTTATATAATACCACAGGTACTAAATCTTATACATTACCACAGGTACCCAATTGTTTCGGTACGCATGCCTTGCCGTACACGAAATCTTAATCTCCAAGCCCTCCGAATGACCAACATGTGAATGTTTACAAATGTGTATTTATTACCATGAAAACGGTGCATCTAAAACAAAAATATAACAATTAATTTCATAATATTAATGGCTTATTATTTTTGTATATCGAGGTTGCGTGATTTCAATTTAATTAAAAATATAAAATTTCTAAAAAACTTTAAATTGGCACGAAACATATTAAGTAGCATCAGAAATTGATAATTTTAGATTCAAATGATCAATAAAATTAAGGAAAATATTCGTATGTCAAAAGTTAGCAGTTAAATGGTCTATTTGTTGAAAAATTAATGTTTTAAATTTCTTCGTAAAAATATACCATACTACACTTATTATTAAGAATTAAGATAAATTCTTACCACATTATGATGTCAAACTAAGCAGAAGGCTTATTTGAGATATTCCACACATCAGAGCACATGTATATTCAAGCAATACATTATTTTCAATCACGTAGCTCCTCATGTGGGACTAATCAAAGAAAAAGTGCGCGTTTCTTTTGTCTGTTTACAAGCCACGCGCCGCGCGGAGATAGTTAGGAATGCCGCGTAACACACTCATTCTCTAGGAAATTTGGTGTAAGGAAACAGGGATTAATGGGTTCGAACTTGACAGGGAATACAGGAAATACATACCGAAACACACCCGTCTATTCACTGGGAATCGAACACAATACCTCATCTTTGCAATATGCGTGCAGACAGTGTCCACGAAATCACAATCTCACAACACATAAACCACAAGAGTTTAAAATGTTATGGCCATAAGGCCTAAAATTAATTAGGGTAACTCGCGAATACCACAATAACTCAAACCGAGTCCACTACCACATAAGGATAGGAATAAGGAATGGGAAAAGCATTCAACATTCATGAATTGCACATTTACCACTCACACATCTCATTATATCATGGCCTCATAATCTCAATTAAAATTAGAATTACAGACCATGTAATTGCGAATACATGAATTAATAATCAATAGTACCTAAACTTTGATTAGGTATCTACATAATAATAGGCAAATGATTTTTATACTAAAAATCGCATCGATAATTAAATAATCAACTCAAACTTTTTTCATCAAAAGAAAGAAAGATTAAATAATGACATTTTTTCTACTAAATCTTTTTGCTAGAAAAGAAAAATAGAATTTCATAAAAAACTTCTCAATAATTAGCATTGTTTCCAGCGGAAAAATACTCGGGCTTACATCTAAACATTTTTAAGATAAGATAGGTAAGATCCTTAAATCTAACATGTTTTAATAAAATAGATACTTAAATCTAAATAAATATGACCATAAAAATCATTAAACATCGGAAAATTAAAATTTCATAATTTTAAATCTTCGTGAATCAAAATTGCGTAAAATAAAATTGCAATTGAAATATGCAAATTAAATTACCAAAATAAAACAAAAGCTCGATATAAGAAAAGAACTTTAAAATGCTGAATCTGCAATTTCTCTTTAGGTACATCAGTTCAAAGGTAAATAGTAATATTTTAATATGCATGTTATATTAAATTATTTATGTGATTATAATAAATCATAAAGAAATATTTAAATGATGTAAAACTCTCATTTTGTTAATTTCTTATCATATCAAATTTCAATCCAACAAGGATAAAAATGTTTATATCTGTGCAGGTACCTAGGAAATTTTCCGCGAAAAAGATCCCTGGTCCCGAAAAGACTTAAATCATTGAAAAAACTTGCGTAAACGTATAAAAAACTTAAGTTTGCATTTCAAATGAAAAAAATCTTGCATCGATCTGAAAGTTTAAACAAAATTGTATCAAAATTTGCGTTACTTATAAATCTTAAGAAATGGTTAATTTCTTTTTAAAATAAATACATTGAAGCAGTATTTTAATATATACGATAAAATGAAGGTAGAGTTAATTTAAAATATGCATAGTTTATCTTAAATTAATTCTGTGGCATTCAGATAAAATAATAATCAATATTTTAATAATACCATACATCGTGTTCGTTATTATAAATGCTTAAACATGAACGAAAAATATATATACCTAGGAAAATAATTGCTAAAGTATTTTCTCAAGGTTTAAAATTGTCCGAAACCGCTAGGTACGTATATTACTACGAATCTCTGCTCTCGGAATGAAAAAAAAATCTTTACGCGTGGATTAATGGAATCCCAGCTTCCGGAGTGAACAAAAAAAAAAAACTTTGTACATGAATTGTTAAGAATCTCTGCCTCCGGAATGAAAGAAAATCTTTGATTTGCTTACAAATTTAAACAAATATCTTGATTTTTTGCGATAATCTTTTAAAATAATAATGAGGAATATCTTAAACATTATCATAATAATATTACATGTTGTGTTCTTTACTTTAATGCATTATTTCATATGAGAATCTGAGAAATAACATTTTTTTAAGTAAACGTGAACCATAAAAGAAAACTAGAAAAATAATTTGTAAAAAAAATCCATTTTTCTCAATTTAAAATCTGCAAAATCATTTGGTATTTAATATACACGAACTTTTGCTTTTCAAAATCATACTTAAAGAAACAAAATCTTTTTTAAAATCTGCTTTAAAAGTCTAAACAGTTTTGTAGAATTTTTGTGCTTAGGTATGAACAATAAAATTAGTTGAATAATGAATACTTATTCTTTACAGAACCGATTGAGGTTCCTTTCACAAGCTCAACATAAAACTTGCAATATTTTTTCTTTAAAGATCATTGTCACATAAATAGTTTATGTTGTGGATTAGATATGTGTGGTTTGAAAAATTTCAATGACTTTCTGGCGGCAACACCCGCCATATTTCCAACCGCCATTGGCAGGCCTCTTACCCTGCATCGGGCGGCCAGCTTGGCAGCAACCAAGTCGATTCTTGATTCATAACACCACCAGGGCACGTAATAAAAGTGTGGCTGTCATAAAACTTAGAATCATCTACTGGCTTTTGTCCGGCCGGAACCGAAACTCCCGTCGGCTCTTGTCCGGCCGAGACCGAATTTCTTATCGGCTCTTGCCCAGCTGGAACCGAAACTCCCGTCGGCTCTTGTCCAGCTGGAACCAAAACTCTGATCGGCTCTTGTCCAGCCGGAACCGAAACTCCCGTCGGCTCTTGTCCGGCTGGAACCGAATAATTCAGCGGCTCAACACCCGCCGTAACAAAGTTATCAACGACTACAGTATCGTTACCAATATCATCAGGAATAACTGCAGCATAACTAACATCATTATCAATATTAGCCACGGCAACACCCGCCGTAGCCATGTTGTCAACGGCTGCGGCACTAGCAGAACCAAAAGGTTCATCAGCCGCGTTAAAAGCAGAACCAACAGGTTCAATAATAGCATCACAAGCAGCACCAACAGTCGGCTGCGGCTGAACATCTGAGCAGACAACATACCTACTCTTTGCTAAACCATTAGCACTAACAGCAAAATATCCAGATCCAAACAGGCTGGAGTAAAGCATGGTTTCTCCTACTGAACGTTCAGAGTAGGGAAACATCGATGGGTGCAGGTGCCCTACGAGCAAATCAACCTGCCCATCAACCAAAGTAAAATCTTCAGGTCTCATATCAAACAAAACAGCTGCCTCCATAGGATTTATGGAGCAGATCGCCTCTTTTGGACCAATGAGAGGCACTACCACAGGTTCTAATATGTGATAATTCTTGTGTCGATCAATTAAACATAGCTTGACCGTCGGGAGACGTTTAACTTCACCGTCAGCTAAAGAAATTCTTGCTGAACGTCCAGTAAAAGGTAACTGAAGTTTATTAACAAGTGACTGGGTTACCATTGTGGTAGTTAAACCAGTGTCCCACATAGCGTTCACTGGGACCTTCTGGCGATTAATGTCAACGACGTCTAATTGTTGTAACATTAACATTAGGTTCGCCTCAGGGGAAGTATGTACTTCATAGACGGCGGCAGCCATATCAACACTCTCATGCAAAAGGTTGTTATGGGCCTGACCACAATTGTCCACTTTGCAGCCGCCTATTATATCTGCCTTCGGGCAATCCACAGATTTATGCCCTTTTTGCAAACAAATCCAACAGCATCCAGCACTCTCCACAATACTCTTCCTGTCTGACACTGACAGGTCATGAAATTTTGGGCACTTGTAAAGTAAGTGCATGTCATCACAGCCATTAACAAAACATGACTGCTTCATCTTAGGTTTACCAGGTTTACCTACGGCGGTAGCGGCTGTCGCAGGGTTACCTTTCTTCTTAGAGGGGGTGTCCATATCAGTTGAACACCTCATTAAAATGGCGCCACGCTGTTCTTCAATAATCTTTAACAGCTTTGGGACGTTTGGGACATCCATCGAGCCCAATGATAAATTGAGCTTATCTTGAAAATCACGTGGCAACTTCTTGGATAACATCTCAAGAAGTATCACAGTCAACCACTGGCTAGTGGTAACTTCATCATCTTCATCATCTTTAGTCAGCTGCTCCAGCTGGCTAACTGCACCGCCAAACTCTGCTAAGACTGTCACAATCTGGTTGGAGTCCGACGGTTTAGACTTCTTCTCCCATTGGTTGAAAAGGCAGAGCATCTGACGTGTTTTGGACTTAAAACGTGCGTCAAGGTAGGCCCACTGAGATTCATGCGATTGAATCTGAATTAACTGGAGTCTAAGCTCTTTATTTTTACAGACCTTTTCACTGCTTAACAATAACTGTAAATACGACGGGTCTTGTCCTACAGTAAGCTTTTTAAAAGTGTCTTTAAAACTTACGTAGGATGCTTCCAGGCCGTCGAAGCTGGGAAGAAGACGTTCGTCGACACGATTCATATATCCTGGCGTGAATATAGAACCGGCGGCGAACTGTGGTGTGCCAAACGGTGACACAAATGGCGATGCTGTCGAGGCACCTGCCGACGTTGTAGGTGGCTTCACAGGTTCAAGCTTAACCTCAGCCAAACGTTTCATCAAAGCAGACAAAGTGTTTATAATTGCATCAGGTAAGGGAAAATATGGCCCTTTAATAACTTTCACAATCTTCAAACATCGATCATAAAGTTCAGCCTGATGGTTAGGCAAATTATCACCAACAACATCAACAACACTTTGAATGTCACTAAGCTCTTCTATAGCATCAAGAGCGTCTTTCAAGGCACTATAGTCTTTTTGTACAGTAACTATATCAGAATAAATGTCACTAAACTCATCAAGCTCTTGGATTCTCAAACCAAGCTTGCTAAAACCGACCATGATGCTGTCAAATGTCTCGAACTTGTCATGGACAAGGATTGATTCCTTAGTGAGATGTCTAACATTAAGTTCTGAAGTATCACTGACCAACTTCATCACTCTATTTAGCTCACTGGTTAGGGCATCAACGGCTGGACGCAGCCGCTTACTCAATTGTTCACCTTTATTCTTTTTAGGACCCATAATTGTCACTAAAGTTAACTGTACTGATTATGACTATAATAATAATGTGTGGTAAGGTATCACAACCAACACATTCACAAAACTTCACAGAATGTTCTTAGCTGCATCTGTTCTGTCTCGTTTTCATTGTTTCGGTACGCATGCCTTGCCGTACACGAAATCTTAATCTCCAAGCCCTCCGAATGACCAACATGTGAATGTTTACAAATGTGTATTTATTACCATGAAAACGGTGCATCTAAAACAAAAATATAACAATTAATTTCATAATATTAATGGCTTATTATTTTTGTATATCGAGGTTGCGTGATTTCAATTTAATTAAAAATATAAAATTTCTAAAAAACTTTAAATTGGCACGAAACATATTAAGTAGCATCAGAAATTGATAATTTTAGATTCAAATGATCAATAAAATTAAGGAAAATATTCGTATGTCAAAAGTTAGCAGTTAAATGGTCTATTTGTTGAAAAATTAATGTTTTAAATTTCTTCGTAAAAATATACCATACTACACTTATTATTAAGAATTAAGATAAATTCTTACCACATTATGATGTCAAACTAAGCAGAAGGCTTATTTGAGATATTCCACACATCAGAGCACATGTATATTCAAGCAATACATTATTTTCAATCACGTAGCTCCTCATGTGGGACTAATCAAAGAAAAAGTGCGCGTTTCTTTTGTCTGTTTACAAGCCACGCGCCGCGCGGAGATAGTTAGGAATGCCGCGTAACACACTCATTCTCTAGGAAATTTGGTGTAAGGAAACAGGGATTAATGGGTTCGAACTTGACAGGGAATACAGGAAATACATACCGAAACACCAATCTTATACATTAACACAGGTACCCAATCTTATACATTACCACAGGTACTAAATCTTATACATTACCACAGGTACCCAATCTTATACATTACCACAGGTACCCAATCTTATACATTAACACAGGTACCCAATCTTATACATTACCAGAGGCACCCAATCTTATACATTACCACAGGTACCCGATCTTATACATAACCACAGGTACCCAATCTTTTATAATACCTCAGGTACTAAATCTTATACATTACCACAGGTACAGAGAAACACACACACATAAAAGGATTTATAGCGGCTAGCGGCTACACCCGTAGAATCTAGGAGCTATGTATTCGAGGGGGCAGAGGGGAGCTAGACAATAGCTTAAACCATCCCAAGACTATTAAATCTAAAGATAAATAGCATAAAACCATCAAAGGAACACTTTTAGCATATTATATAGAGAAACCATAATTAATAAGATCTTAAGTTTCAGACAATAAATCGTAATGATTGAATAATTGAATAATTGATAATTCGCCATCTAAATCAATTTCCAGTTTGGCTTTCAAACCGATTAATATCCGCTAGATTAGAACAGGTTCTCAGCTATACTAAAAAATCATGTAAAGCATCGTATTATAGACAAATTTTTCGAATATGAAAATAATCATAATAGTTATTTCTCGTATCGTATTATAAACGGCTTTCCGCGGATATAGAATGTACAATTATAAGATTAAAACTAGTTTTTTAGCCCCGTGGTGCCGAAGGCACCGGCTTAAAAAACTAGTTTTAATCTTATGATTGTACATTTCTATATTCGTAGAAAACTGGATATAATACGATGCTAGACATAGTTTTTTCGTATTGCTGAGAACCGGTTCCTGTCCACCGGATTCGAATGAATACGAGAATAGTTATTTCTCGTATCGTATTATAAACGGCTTTCCGCGGATATAGAATGTACAATTATAAGATTAAAACTAGTTTTTTAGCCCCGTGGTGCCGAAGGCACCGGCTTAAAAAACTAGTTTTAATCTTATGATTGTACATTTCTATATTCGTAGAAAACTGGATATAATACGATGCTAGACATAGTTTTTTCGTATTGCTGAGAACCGGTTCCTGTCCACCGGATTCGAATGAATACGAGAATAGTTATTTCTCGTATCGTATTATAAACGGCTTTCCGCGGATATAGAATGTACAATTATAAGATTAAAACTAGTTTTTTAGCCCCGTGGTGCCGAAGGCACCGGCTTAAAAAACTAGTTTTAATCTTATGATTGTACATTTCTATATTCGTAGAAAACTGGATATAATACGATGCTAGACATAGTTTTTTCGTATTGCTGAGAACCGGTTCCTGTCCACCGGATTCGAATGAATACGAGAATAGTTATTTCTCGTATCGTATTATAAACGGCTTTCCGCGGATATAGAATGTACAATTATAAGATTATTCTTTAGGTTTCTGAAACCCCAAACTGCAATTCACCGCCATCTCCCGTTGTGCCCCATCTTTTACAGGTATTAATTTCACTTTGTCTGTCCGTTTGTCTGTCAGTCAGTCAGTCTGTAACGCTATGTAGGAAAGGTTATTTTTTTTCAGCTGCTATTCAAGAAAGATGACTGAAGTTTTGTGTGAAAATTCCTTATACCAATAAGCATCCAGTATGTATTATGTCATGCTACAAAATATATTAACAAAACATAAAAGGTTTCGTGATTTTTTCCTCCAATATATTTATATTCTTGATTTTTGTATGTCTTTATATCTGTCTGAATGTCCGTCTGCATGTCTGTCTATCTGAATGTATGTCTGTCTGTATGTATGTCTGTTTGTCTGTCTATCTGTATGTATGTCTGTCTGTATGTCTGTCTATCTGTATGTATGTTTTTATGTCTGTCTGTATGTCTGTCTGTCTGACTGTCTTTATGTCTGTCAGTCTGTATGTCTGTCTGTCTGTATGCCTGTATGTCTGTATGTCTATATGTATGTATTTCTTTTTTTTAGGAGATTATGAATGTAGAACACTTATGGTGTGGTGGGTCCCCCCCTAGCCGCACCCCCCAACATCAAGCCCCCACCCGCACTGTGGGGCTCTACAGGTTAGGACCGAACAATCCTTACATAAAAGTAACAGGATGTCTATCTGTGTTCCAAAGATATAAGGTAGAGTAATATCCAACAGACAACCAACCCTTTGATTGCACTACCTTTGTCTGAGAAGTCCTAACTGTGCATAGTGATGAGTTGCGCCTGTTTATAGGCCAAGGCATTCCCTCCTACTCTAACTATGAGTCGCGCAGTAGTAGGCACCATTTGTAACGTCTTTAGTTTTGACCCGGTGTCGGGGCTAGATTCGAACCTAGATTCATGTCTTCCACATTATTACCTTTTATTGTTATACATTAGAGTTCAGAGCAGTCAGTACATTTTATCCGAGGATTATATGTATATATTCCGCTTCTAATCCAGCCAATTGTTTTGAAACCTCTTCATCAAGTAACTCTACAAAGTGTCTCAAAAATCAGCCATGTAACGTAATAAAAAATGAGGGAGATGAGAGGAGAAGTGGGAAAGAAAACCCCTAAAAAAGAGATGGACAATCCCTCATTTTTATGACGTTGCATGGCTGGTTTTCGAGACACTTTGTAAAGTTACCTTTACAAAATTCAATGTAACGAGAACAAAGTGGGAGGTCTGTTATACTAAAATTCAGTAAAGGTGTGAGTTTTAAGGCTTAAAAATAGTAGTAGAACGATAATATTCACTGAATATGTGTATTTCTTATTGAAAAGAACTATAGACAAAATTATTTTTTAAGTAAACATTAATTTTTTCGTATTCATTCGAATCCGGTGGATAGGAACCGGTTCTCATCCATACGAAAAAACTTTGTCTAGCATCGTATTATATCCAGCTTTCTACGAAAATAAAAATGTACAATCATAAAATCAAAACCAGTTTTTTTCGGCCGTGCCTTCGGCACCTCGGGGCTAAAAAAGCTGGTTTTAAACTTATAATTGTACATTCTCTATCCGCGGAAAGCTATTTATAATACGATGCGAGAAATAACTATTATCGTTCTACTACTGCAGTTCTTAAGCTTTAAACCTTTTCGGAATTTTAGCACAACCTACCTCCCCCTTTTTGCAGGTCCCCCTCTCTATCCATCATACCACGCCCCCCGGGTGGTGAAAGTAGCAGGGGAGGGTTGGGACCCACCCACCACCCCTCAGGCCTTCCAACACACCTTGAAGAATCAGAGTTTTCTACTGGGTAAGGTTTTATATAACTTTATATTGAAGTAACAGAGTGTGTACTGAAGGATCTCGCTAACCACTAAACCAATATGGTTCTCCTTTACAATTTAGCTTCTCATAGGTCCAGCAAAAGTTAATAACTATTTTTGGGGAGGGTACCTCCACTCTCCCAAGAGAAATCGCCCTTAAAACTAAAATTATTCTCTCCAAATTTTATTTGTAAAACTGAAATATAAAATGGTGGGTTCGAATCCACCCCACCCAACTCATGTATCCCTAGAGCTTTATAGAGCTTGTCTAATCAACAGATAGCAGGAATGACAAACCGACAGACACACTTGATGCTCATTGCTATATGGAATTTTAACCAAAACCTTTTTCATAAATAATACCTGGGGAAATTACATTTCACCTTATAGCGTTTCAGACTGACAGACAAACTGAAGGAAAGACAGGTGTACATACAGACAAAATGAATTACAGATTAGCTAAAAAACAGTAGCAAAAAAAAAATCCTTAAAAGATAAGGGTAAACTAAATATGTATAACAAAAAGATCAACATATTTATAATCATACAAACAAAGATCAGCTGATCTTAAAGCATGGTACAATTAGTGCGCAATTGCCGCGTATTATCATTTAATTTAAAATGTGGTCTTGTGTTGAAATAATATTACAAATTAATAATTTAAACAAATAAAACTTTGTTACAGCCGTGTACCTGAGATGCCAGATCAGCTGCTGTACCAGCTGGTCAAATGGTGTAAAAGTCTTCCACTTCTCAAAAATATTTCAGTAAGTATTTAGGCTTATCTCAAAAAACACCTCTCTTAGAAAACGTCTATCTCAGAGACATCTATCTTGCCAAATGCCTATCTCAGTAAACGCCTCTGTCAAAAAAACACCCACCTCAGAAAATGCCTATCTCAAGAAAATGCCTCAGGGTGGGGACGGGACGGGACATGATCTGTAATTTGCTGTGGTACCCAAAGTTTTGTAACCACATAATCTTATTTGTTGGCTTAAACACTTAGGGCACTTTTATCTAATTTAAATTGGTTGGTCAAAATAATAGATTTTCCTGTTGATCTACATCATGGTATTGTTCCTACACTGTGTTTCTATTGATTAACTATGAGATTGTTGCTACACTGTGTTCCTATTGGTTCAAATAAGGAATTATTCCTACACTGTGTTCCTATTGGTCCAATAAAGGAATTGTTCCTATATGCTGTGTTCCTATTGGTCCAATTTGTTCCTACACTGTATTTCTATTGGTCCAATTTAAGAATTGAACCTACGCTGTGCTCCTATTGGTCAAATTATCATCTAGACTTATCAAATGTATTTTTCAGATTGATGATCAAAGTGCGCTGCTGATCAACGCCTGGTGTGAACTCCTGGTGCTATCAGCCTGCTACAGATCAATCCACACACCTGGCTTTATCTGGTAACTATTTGGATCCCGAATATCCGGCTAATTCCTGGTTCCGGATATCCATTTATCCGACTGGATATCAAGTAATTTGCCGGATATGCGGTTATCTGGCCGGATATCGGTCATTTAGTATTAGAAATCAGCCGATATCCGGTATCCGGCCAAAAAAGTATCCATCCACACCCCAGGCTTTATCAGAGCTTGATCTTTAAATCACCACTAAAATGATTTAAAGATCAAGCTCAGGTAACAATTTTTCCACGGGTACCTGTCTATGGCACGGTGTGATAACAATTATTATTTCAAGTATGGCTCCGAATCCGTTTCATTTCCACTGGATTAAAACCAGTTTTGATACAATGTCCTTTTACAACTGAGGATATCTAAGGGGAGCCAAATCTCTTCTTTTCTCTCCAGACACTCGAAATATTTAGTTAGGTAACACTCAACTTCCAACCAACTCTTTGATTGCACGACCTTTGAATGAAAGTACCAACTTTACATGGTTATAAGTTTTGCCTGTTTTGGGCCACGGTCTCGGTTTTTATGTCATCCTTGTTGGGAGCGTAGATACCCTAAAACTAGGGCATGTACGAACGTCGTCTGTCCCCAATCCCACACAGTCATAAATTAGAAAAATTTAAAGCTTCCCTAAAAAGAAGATCTCAATTTGTTTAGCGTCTCAATTGACAGACAAAAAAACTATTTTTTTCTATTTGGGTAGCGGCTACGCCCATAGATGCCTCTAATGGGGGGTTCAGGTGGAATTTTAATTGGTTGGTTCATTAAGTAAAGTGTCCATACCTTTTAACCACTAATTGTAATCTACAAAAGGGGTAATTTTGTGTATCATCATTGGGGATATACATCAATTTATCGGCCATTGTCTTATCCCTTTAGATCCCTGACAATCTTGTCCATGCTCTAGGGTATCCAATGATACGCGGCTGAGTTACGCGGAAGCCAAGGAGAGGCGCCTGGACAGATGGGTTGAGAGGATGCTAGCTTTCACTGATCAACTTAGGAGGTACACAGATAGATAGATAGATAGATAGATAGATAGATAGATAGATAGATAGATAGATAGATAGATAGATAGATAGATAGATAGATAGATAGATAGATAGATAGATAGATAGATAGATAGATAGATAGATAGATAGATAGATAGATAGATAGATAGATAGATAGATAGATAGATAGATAGATAGATAGATAGATAGATAGATAGATAGATAGATAGATAGATAGATAGATAGATAGATAGATAGATAGATAGATAGATAGATAGATAGATAGATAGATAGATAGATAGATAGATAGATAGATAGATAGATAGATAGATAGATAGATAGATAGATAGATAGATAGATAGATAGATAGATAGATAGATAGATAGATAGATAGATAGATAGATAGATAGATAGATAGATAGATAGATAGATAGATAGATAGATAGATAGATAGATAGATAGATAGATAGATAGATAGATAGATAGATAGATAGATAGATAGATAGATAGATAGATAGATAGATAGATAGATAGATAGATAGATAGATAGATAGATAGATAGATAGATAGATAGATAGATAGATAGATAGATAGATAGGTAGATAGATATATAGATAGATAGATAGATAGATAGATAGATAGATAGATAGATAGATAGATAGATAGATAGATAGATAGATAGATAGATAGATAGATAGATAGATAGGTAGATAGATAGATAGATAGATAGATAGATAGATAGATAGATAGATAGATAGATAGATAGATAGATAGATAGATAGATAGATAGATAGATAGATAGATAGATAGATAGATAGGTAGATAGATAGATAGATAGATAGATAGATAGATAGATAGATAGATAGATAGATAGATAGTCAGACAGACAGACAGACAGACAGACAGACAGACACATAAAGACAGACAGACAGACGCCTACACACACACTAACACACAGAAAGTTAAATAGATAGAGTGTATTTAGATGAAGACGCTACGGTCTAACAGACGGATATTTAGATTTTGAAATAAAATTTTCTATTTTTACAGGTTAAAAGTGGATGATTATGAATATGTTAGTATGAAGGTGAGTCATGAATTTACCCCTCAAAATTGTACGTATTCCTATTCTGGTAGAATTGTCCTATCGATTTTAAACTTGGCATGACATTTTACTAAGTTCGTTTGTCCAAATGTGAGGATTCTAAATTATTTGAAGTATGGCATTGAAACCGATTGATATCCGCTGGAATAGAACCGGTTCTGACGTAGCCCAATCTGTACCACTTTTGATTCTTGTGACATCCTAAAATGAGAGAGATAAGAGGAGAAGTGGGAAAGAAAACCCATAAAAAAGAGTTGGAGAATCCCTCTTTTTTATTACGGCACAGGAATCAAAAGTGGTACAGATTGGGCTTCGTCACCGGTTCTCAGTCATACTGAACAATCAGGTTTTGCAACGTATTACAGATAATTTTCCACGAAAAATAAAATAAAAATCTTAATTAAATACTAGTTTTATTAGCCCAAGCCTTCTTCTTTCATTTTAAAATAATTTGGTAAATAACTATACATATCTTCAACTGAAGCCCAAGAAATTTGTTTTTATTCGAGATTTTTTTGCATTCAAAAAATCTTCAATTTTTTAATAATTTAAATTACAGACAAGATTTCATTTATTGCGATGAAAACTAATGCTACGGGGTGTGTTTAGATAATAGATCTATAGTATAGATGTATAAACAGACAACTACCTCCCATCCTTTTTCAAAGACCTTTTTCGTCTGCTTCTAAATTATTTTCTGCTACTTGGCTGTGTTATTATAAGCAACACCATCGGTTGATTTTTAATGACCCAATAGAAAGCTTGCACAAGGTAGTTGCAAAGGGGAGATACAGTTGTTTAACCTTTTCTCCCTCTAGTGTTTTACTCTAATGTTTAGGTGATTGTTTTGTTGACTGCGGACACAACAGATCTGAGGGATAAGGACAGAGTTAGAGAATCACAGGAAAAGGTAAATGTCGTCTTTATAGTTCTTATAAGTCATCATTATAGCTTATATCTATCTATCTATAAATCGATCTATCGATCTATCGATCTATCGATCTATCGATCTATCGATCTATCGATCTATCAATCTATCAATCTATCAATCTATCAATCTATCAATCTATCAATCTATCAATCTATCAATCTATCAATCTATCAATCTATCAATCTATCAATCTATCAATCTATCAATCTATCAATCTATCAATCTATCAATCTATCAATCTATCAATCTATCAATCTATCAATCTATCAATCTATCTATCTATCTATCTATCTATCTCTGACTACTGTATGTACAGGTAGTACACGCGCTGCAAGAGTACACTCTCTCCCACTACCCAGAAATATATCTATCTATTTATCTATCTCTATGTATAGGTAGTACACGCGCTGCAAGAGTACACTCTGTCCCACTACCCAGAAATATATCTATCTATCTATCTATCTCTGACTACTGTATGTACAGGTAGTACACGCGCTGCAAGAGTACACTCTGTCCCACTACCCAGAAATATATCTATCTATCTATCTATATCTGACTACTGTATGTACAGGTAGTACACGCGCTGCAAGAGTACACTCTGTCCCACTACCCAGAAATATATCTATCTATCTATCTATATCTGACTACTGTATGTACAGGTAGTACACGCGCTGCAAGAGTACACTCTGTCCCACTACCCAGAAAAATATCTATCTATCTATCTATCTCTGACTACTGTATGTACAGGTAGTACACGCGCTGCAAGAGTACACTCTGTCCCACTATCCAGAAATATATCTATCTATCTCTGACTACTGTTTGTACAGGTAGTACACGCGCTGCAAGAGTACACTCTCTCCCACTACCCAGAAATATATCTATCTATCTCTTTGTACAGGTAGTACACGCGCTGCAAGAGTACACTCTGTCCCACTATCCAGATATATATCTATCTGTCTATCTATCTATCTCTATGTACAGGTAGTACACGCGCTGCAAGAGTACACTCTCTCCCACTACCCAGAAATGCCAGCAAAATTTGGAGAAATATTACTGCGCATGCCCGAGCTACACAGGGTGTCACAGGTAAGCTAGGCCCATACAGGGATATAAAGGGATAAGGCAATGACTGATAAATTGATGTACATCTCCAATGATGATACACAAATGTACCCCTTCTGTAGATTACAATTAGTGGTTGAAACGTTTGGATACTTCACTTAGGGAGCTAACCAATTAAAAGTCAATAAAAGTACCCAAAGTTGTTAATCTAACGAATAAGAAAACTTTGTGGACTAGTGTAATAAACAGCCCAATGGTTAGCTTTTTTTGTTAATTTTAGAATTGTCCTATCGATTTCAAAGTTTGCATTGTGATTCCTGTAGTAGTTAGGTACGATTTAGAAAGCGTAGCAACTTTTTAATCAATTTCAGAATATCCGTACGTCCATTTTTAACTTTTTTAGCAACAAATTTTTATGTCATATAATTATCAGATTGATCTGATTTTTGGAATACTGATTGCTAAGACAACAAAGTAAAATGTTTTATGATAAAGTCATAAAAATGTTAGTATATCCATCAACATTGTCCTGCATTTAAGCAGTTATTCAACAATTTTACTTGCAATTTTGTATCGACTTTTATACATTTTTATTCTGATTATTCAGTTCTGACACTCTAAATGTTTGCCCTACTGTTTCAGAGCTTTGCCTTTATGGATGTTTTCATCCTTGTTTTTTAGAAATATTCCTTAAAATTCCTTTTTAGATGTATTTTTATAACGTCACGCATAACACTTTCCGTATCTCCCTTATTAAGAATATCTTTCTATTTAGGTGATTTTCAACAGTGGGGCAGAAAAAGGAATTCTGGAATTTTTAAAATTTCTGTAACCCTCAGAACACATATCATCAAAAGAAGACTATTATAAACTATGTTCCTTAAATAAAAGTAACAGGATGTGTGTCTGTCTCTCTATGTGTACCTTTAACCGCTGAACCCAAATGATTCCACTTTGATCATTGAAACTTCTCATAGGTCCTGGGAAGGTTTATTACTGATTTTGGGGAGGGTACCACCACCCCCTCAAGAGAAATCACCTAAAGAAAAAATTATCTTATCCCACCAAAACCTTTCTTTTTCTAATTATTTTTAAAACAGAAATTGAAAGTGTGGGAGGTTTGACTCTCACATCCCCTTTTTTCAACTATTTATGTTGTAAATAAGGGGACTGTACACTTTATAACCAATAAAATGTCCGGATTGTTCTTTAGATCTTTCATATTTATTGTGATCTACTTTTAGCTTATTTTGTTAAGATTAAAAGCTTAACAAAAATCAAGCTTTTCTCAATGTTCTAAATGGAAATCTAATTGATTTTCAGGTCAAAATGAATATAAATAAAGTGAAACTCTTAAGCATTTGAAGAAAAAAAATGGGAAATGGGAGTCGGATTTGTTAAAAAATCCTCCAAAATCATGTAAAATATCTAAAAAAATTCAATAAAATCATTGAAGGGTTATCAATATAAGATGTTATATTTAATTTTTGTAGATTTTTTATATGATTTTAGATGATTTTAGATGATTTTTCAGCCATCCTAATATTTTTAGGAAATCGCCTCATGACTTTAAGCGACTAAATCACTCACAATGCACCGCTAAGTTTTAACCCAAAAAAAAACAATACTAGAATGAGTATAAAATAAGTTTAAAAACTAGTCTTGTGCTAATTAAAAGTCAAAAAAATTGGCATTGCATTTTGAGTATTTAGGCGCTTGACAATTTTTTTTTCCCATTTCCTAATACTTAAATGTTTTACTTTAGTTATACTCATTTTGGAATAGTACAGGTAGTCCTTGTAGAAAAAAACAGCTGAAATTTTCAAATATTTTTTTAAAGATTAAATCAGTTGTTGGTCATACCTTAACCAATTACTATTTACTGCCATGATTTTTCTTTGGAGGGTTAGGATACTCTCCCAAAAACAGCTTAAAACCTTCCCTGGCTCTATAATTAGTTTACTGTAAAGGAAACCCATATCAATCCAGTGGTTAGGAAGATCCTTTGCTACAGACAAAAAGTGAAGCTTTTCATATGTCTAGGGCAAGGTTTATAACTATTTTGGGAGTGGGCACTCAAATAACAAAGCATATCATTGAAGGAATATAAATATTCTACCATTTAGTTTTCAAAATATCAAGACCTGAAATGTATACTCTTGTGATATATGCAACTTTTAAATGTGTCTTATGTTCACTAAATCAACATGACAACAAAATCAGTGGTGCCTAAATGTAAAATATCAATATAAATTTGATATTCTTGCAATTTATGCCAATAACCTTTTCTCATAAATCTAAACTTGGACAATCACAGGTTTTTTTGGTACTTGTGTCAAAAATTATATGCTGAAAGTTAATTTTTCAGGTATAGTGCAATTCAAGGTAAAATTTTCATGGTAACAATTTTTCTATGAACTTTAAAGACTGCTAACAGCCAAACGGTGCCACGTATATAGATTATGTTAGCACAAAATTTAAACTGACAATGAAAGGCTTACAATTTATATGAAATATAATTTTCTAAAAATGCACAGTTATCTCGCAGTGCACATAAATGCGCGAAAAAAGATTTATTTTGTTCAGTAAAGCATTTTCTGTGCATTATTGGATCTTGACTATTACAGATTTTTTGTAGGCCTTTATAAGCCGCTTAACTCAGGGTGCGGGCATGTGCGTTTAGCCGTTTGGCCGTTAGCAGCCTTTTAAAGTTCATTTGTTTTTGGAGATATTCGTTACCAGAAACATTTCACTGTAAACTATATACTATATCTATTTTTTCCATTGATTTTTTTACTCGATCGGTTGTATACCTTAGACATTAGAGTGCCTAGTTGAACAAAGAAACCCTGTATTTTTAATTTAAGATTTTAAACAAAAACAGTTTTTTTTTTTAATTCTTAGAATGAAGGCATTTATATCATTAGTGTTTGTTAGTACCCTCTCCCAAAACAGTTATGAACCTTTCCAGGACCTATGAGAAGCTACACTATAAAAAAGAATCAAATCGTTACACACACACACATAGACGTCCAAGCTTTTTATTTTGGGGGGGGTAATTCGCTTTTGGAGGGTGGGTAAAATGGCGCGAAAATTTTTTTTACCCCCCCAAAATTTTTACCCTGGGGGTAAATTTTGCTTGGGGGGGGGGGTAATTACCCTCCCTGAAATCTGTTGGCAGGGGTAAATTTTGTTTAGCCCTACCCCCAAATTTACCCCCAGGGCAAAATTTTGAAGGGGGGTAATTTAAATTTTATTAAATATTTAGTATTAAAAATGCGCAAAATTTTTTTTTGTTAGAGATTTTTTATTTTGGGGGGGGGGGGGTATTTACCCGCCCAAAATTTAAATGGGGGGAAGTAAAATGAAAAAAATTTTTGGGGTGCCTTCAGCACCCTCAAATTCGTTTGGAGGGGGTATTCGCCACTTTACCCCCCCCCCCATTGGAAATCTATGCACACACAGATCCTGTTACTTATTATATGGATTTATTTTTAAGATAAGTGGGGATGGGTTTCTTTGTTCGCTGGGCACCTTTTTATAATGCTCAAAAATCGGCATTTTGATTGTGTATACATGTTTATTTTTATTGTCATAATGTTTTATATAAAAAATTGTAAAATAATTTTAAGTCTAAAAAGACATTTTGTTATTAAGAAAAAGAAATATATGATAGAAAGAGAAAGAATGAGAGAGAGAGAGAGAGAGAGAGAGAGAGAGAGAGAGAGAGAGAGAGAGAGAGAGAGAGAGAGAGAGAGAGAGAGAGAGAGAGAGAGAGAGAGTGAGAGAGAGAGAGAGAGAAAGAGAGAGAATGAAATAATCTGAAATATCTTTTTATTGCTCAATTTGTTAAAAATATATATTTTAAGAAATTCATGGCTTTTTTCTGTAATAAATAATCTGCTCTATAAACAATTCGTCTGTCTGTCTGTCTGTCTGTATGTATGCATGGGGAACTGTTTGCACATAACCCCCCTCCTCCCCCCCCCCCCCCACGTATGTAATTTTACCCCCGGGGTAAAATATTTTTGAGGGTGAAAAGTCCAATTCTTTCATTTAATTGCACGACCTTTATAAAAAAAAGTCCTATCTTCGCACGTTTGGGGCCAAAGCATACCCCCCTAGCTACTTTAAGTAGTATTGTCGCGCACCTGACAAAGCAGCAGTAGTTAGGACTTTCTGTGCGTAAGAAATCTGAACAAAAAATTCGTTTTAGTCTTAAGGTTTCATTTTTAGTAGTGAAGCTACTCTATAATTCATTTTGTCTGTCCGTCCGTTACGCTTTGTCGGAATTGTGATTTGTTCTGGCCGAAAAGCATCCAGTAAGCTACGGGAATTGTCTGTCAGTTTATCGGTCATTCTACAATAACAATTTTTAGAAAGGTTACCTGATTTTATTATGTGTAAAATTAATCAACTATTCTTTTTTATTTTGGTTGGTCCGTCAAAGAGACAAAGAAAGTCGCTATAAAAAATTCTGACGTCATAATAATGAGGGATCAAGAAAGGAGGAGTGGGAAAGAAAACCCTTAAAAACAGAAAGATAATCCCTCATTTTTATGACGTCACATTGAGCGACTTTCTTCGTCCGTCAGTCCACAATGGAGTGGTCTTTTTCTTATTTTAGACATGTTAAAATAGTCCTATCAATTTCAAACTTGGCATTGTGATTCCCGAAAGAGTTAGGTACAATGCAGAAAGTGAAGGCTTAAATGAATTTATAATCCTTACTAAAAAAAAACGTATGTCCACATCCTTTTAATAAAGTTAAAGGATCTCTGTCTGTCTCTTTTTATGTCTGTTTGTCTGTCTGTTTGTCTGTCTGTTTTTCTGTCTGTTTGTCTGTCTGTTTGTCTGTCTGTCTGTGTGTTTGTCTGTCTGTACTGAAAGATCTTTGTATAGGTTCTGGAAAGATTTATAACTATTTTGAAAGAGGGCACCGCAACCCCCCAAGAGAAATCGCCTATTGAAAAAAACACAAAATTTTACTTTTTATAATTAAATTGCCCACTTCTCCCTTCTTTCATTTGCCCCAAGAGACGTCTAGTGGTCATGACAACGTTGTCCGTCTGATTTAATATGCTCTGCTACTTATGAATGTTTTCATCCTTGTTTTTTTTGTCCAGTTTTTATCTCAACTCTAAATCTTTTATCTTTGTGGCCAGAAATTTCTATACATATATAATAGCGGTTACGGCCCTAAAAACCTCTAGTGGCTCTTTTATATTTGGAGGAAGATTTTTTCTAGAATCGATTTCCCCTCAAAAAAAGTTGTTATATACCTCCCATTACCTATGAGATTCTACACTGCACTGTAAAAGAGAACCATATCGCTTCAGCGGTTAGCGAGATCCTTTGTTACAGACTAACACTCACACAGACAGACAGATATCCCTTTACTAGGTACATAGATGGTTGGATATCTGTGTGAAAATGCATGGAATGTATTTTAGAAAGCCCCGTAAATTACACATCAAATTTCTCTGGTTAAGTACTATAATTAAAAGTTAAAAAAATAACAATATAAAAATAACAATACTTGTAAAATAAAATCTGTAGATAGTATTAAAAAAGTTTAATAGAATTATGATATATTTAGATAACACATATAATTAATTCTTAAGATAGATAACAATAATCAATCATTCATTCATCCAAAGCAATTCTGTTCTGAAATAATGGTTATATAAATTAAAATAATAATAATAGAATTAGTATGATCAGATATTAGATGGTATAAACAGATAAATTATATAATCAAAGATAAATAGAAGAGAACATATAGAATAGTAGCAAATATATGTTCCTATATAGAGATTACAGTGTCAATCAAATAATTTCTATATTATTTCTAAAGTTATCCTTAATAAATTTGTATACTTTAAATAAATAAAGTATATCTTTATACCCAATTGAATATAGGTATATGTCTATCTCTTATGTAGCTTTTCTGTGTTTGAAGCTTTTTCATATTAATTTATTAAAATTGTTTTACCTTGTTGTAATTAAGACTTTACTCAATCTCACTTCCTTTCTTAGCCCCTGAAAAAATATTTCATTCTCAAAATGTATTACATGTATGTCTCACCAGAGGTCATACTCCTAGAGGCCTCTGGTGACATTATGGGGGGGGGGGGAGATGTGAAGTCAACCCCATGCTACTTTTTGTTTTAGTTTTAAAAAGAAAAGTAAAAATAGAGAAATAGGGGGGGGGGGAAGATAGGGGTATTTTTTCTAGGGGTGATTGCTCTATGAGGTTTAGCAGATACGCATATAGGCATAAAGTACTTTTAAGAAAGCGTGGGTTGCTATCTACCCAACCATTCTAGGGGCAATTTATCTTGGGAGGGTTGAGATATTTTCCGCCAAAATAGATAATTTTTCCCCCAGAACTTAAAGGTTACACTGTGAAAGAGAGCCATATCAAGAACTTTCAGATTCAGAGACCCATTCTGTTCCTTTTAAAATTTATTTTATATGAAACTTGACAATTAAAGGTTGATGGAAGAAAATATCCTTCCTCATAAGTCAAGACTGCACTTCAATATGATACAGTATGACCCTTTAAAAAGTATTTTTTAGCATCTGCAGCCCTTATTTCTCATTGAATCATCAAAAAATGTATATGTCCTTGTTCTCTATAGATTTCCACATAAGTAGATATAAAAATATTTTTTTTACCTCCATTAACACCGGAGATTTTTAGAGCTAAAGTTTTGAAAAATTGACTGAGGAAAAAGTAACTTTTAACATAAAACGACTTTTTTAGCAAAATTAAGGTTGAAATCCTTTTATCTTTGTTACTAGCAGAAACTTTATACAAAAATGAAATAACAAATTTAGGTTTGAGAAAAAAGCATTTTTTTAAACATATTTTTTGAGTCTTTTTAGTTTAATGATATTTTGAAAAACTTACTTATTAGGCAAAATTGTTTTAGATTAAAAAACTAAACAAATCTTTATGAATATAGCAGGAAAATTGTTTTTGTTTCATAATCCTAACTTAAATAACAAAAAAGTTATAAAGAAAATAAAATTTCAACACAATGATTTTTTAGTATAAAAAGCTTAATCAACCCCCTATTAAATGATTGAGATGTCAAAAAAGGGGGCGGAGCAACTGTCATAATTAATCCTTTTTATAAATAAGGGTAAATAGATAACCTAAGATTTGCAAATAATCAATTCATGTAGTAGTTTTTTTTGCCATTAAAAATTTATATTTTTTGGTGTAATAAAAAAGAAATAATTAGATAACTTGTTTTTCTTTGTGTATCATTATTCAGTTGCCAGATAAACATAATATAACCATCCAATGATTATGAGAAACCAAAAAAAAGTCTTTTTCTCAGTCACTTTTTCAAAACTTTAGCTCTTAAAATCTCCGGTGCTAATGGAGGTAAAATTAAAATTTGTATATCTACTTATGTGGAAATCTATAGAGAACAGGGAGATATACATTTTTTAATGATTCATTGAGAAATACGGGCTGCAGATGCTAAAAAATACTTTTTCGAGGGTCATACTGTATATTATTTGACTATACAAATATTTCTTATAAATTAATTCTTGTTGTTTACAGCTGACTGTTACCAACCATTAGAAAGAATTTCTTAAAAGCCAACAGATTATCAAAAGCTTACCATGTTCTGTTAGTATCTCTGCTATTTTTCTCAATTCTTCTTTTTCATAGTCTAACAATGATATTCCTGAATCACCTGGATCTCCTATGATAGGTATTAATAATTTAAAGGAAGCCTGCAAGAAATACCACGCTTTAACTGCTGAAAGACTGCCACAAGTAGACCTAATACCCCACATTTGAAGCCTTCATCTTCTATAACAAAAAGTTCTAGGCATTTTAAAATGACATTTTATGTACAATGAAAATTTTGAAAGAATCTCAATGCTAATGTTAGAAATTTTGAAATTAAACTACGTGGCCTAGAAACAAAATTATAAGCTTATTTTTAAATTTAACTTGCAGTGTACCAAGTGTACTGTAGCCAATCAGAAGGCTGAATCAGCTAAGCAACCAATCACAGATGAGCTTGTATTTGTTTTCCCCTTTGTTTCCGCAATGATTTTCATTTACAAATTCAATTTAAATCGAATTTTTTTCATAGATTTTGACTGTGAAATGTGGTCTTTTTAATGTACAAATGTAATCAGTTACGGGCAATCTAAATTTATGACAAAGATAAGGTTATAATTTTGTGTCTAGGCGTTGTAATTTAATATTGTTTTTTTCTTTTATGAGCATTGTAAATCTTTCAAAATTTTCATTGTACATAATTTGCTATTTTGAAATGCCTAGAACTTTCTTGTTATTGAAGCTGAAGGCTTTAAATTTGGGGTATTGGGTCTACTTGTGGCAGTCTTTCAGCAGTTAAAACGTGGTATTTCTTGCAAGCGTCCTTTAATATACAAATAATTAAAGATAGTCTGAATATTATTAGAATAATGTCATTATCAATGGTGTCCAAGCTTTTAAATTTTGGGGGGGTAATTTGTATTTATGGGGAGTAAAATGGCACATGAAGCAAACAGAATTTACCCACCCCCAAAATTTTTTTTAAAAATTGTATCGATGGTAAATTATAAATTTTTTGGTGAAATAATACTTTAACCATATAAAAATTGTCTTACCATAATCATCATATAATTCCAATGCTTTAGACAGTTTTTCAAGTGCCTTATCCAGTGCTGTATTACCTATTATTTTTGTGATTAATCAATAAACAGAAAATTAGCAAGACAAAATTTTGTGCAGTTATATACAGGGTGACCCTCATAAACTGATTTAAAAAAATGCTTATTACTTTCTTAATATTTGAGCTATCTTCTAAAAAAAGGATTTAGCGGCCTACTACTAACCTATTTGATAGGATAGTTATGAAAAATCTGCAAGCTAATAGAAAAAAATATACCAGGTAACATATACCAGGTTGGTTACATTGAATATAAGACTGATCCAAAAGAAAAATATGCCTTGGTTAACTTTTAATGCAGCAGGTGGTCAAACAGTGGATCACAAAGACATTATAAGAACTGACATTGTAGTTTAGCAAAAAATCTTATATAGTTCAGATTCTTGTGTGCATTTAAAAATGAACCGATATTATGCTTATTTTTACATATTGCTTACTTATAGTACATTTCAGATTCTTGAATATTGGAAATTTTTTGTTTGTCCTGTAAGGCTGGTTCTATTGTTGTGCTTTAAAAGTATGTCATGTGTAAAAAGCCATTTGGCTCCTAGCTTATCCTAAAGATCACAAAGCAAAAACTTTCTTGTAAGTTAGTCTAAATGGCATAAAACCAACCTCTTATGTACCAAAATGTTCAGTAGTAGATGCAAAATTCTTTCTTTTTTTCTAAGATTTCTTAAATATTAAGGGAATAATAGGCATTTAAAAAAACAGTTTACGCAGGACACCCTGTAATACTGTAATTATGTAGTAACAATGAAATTAGAACTCTAATTTAGTGCTTTAAATATTCACAATTCACAATTAAATTACATATCTGCAAATGCTACGAGTTTTGACAATTTAAATGGATATAATAGAAAAGTAGGAAAATAGAGAGAGATATTTAAGGAGATTGTTAGATGAGTGTAGATAGATTGAAAAACATACAGTGAGATGTTTATGTACTTAGATAGATAATCTTAGAATATTATGTAACTAACCATCATTATTTTTAATGTTGACATCAGATCCATGTTCTAGAAGAGTTATTACTGTATCTCTGGAAAAATCCCATGCTAATGCTGCCTTCATCAGACTGGTCTCTCCTAAATATGTATATATTCTGTAGTTCAGATTAGAGTTATATATAGATGGACAGCTTATTGTAGTGCAACTAACATAACAGGCAATCAGAACAAAAGTAGAATAATGTATCATGGAAACACAACTTCTCTTTTAAATCTTCATTCCATCTATTGCTTTTAGATGCGTTCTTGTAAGGTTCCATATAATCATCATTTTAAGGGGAATTGGAAATTTAAATACTATTTGGTATTGGGTTAAGAAGTATTAGTGTACACAATAAGGGCAGAGATGGGTTTTCATAAAAAGAATGACATGTTTTTTTATGATTCACAAAATTTAAACAGAGTATATAACTATTTATTTATTTATTTTGTTTTTATTTGTTGGTACAGCCTTCATAGAATAAAAACAAATTATTTTCAATCCATTTTTGCTGCATATTGATTAATGCATCTTTTTAGAGCTGTATTAGACATTATACAAATGGCTAAAAAAATAATAATTTTAAAATTTTGAATTCTTAAGGTGTACACTCTGTTGAAATCCTACAAGGCTTTTCATAATAATTATTGATTGAACGAAGACGATATCAATATTGTCGTTCAATCAATCAATGTCTAAAAAACGTTGAAAAAATGCGGCATTCTTTTTATGAAAACCCATCTCAGGGTGAATGGAATATTTTCCCCTCGTCAAAGATTATTTATAGATGTTTAAAATGAAAGGATTAAATAGATTTGAAAAATGTTTCTAGAGGCATTTCTTTTATTGTGATAGTAGTATAATTTGTTTACATTCATACATTTACTTTAGAAAGGATCATTCAATACTCCTCTGGTCAGAACATACATAAACGTTCTGGTCTTAAATTACCCAAGGATTGAGAATATGCTTCTATATATTTACCACTAAAAGGGATCCTTCAACATTGCATATTCCTCCTCTGAAACATGATACTATCTTGTAAAGAAATACTTTTACAATTGCTATTCTTATTTTATATTGGGCTCTATTTGTCTATTCTATGATGATTTGGGGGTGCCTTCAAATAGGGGAAGGCAGTTCAATATTTACAGTACAAAATTTTATGAGGTATATTTTGTACAGCCATCTCTTGTTCACAGGCACCCTAAATTCTTCAAAGACAAATAGAGCCCAGTATGAAATACAATAGCCATTGAAAAAAAATGAATTTGTAAAATAGGACATTGATACAGAAAATAATAATAGTTAGAAAATATACTTATTGCAATGCCACATAAATATACCCTGTATGAAATATTGCCTTTCCTGTAACAATGTTCTATTTAACATATTAATTTTTATGACAATAAAAATTGGTTGAGTTCTACATAATTTACTCTCTGATGAGGTAATTTCTATACTGCCTTCCCCTATTTTAAGGCACCCCCAATTCATATTCATATAAAAATAATCTTTGATACGGGGAAAATACTTCATTCACCCTGCCCTTTTTGTGTACATTAATACTTCTTGACCCTGACCTAATACAAAATAGTGATTAGATATCCAATTACTTAAAATTATGATGAAATGGATTCTAATAAGAAGGCATTTTTGTCTCTAAAAGCCGTAGATGGTGTAAAGATTTAAAAGGGAACTTCATTTACATGATTTGTTTCTTCTGATTTTAGAGTAACTCATGCTTTCTTTTCATACTGAAGCCTTTTATTTGCATTCAGAAGAGGTATGAATGAATTATGTAATTACTAAAATACCAACTGATGATGGGAAAATGGAAACATTAATGCAAGCCCTTTCACCTCACAGCCCAATTGATTGCTTGTGGATTTAATGGAGCTCTTATGGTCATCATCTGTAATTGTAATATCAATTAATAACTTTAAAAAATATTTAGACTATACATATTTTATTGTTTTAAAATTCAACAATAAAAATTTTTTTAATTGGATATCTATATTTTTATTTATTAAATGATACATCAACCACCAGTTGCATCCTGTTCTAAGGATCATTTTATTGAGGCACTTTGACACAACATTGATAACAAAAATTATCCTGAATTTAACTGTGCATTACTAATACTACATCTCTCTATATCCATCTGAGGGCCCTATGAGTTGTGTTTCCATGATACGTACATTATTCTGATTGCCTGTTGTGTTAGTTGCACTACAATAAGCTGAGAAATATCTTAGTCAATTGGTGCAACATTTTTAAACCGGCGTTATCCTCTTAGAAATTTTTTTCTTCAATTTTTTCCAATTTTATACCCCCCCCCCCCCCCCCGACTAAATGACTGCGTTAGATTAGGCTAGGTTAGGTTATATGGCTAGGGGGCCGAGCGCCCACGGCTAGGCAGGCCAGGGGGCTGTCATTTCTGGGGGGGGGGGGGGAGGTTGGTATAAAAATTGTCAAATTTTGAGAAAAATTTCCTAAGAGGATAATACCTTTAAACCTTGTTTGCATCTTTTTCCGATGTCAATAAGCAAAATTGATAACAACAGTATAAAAAGCAGTAATTTATCTCTTATTTTACAAGTATTAATTTTATTAACTCCATCTGTGTTAAGAGAAATGCCAACAAATCTAAAAGTTTGTTTTGCACATAATTGTGTAAATGAATATTTTGGGTACTATAGCAAATTTGAAAATAGAAGTTTTAAGGCACTTTTTATATCAAATCTAACAAAATATTTGTCCTAATTCTAATTAACTAAGTAATTCCAAATATATATCAAATTTTTAAAACTTGCTTTGCAATCACTTTAAGAGGAAAAAATTATATAGGATATTAAAGATCAATAAAAAGATAGATAGATGGGTAGAATTTAGGAATATATATTCCAAACATACAAATATTGTATATTAACTAACCGGAATTATCTATAGAGTTGACATCAGCTCTATGTTCTAGAAGAATCTTCACTGTATCTGTGTTTCCACTCTCCACTGCATACATAAGACTGGTCCTTCCTTGATATAAATATATTAGATACTTAAGTATTTTATAATTCATAGCATAGTTTTAATAGACATATTTAGAGGTATGGAGGTATATAGACAAATAGGTAGATTGATAAATAAATACTAAATATATGTATTGTTAAGTAAAGATAAATAAGATATATTAAAACTAAAAATATTTAATAATATTTTGTAACTAACCATCATTATCTTTAGTGTTGACATCAACTGCATGTTCTAGAAGAATTTTCACAATATATGCGTATCCATTCTTTGCTGCATAACTAAGACTTGTTATTCCTATATATATATATATTTGACATACTATATTAAATTTGAGTGTTTTTAGAGATACACATAGTGATTTGGATTTGGATATAAACAGATAGATAAATACATACATACATAGATGAATAATAGATAGATAGAATGAAAGAAATAATTTTAAAGAATAAAAAATCTACAAATATAATACATTAATATTATGTAACTAACCATTATTATCCTTAGTGTTAACTTCAGCTCCTTGTTCCAGCAGAATGTTTACTGTATCTGTGTATTCCTTTTCTGCTGCATACATAAGGCTGGTCTTTCCTAGATATAATTACATATATTTGATAAACTATAGATTCTACAGGCTTAAGTTCCATCCAGAATGTAAAGCAGCAAGAAAGTAAGTAAGATACAAATATTATAGAATAACTAACCAGAATCATCTTTAGTGTTGACTTCAGCTCCATGTTCTAGAAGTATCTTCACTGTATCTGTATTTTCACTCTCTGCTGCATACATAAGACTGGTCTTTCCTAGATATAAATACATATATTTGTTACTTTATAGATTCAACAGGCTTATGTTCCATCCAGAATATAAAGCAGCAAGAAAGTAAGTAATATAATCTGAAAAGATAATATACTAATAATACAAAATATAGAATAACTAACCAGAATTATCTTTAGTGTTGACATCAGCTCCATGTTCTAGAAGTGTCTTTACTGTATCTGTGTTTTCTCTCTCTGGGCCATACATTCCTGTACTTTCCTTTGATGCATACATAAGGCTGGTCTTTCCTAGATATAAATACATATATTTGACAAATCCCTGTTCCTGCAAGCTTGTGGCACAGCCACGGGCACGGCTTGTGCTCCAAACTATGCAACAATAATGATGCATATATAGATGTCAAGATAAAAAATCTAGCAAGGCAAGTGGCAGCTGGCAGAAATCCCCTAATTTTGCTGAAAAGATTCTTGGATGACCTGTTTATGATCTGGAGAGGCAGTGTGGAGAATCTACAAATATTTTTAGAATTGGTCAATACACTCCACCCAACAATTAAATTTACAAGTTCGTTCACCTGTCCTTTCCCTTGTACCTATCCTGCTGGATTTGAACATGACTGCTTCTGCCACTCAAGCCGATCCATACCTTTCCTGGACACATTAGTTACCATCAAAAACAAAACCTTGGTCACAGATATCTATAAAAAACCTACAGACCGTTGTCAGTACCTGTTGCCAACATCAGCACATCCTGCACACATTACCAAAAATATTCCCTTCAGCTTGTGTTACAGACTAGTAAGAATATGTTCTGAAAAAAACACACTAATCCAACGACTAGATGAACTTAAACAACTGCTTCTTTCTAGAAACTACAACCTACAGATAATCAATGGTGCTATTGCCAAGGCTCTAAATATCAATAGAAATGCGGCCCTGGAAAAGAAAGTTAAAGTATCAACCAAGAGAATACCATTTGTTATTACTTTCCATCCAGCTCTACCTTCAATCAGCACAATCCTAAAACAAGGTTGGAAAATAATGGTAAAGGATGAGAGACTGAAAAAGATATTTCCAGAACCACCTTTAGTTGCATATCGTCAGCCTAAACACAGCTCTCTCCGGGAAATATTGGTGAAATCAAAGCTACCTGAACGTGAAAAAAGAAGTGTCAAAGGTATGAAGAGATGTAACCTACCTAACGGTCCCTCCTGCCCTCATGTCCGTGAAGCCAAAGTTGTCTACAGCTCAGCAAATGATTTTAAGGTACCTATTTCTACACCAGTCAGCTGCTCTACTAAAAATCTCGTTTATGTTATAACATGTGATAGGAGAGAATGCAAATACACACAGTATGTAGGAGAAACGGGGAAACAGCTTAAAGAAAGATTCAAACAACATTTAGATTGTGTCAGATCTCAAAATGAAAACTTGAATAAAACTGCAGTTGGGGAACATTTTAATCTTCCTGGACACAGTGTTGCCAACATGAAAGTATCTGTTATAGAAAATTGCAGGCAGGAGTCAGCCATGTACAGAAAATGTCGAGAATACTTCTTCATCAATAAATTTGAAACAAAGCACCTGGGGCCGAACAGAAAAATTTAAAATTATTGTTATTGTTATATATTTTTGTTTATGAAAGTAAATTTTGCTAATACATGTTGTTTTTTCTTGTAACATAATTTATACCTATTTGACTTGCAAATTGCAATATTTTTTTAAAAATGCTAACCCAACCAAAATTTTGAATATTTTCTTCCTTGTTGTTGTATAAATTCTTACCACTGCACTGTTGAAAAGTTTGACCGCCAATTTTCATCTGCTAACCCTTCCCCCCCCCCCCTTCCTTTACAATAAATAATTCAGTTGTACATAAACTCTCAAACAATTAGGTACACCATATTTCAAAGTAAAAAGATTTGGATTTTATTTTGTTTTAAAAATTCTTTTTTTCAAAGTACTTAATATTTTTAACTTGTTTTTTGTTAAACTTATATTAATTTTAACTAGTATGAAGCTTGTTGTTTTCTTAAGAATTTTTGCAAATATGGTTATTATTTTATAGAATTGAGAAGGCTTGAATAAAGCAAAATATATTTTCTACAAAGAAGTTTGTTCTTACATGTGTAGTTAGCTCTAGCTGCGCGTTTTTTGAGATATATTTGTTACTTTATAGATTCTACAGGCTTATGTTCCATCCAGAATATAAAGCAGCAAGAAAGTAAGTAATATATTCTGATAAGATAATATACTAATAATACAAAATATAGAATAACTAACCAGAATTATCTTTAGTGTTGACATCAGCTCCATGTTCTAGAAGCATCTGCACTGTATCTGTGTTTCCACTCTCTGCTGCATACATTCCTGTACTTTCCTCTACTGCATACATAAGGCTGGTCTTTCCTAGATATAAATACATAAATCTGATACATTTTTTGTTACTTTATAGATTCTACAGGCTTATGTTCCATCCAGAATGTAAAGCAACAAGAAAGAAAGCAAGATACAAATATTATACAATAACTAACCAGAATTATCTTTAGTGTTGACTTCAGCTCCATGTTCTAGAAGTATCTTCACTGTATCTGCATTTCCACTCTCTGCTGCATACATAAGACTGTGCCTTCCTAGATATAAATACAGCGTGGGGCAAATAAAACTGGACAAATTCTATTTTCTTAACAAATGAACATAAAATCATCAATTTTTCAGATTTTTTATATTTTAAAAACTTGGAAGCAAATTGGGTATATGACTATTAGATTATTCAATAAAATCGCCGCCAGCCGCAATCTCGTATAAACCTGTCCCCTGAACTGCATGACCCTGATCATGTGGCAAAGTTCTCCTTAATAATGGCAATAAGGGAGGTCTTTCTGGTTTAGACACATTCATTGGTTTATACTTCAATGTAGCCCCAGGCCAGATAGTCCATTGGATTAAGATCGGGGCTGCTGCTAGACCACTTCTCCTTTGAGATGAGCGTAATTGCAGGATCAAAATTCACACATCTTTCAAGCTACAATTTGACACGGCAGCTCTCATTTTGGCCACAGTTAAGCAAGAACGACGTTCTATAACTTTTTGGATTTTGGAAATGGTATGAAGATTTAGCTAGTGTTATTAGAGCAACCTTCAGATGGACTTAGGTCAGATTTAGTTGGACATAGTTCATAATACTAGTTATAGTACAGGCGCACTACAAATAAGCCTTGTTGAACATATGGTTGGCCAACTTGGAGTACACATTATCGTTCACAGATTATTATGGGCAATTAAGGTCATTACCTAAGCATTTTATAGTGGAGCTTAACATCCTGATTGGTCAAGTTTTTTAAGAGCTATGGCCATTTAAAAATGTCTGATTTTATTTGCCCCACCCTGTATATTAGATACTTTAAGTATTTTATAGTTCATAGCATAGTTTTATAGATACATAGAGGGGAGGGTATATAGAGGTATATAGACAAATAGGGAAATTGATAGATAAATACTATATATATTGAAGAGTAAAGATAGATTAAATATATTAAATATTTAATAATAATTTTATAAATAACCATATTTATTTTTAGTGTTGACATCAGCTCCATGTTCTAGAAGTATCTCCACTGTATCTGTGTGTCTGCTCCCTGCTGCATACATAATACTGGTCTTTCCTAGATATAAATATATTAGATACTCTATATATATTCTCTCTTCCAGAGAAGAGTTATAGATACACAGTAAGGGATTTACAGTGATGAATGGATGGATATAGATCAATGAAAAGAAAGATATAAGGGTACATAAATGCTTTATTCATGGTGAAGTAAATATTTTGGTATTTAGGAATATATATACCAAAATACACATAGATTAGAATAACTAACCATGATTATTTGTAAAGTTGACATCAGCTCCATGATCTAAAAGTATCTTTACTGTATCTGTGTTTCCATACCCTGCTGCCCTCATAAGATTGGTCATTCCTAGAAATAGATACAGGGTGGGGCAAATAAGACCAGACAAATTATATCTTTTAATCAAATGAACATAAAATCGTCAATTTTAAAGGTTTTATTAAATTTCAAAAACTGGAAAGCAAATTGGGTATAAGACTATTAGATTATTCAATAAAATTGCCGGCAGCCTCAATCACTGCCTCTACCCGCCCCCTGAACTGCTTGCAGTCCATGATCACCATGTCCCTGTCCAAGCTGGCGAAGTTCTCCTTAATAATGGACATGAGGGAGGTCTTTGAGGTATGGGCATGTTTATTGGTGCATGCTTCAAAGTAGCCCCAGACCCAATAGTACATAAGATTAAGATAGGGGCTGCTGGGAGGCCACATCTAGTTCTGGACGTGAGTAACTGCAGGATCCAAATTCACCCATCTTTTTAGCTAACCTTCGACACGGCAGCTTTCATTTGGGCCAAAATTGAGCTATAACAACATTCTATACGTTTTTAGAAATGGCATGAAGATTTAGCAAGGGCTATTAGCGCAACCCATAGTCTAAAACGAGTTCCATATGGCCCCTGAAGTCAAGAACCGAGAAATATTCAAGATTTTAGACGTTTTTGACATGTTAAAATCTGCCACGTTTCACTTTGCTGGAGTACTACCATTAGATAGAGAGCTCTAGTCTTTTCTAGTGTCTTACTTATGTATCTAAGAGTAACTCCAGCAAGTTTTATAAGTCTATCTCATCTACAGATGGACTGAGATCAGATTTAGTAGGCCATAGTCGAGAATCCAGGGTATTGTATGGGCGCACTCGGAATCCGCCTTGTTGAACATATGCGCGGCCAGCTCGGAGTATATGTCCTCCATCGTCCAAAGATTTTATGGGCAAAAAGGCTATTACCTAAGCTTTTTATAGTGGGGTCAAACGTCCTGATTGGTTAAGTATTTTTGGAGCTATAGTCTTTTAAAAAATTTCCGGTCTTATTTGCCCCACCCTGTATATTAGATAATCTATATAATCTATAGTTAATAGTATAGATATAGACACACAGTGAGAGAGGTAGATAGACAAATAGGAAGATTGATAGATAAATTCTATAAATATTTTTGAGTAAAATTTTGTAACTCACCAAAATTATCTTTATCGTTGATATCAGCTCCATGTTCTAGAAGTATCTTCACTATATCTGTGTATCCTCTCTCTGCTGCATAACTAAAACTGGTCATTCCTAGATAATATTATATATTAGATTATATTATATTATATATTCTATAGTTGATTATAAAATAATATACACACATAGATATGTGTATAGAGGTAGAAATATTATACAAGGCATTAAAAAAACCCAAGTTTTTCCTGTTTAGGGAAACAACCAGTAGGGGTATGAAACCTAAAAGGTAAGTATATTGATTTATTCTTGTAGAATTTTATGCTATAACTTTAAATTAAAATATTTTTTTTCACTTGAAAACACAAATTAACTAATAAGTAATTTAAGAAAACATACATTTAGCAATATTGAAATGAAATAAAAAGTGAATTGTTTAATTTATCAATGCACATAGTTTTAAAAGAGATTTTTAATGAAATTCACTTTGCCATAGAGAATTAAATTAGAAAAAACAAATTTTCAAGAAAATAAAAAGCTCTTTGCATGGAGCTAAAAAAAGAAAATATTTTTTAAAAAGCTCAAATGGGGACAATGATTTAACCATTTATTGCTTATATCTTGTACTTAAAACCAATATGTTACAAAATAAATAAGTTAATTGAAACGAATTGTTATCACAGATTTAGCATCAGGAATTTTCACTCTACATGTACCTATCAGAACAGCCACATTATGTATATTTCTACAAAGAATAAGGACCTATAATATTTTTTTTCATGTTTCTTTTGGTTGATTCACAAAATTGAAAAAAACTGTTTTTATTTCAGGACACCTGGTAGATAAGTAGATAGACTAATATATAGATAAATACTTTGTATATTGTGAAATGAGGATAGATAAAACTAGGATGACAATAATAATTGCAAAGGTGTGAAACAGTATGAAAAACGAACATTAAGTCTTGTCCAGATTCTGAACTAAATAAGCACTAAGCAGAGTCTAAATATATCTGTTCTAACAAAATTGTATGTAAATTGTTGCAAAAGTAAAGGATTGTGTTTAAAAGAAATACTTACATTTTAGGACATGATTATACTATGCTTAAAATATTGTACTTTGATGCCCTAGGAATCAGATTGTAGAGTTAATACACCTTTTAAATTGTACCTTACTGATTCAGGAATCATCATGCAAAGTTTAAAATCGATAGGACATGTTTAAACTATTGTAAATAACTAACCATTACAGATTGATGGACAGACCAAACCTGATTAAAGAAGAGCTTTGATTTTGATTTATCAAAAATAAAAATTTATATAATGTTTTATAACTAACCATTAATATTTGAGTTGACATCAGCTCCATATTTTAAAAGAATCTTCACCCTAGCTGTGTTTCTCAATTCTACTGCTTTCATAAGATTGGTCAAACCTATATATTAATACAGGGTCCTTCAAGAGAAATGATTAAAAAAAAAATTTAATTATGCATAGAAAAAAATGCAATTATATAAAATGCTTTATATATCTGGAAAACCTGTTACGGGACATTTATGTTTCAAATATTTAAAAATGATTATTTCAACAAAATTCATATTATGCATACTGTAAGAATTTTCATAACCTCTAGTTTTTGGATGTATAAGAACCATTCCTGTGCTATGTATAGTATAGGAGATAGGTGGTAAAATGTTCCAACTTAAAACTTTTCAACATTTGACAAATTTTTCATCATAGCTCCTAAACTACAAATAGCACAAAAATTGTACTTATATTTCAAAAAAACTAGAGTTTTTAACAATTTGATGAATACAAGTCTTGCAATTTGAATTTAAAAATATTCACATTTTTTGCACAATCTTCAAAAACATAGATCTTTAAAAATAAGGCCTTTGGAAAAATCAGTTTTTAAGGCATAATTTGTTGAAATAACCATTTTTAAATATTTGAAACATAAATGTCCTATAACAAAAATGTATAAAGCATTTTATTTAATTGTATTTTTTTCTATGCATGATTAAGTTTTTTTTTAAATCATTTCTTTTGAATGACCCTGTATACATGTTATACATTCTATATTTCAGAACAATGTTATATATGCACAGTGAGGTATATATAAAGATAAATAGTTGGATATATAGATTAATAGAAACTTTTTTCTGTATTAAATATTTAGATAGATAAATTTAAATAATATACTAAGATACAAAATATTTTGTATAATAATATTAAAGGGCAAATATAGGTTGATTATGATAAGGGCTCAAAATTTAGGTGCAATTCTATACTTTTAGAATTTCTATGCCAAATTTAAAAATTCAAAAAAGTCCTTAAGCAGATATTGCAATTTTAGTGTTTATCTCAACATATAATGGGTGAGGCAGCAACAAAATCGTCTTTTTTACCCTTTTTAGGACTTTTTTGGACCTTTTTTTCTTATCTTCAATTGATCATTATATTGGCACGTATCTTTTAAGCACATTTAAATGATCATTTTTTATAATTATCAACTATTTTACTCAATTTTAAAATAGCGTAAATAATTAAGATGTCATAGTTTGCCTTGTGTATTTCCAGGGATAAATATTTAAGTGTTTAATTGCTTTACAAATATATTTGATTTAGCAGTTATTTTTCTCTTGATATATCTACCCTAGTGTAGAAGGATTATGAGTAATGCATGATGCAACTTTTAGCAAAATAATTAATATTTTAATTTAAAAATATTTTTTTCTAAATTAGTGGTTCAGTCCTCACTTTTAATGTACTTTTTCAAAATTATGTTATGAAAAATTAATTTGATCAAAAGTAAAAGTTGCAGCAACCCATGCTTACATGATATAGAATTTCTCTTGTAAAGGTTTTTTTTCTATTGCTGTACCAGGGAATATTGTTAAGTAAGAAAACGTACAAGACCCTCTGTCAAATCCTTTCCTCTTCATTATGACTATGATTAAATAAAAGCTTTATAATTCAACCTTCCTACGCAGCCTTGTGTGATGCAGGGATGTTTGGATTTCTTAGGGAACCACACTGGTTACGCCAAATGACGTAATTATATTGACCAATTAATTCGGTTTTTGGCTACAAACGGACTTATATAGTTAAATATGTCAATGTCTTTAAGTTATTTATAATCTATATATTGGCACGCTTGAAATAAGCTAATATCATATCGAACCTATATTCGCCCTTTAAGTAACTAACCATTAATATCTTTAAAGTTGACATCATATTCAGCTCCATGTTCTAAAAGAAACTTCACTGTATCTGGTTGTTCATTCTCTGCTGCAATAATAAGACTGCTAGCACCTAGATATAAGCAATTATATATTCTGTAGTTTAGAGTATAGTTACTGATACAAAGAGAGAGTAGGATAGGTATATAAACAGTTGGATAGATGGAAAATGAGTTATATGGATGAACAGTTTGATTAAAGACATAAAAGATAGGGTTTTTCTTATATACCATTCCACCTTTAAGAAAGACAAAACTGGAAAGGTCATTTACTATGTTTTTTGTTGTAATTTTTAACACTTATCTTAAGGGATGAAAAAATACATAATTTTTTTACAGAAGTTAATTATTACTAATTTTGTAAAAACGATTTTATAATAAAACTTTAAAAGCTTGATTAAAGTAGTGCTGCAAAAATTTTAAATTTTTTTGCAGCTAATATTTTTTCAGATTTAAAAAAAAAGAAAAGGTTCTTATTAGACATACTTACAGATACAATTGCAAAGTTATTTTTACATCTGGCCCCCCTGGTTTGAGAGAGATAGATAGATATAATATAATATCATGAAACTAACCATTATTATCTTTAGTGTTGACAACAGCTCCATGTTCTAGAAGTATCTTAATTATTTCTGTCTTTCCATATTTTGCTGCATACATAAGACTGGTACTTCCTAGATATAAGTATAAATATAAGACATATAACATTCTGAAGTACAAAGTAGAGTTATAATGCAAAGAGAAAGTTTTATAGATAGATAAATGGAAAGAGATCTAGATATATGAACAGTTTGTTTAAAATATTAATGATAACAATATTCTAATATTGTGAAACTTGCCAGAATTATCTTTAGTGTTGGGATCAGCTCCGTGCTCTAGAAGAATCTTCATTATATCTGTGTTTCCATTCTGTGCTGCATACATAAGACTGGTAGTTCCTACTCCTAGATATAAATTTATTGTATAAATTATATGTTCTGTAGTTCAGAGTACAGTATATAGAGAGAAGTGTATAGAGATAGATATATAGTATATACTAAATATGGAATATACTATAAGATGTAAATATGAGAGATATGAATGTTGATTCAATAAATACTAAATTTTCTATATTCAGAAAGTAGGAACTACTAATAGGAACAAACAATTATAGGTCCTTGGTATATGTTTCCATACCATGTAGCCCACATAAGATAGATAGATAGATGGTCGATAAATAGATGGTTGATAGATACATAAATAGATTGATTTAACTTAAGAAATTCTTTGCAACTAACCATAATCTTTAAAGTTGACATCAGCTCCTTGTTTTACGAGCATCTCCACTACATCTGCTCTTCCAGATGTTGCTGCTGCATTAATTAGACGTTCTAGATATAAATATAGGTACTATCACCAACCCTAAATACATCACACAGGAGATGTGACAAATGATAGAATGACAAACACTAGACAAACAAACCCTCAAAACACAATTCCCTAGAAACCACAAAAGCTAGAATTTGACAAACACAGAATTTTTTCTGAAGAAGACAAACAATGTAACAAATGCTAGAATTATTATATTTTACAAATGATAAATTTTTTCTTTACAGCAGCTCAACTGCAGATTATTTAAGTAAAGCATTACTTCCATCAAGTCCTAAAAACAGTTCATAAATTCAAGAATTTCAATGAACACTGATTATTTACTATCTAATGTTGGCATCCTTGTTACACACAAAATTATACTTTAAATTAGCTTAGAAATTTAGGGTCTAGGGTTTGTTGCATCTACTGTTTGACATAGTTCCATGAATATATGAAAAGCATTCAAGAGAGAGAGAGAGAGAGAGAGAGATAGACAGGATAAATGCTCAAGCATCAAATAAAATTGTTAATGCATAGTTAAGAGAATATTTTTAACAAGGATGACAACATCCATAAGTAGCGAAGCTCAAAAATTATAAATGGATATCAGGAAAAAATGTATTATAGAGCAGTGTCATACAATAATCATTAAACTTGATAAAATAGGGAAATCATGAAGCCTTTAAAATCATGCAACCTTTGAATCATGGAAACTTTAAAATCTAGGAATCAATCTAGCACTGCAATTAATAAACAAATCTTAATGAAACTTGATGGAAATATGTAGAATAAAAGCATATTCAAACCCTGGTACATTCAATCTAGCACCCCAATTAATAAATCTTAATAAAACTTAGTAAAAATATTTTGAATGTAAAATAAATTAATCTATAAGATTCAGCCTTCCATCCTGAATAGGATTTGAGAAAATCACAAAAACTTGAAAATCTAGGAATCGATCTAGCACCCCAAGTAACAGATAGATGGACAAAATAATGTATAGATTAGTTGGGCATATTTCAAAGGAATCTTCACTAAAAATTTTAGCTGTCTATCTTGAATAGGAGCCGAGTAAATTATGTTTCCCCCAAAACATTTCAGATAGACATACATACAGATGGACATTTTAAATTATAGAGTAGCTTTGCTACTAAAAATATTAATGTTATATAACTAACCATCTATAGTTTTGAAATCTTCTCCTCTCTTAGCTCCTATAAGAATTACTTATTTTAAAGTGTCTGTGTAAAAATATCTCATATGATTATCAAACTTTAACATTTTAAATCACTTATACTGATCAACAAAAAAGTTCTATCAACAAAAATATCAAGGATTTAAGTCTTGATGCTATGGCTTTTTGGGTGAAAAAAAATCTTTTTTGTTTCTTAAAATTTTCTGGGGATATTTTACTTGTCATATCTTTGAAACAAAGTACTAACTGTTATAGATTTATTTTATGACACAATATTGCCAATTCATGTTTTAATAACAATGTAATTTAGTAAAAAATATACAGCATGACCCTCGAAAAAGTATTTTTAAGCATCTGCAGCCCTTATTTCTCAATGAATTATTAAAAAATGCATATGTCCTTGTTCTCTGTAGTATTCCACGTAAGTAGATATAAAAATATTTTTTTTACCTCCATTAACACCGGAGATTTTTAGTACTAAAGTTTTGAAAAAGTGACTGAGGAAAAAGTAACTTTTAACATGAAACGACTTTTTTAGCAAAATTAAGCTAGAAATCCTTTTATTTTTGTTACTAGCAGAAACTTTATACAAAAATGAAATAGAAAATTTAGTTTTTGAGTAAAAAGCATTTTTTTACACATATTTTTTGAGTCTTTTTAGTTTAATGATATTTTGAAAAACTTACTTATTAGGCAAAATTGTTTAAGATTAAAAAACCAAATAAATCTCTATGAATATAGCAGGAAAATTGTTTTTGTTTCACAATCCTAACTTTAATAACAAAAAAGTTATAAAGAAAATAAAAATAAACATAATGATTTTTTAGTCTAAAAAGCTTAATTTACCCCCTATTAAATAATTGAGATGTCAGAAAAGTAGGCGGAGCAACTGTCATAATTAATCCTTTTCTATAAATAAGGGTTAATAAATAACCTAAAATTTGCAAATAATCAATTCATTCAGTAGTATTTTTTGCCATTAAAAATTTATATTTTTTGGTGGAATAAAAAAGAAATATTTAGTTAACTTGTTTTTCTTTGTGTCTCATTATTCAGTTGCCAGAAAAACATAATATAACCATCCAAAAAATAAGAGAAACAAAAAAAAATTCTTTTTCTCAGTCACTTTTTCAAAACTTTAGCTCTAAAAATCTCCGGTGTTAATGGAGGTAAAAAAAATATTTTTATATCTACTTACGTGGAATACTATGGAGAACAAGGACATATGCATTTTTTAATAATTCATTGAGAAATAAGGGCTGCAGATGCTTAAAAATACTTTTTCGAGGGTCATGCTGTATATTTTAAATTCATATTATTGAGATAAAAATAACTTACACTTAAAAATTACACTAGAAATGGGCCAACTGAAGTTACTTCGACAGATAAAAAAAAACATGTTTTAGTACTATGTTATAGTATTTTATATTAAACTAGCGGCTTCGCCCCTAAAGGACCAAGGAAATCTTCAGAAAAAAAAAATGGGGGGGGGGAGATTTTTTTGTTTTTGAGGGGGTTGGGGGTGTCCCACCTCCCAAGAAAATAGCTTAAAGCCACCACAGGACCAATAGGTATATACCCTGAAGAGTAGAATCCGATCGGTTCAGTGGTTACCGAGATCTTAAGCTTCAGACGGATGAACAGACGGACGGACGGCAGACAGACAGACATCAAGCTACTTTGTATTATAGATAAAAAATAATGCTTATTTTATAAATTTCTAAGTAATCATACATTGGTTAAAAGCAAGGTCTAACGGTAGGCTAAACTGTTAGGAAAAACTGGCTACTTTTTCAAAAAGTTTAGTTTTAGCCATAGAAAGAAAAAAAAGACAATTAAATGCACATTTATATATTCTGGAAAATTTATTCCAATGGCTGTAATAAAAAACACTAGAAACAAGAGCCCATCTTGCCTTATCTTTGAGATATCACAAATGAGATATGATGTTAAGGTTTGATAATCAAACGATAAATTTTTTTATATGTGCCTATTTTACTTTATTAGGTTTTCTACTGTTATTAGCATTTTTAATAGTAAATGACAGCAATGGAATATGGAGCTTCACCTAGTTGGCACTGTTCTCCTTCAAAGCATCATCTTATGTATTGTTTGTATAAGATATTTCAATCCAACAGACAACAAACCCTTTGATTTCAAGACCTTTGTCTGGAAGTTCTACCTATGGTAATGAGATGCCCCTGTTTGTGGAACAAGGCATTCCCAGTATTTTAAAGCAGCAGTATTTTTAACATCTCTAGTATGTCTTGGTTTGATCCAGACTCAAACAAGACACTTCCCTGATAGCAAGCAGACATGCCCCTATTCATGATAATTCCGCTGGTAAAGATATTAAACTGTTTAAGGATAACTAATTTAATATGTTAATTTTAATATCTGCTATGACTCCACCAACTCCCCTCCAAAATAAAAAGATTTATTTACTTGTAAGTGACCAATATAAAACACTCATAAAAAGACAAATAAATGTAATTATAAAATGAAAAAGTATTATTAAGCTTGCCGTATTTTCTAAGTATTTCTGCAGTTTTTCTCTTTCCATTTCTTTGTTCATCAGAGTCATATTCAGATTCCAAGAGGGCTTTATCTAGAGCTGTATTACCTATTATATATATTGATTATTTGTTATTAACACATAATTACCATGTCAAAATTTTGTATAGTTATATTGAGTAGTTTAGAGAAAGAGAATTAGAAATGAATTACTGAGCTGAGGGAATAAGCTAATCATAAAAAATTTTTGAAATGCAAAATGAAATAAAATTCAAATTTTAATATGTATATGATTTTTTAATTCAATACATACATGAATATAAAGATAAATAGATAGATAGTAAGATTTATAGATAGACAGATATAAGATTGGTATAAGATAGATAGATAGATTGTAAAGATAGATGTAAATAAATATATATATGTATATAAAAATGTTGCGTATTGTTGTTTTTACTAACCAATATTATCTTTAATGTTAACATCAGCTTTATGTTCAAGAAGTAGCTTCACTGCATCTGTGTTTCCATTTATTGCTGCATGATGAAGACTGGTCCTTCCTAGATATAAATATTATATAATGTTCGAGTTTTAGATGCACAGATTTATGGCTATTTACATATTAGTATAATATAATGAAACTAACCATCAGAATTCTATTTTCAAGTTAAAAGCATTTGTTATACATATATTGAGTCTTTTTAGGTTATTGATTTTTGAAAACTTACATTTCAAGCAAAACTATTTTAGATAAAACAACCAAATAGCCAAATAAATATCTATGAATATAGCTAGAACATTTGTTTTGTTTTATAATCCTATCTTTAATAACAAAATAACTTTTTATATATATATATATATTATATTCTGAAGTACAGATTAGAGTTATGATGCCCTGAGAAAGTTTGATAGGTTGATAAATCGATAGATAAATGGTAAGAGATCTAGATATATGAACAGTTTAAAATATTAAAGATAACAATATTCTGATATTGTGAAACTTACCATAGTAATCTTTAGTGTTGATATCAGATCCGTGTTCTAGAAGAATCTTCACTGCTTCTGTTTTTCCTTTCATTGCTGCATGATGAAGACTGGTCATTCCTAGATATAAATATTATATAATGTTAGAGTTTTAGATGCACAGATTTATGGTTATTTACATATTAGTATAATATAATGAAACTAATCATCATAATTCTAGTTTCAAGTTAAAAGCATTTGTTACACATATTTTTGAGTCTTTTTAGGGTAATGATTTTTTGAAAATTTCCATTCCAAGCAAAATTATTTTAGATAAAACAACCAAATAAATATCTATGAATAAAGCAAGAAGATTTGTTTTGTTTTATAATCCTATCTTTAATAAAAAAAAAAAAATTTCAGGTTCATTTTATGGAAATATAGTTTGACAGATAAAAAGATATATAACCTGATTATCTTTAATATTGACATTAGTTCTTAACCTTATTTTTTAGAAAGATAGATAGACATAGATATGTAGATATTTTGATAGATAGATAGAAAGAAAGATAAATACAATATAATATCATGTAACTAACCCAAATTATCCTTAGTGTTGGCATCGGCTTCATTTTCTAGAAGGAACTTCACTGTATTTGTGTATTGTTCATTCTCTAATGCAAGAATAAGGCTGGTCTGTCCTAGATATAAATATTACATACATTATATTTTTAAATGAATAAAGAATATATACACTTTAGAAATTCTTTGCAACTAACCATCTTTATATTTATAGTTGACATTAGCTCCTTGTTCAATAAGAATCTTCACTTCATCTATGTTTCCAGATCTTGCTGCGGTAATGAGACTTTCTGGATATAAATATAATAAATTAAAGGAGTCATGAGGGGGTGTACGGTGGTGTATCTATCTTCATGGTAAAGTTTAAGGGATTGGACACACCTTCTACATTCCCTAAATCAGACAAGGGGGGTGTAAAAAAGTCACACCACCCCAAAAAAACCATTGCATGCCACATTATATATTCTGTAGTTTGAGTAGAGTCATAGAATCAATGATTTGAAGAGATAGATAGGATAAAAGAAATGAAATAATTAATAATTTGGGAAACAACCAGAAGTAGTATGAAATGAAATAAAATTAGGTGTACATTATTTGTAAATATACATCCAAATTAAAACTAATGTTTTTTAATCTGAACATAACAGCATATTAGAGCTGACAGAATTCAACAAGAATCTGTGATTCTTTTTTCTGGTAGTCAAATTCAAAATTTTGCTTATATTAGTTGCTCACTATAGTTGAAAATTTACAAATTACTTTTGGTTATCAAATTTTACTTTTTTATTTGGAGTATCTCCACTTAACATTCTTTACTGTCTTATTTGTCTTTTATATTCACAATGTAAATTCGTTCACATTCCAGTAGAATAGACAAATATTGGAGCTTTTTAAAAAAGTTCTCTAAATTTTTTTCTAGGAACATCAATCAAGGAAAAAATTGGTTAAAAATCTAAAATCTTTGTTATCAAGCTTAACTTTTGTGTGTAACAACCCATTATGTCAAGAATGTAGATAGATTTATATATTCTTCTCAATGTAGTTTGAAATCTGATAAATTGACTTAATACTAATTTTTTATGTTGCAATAACACTGTGAGACTTGTATGCCCTAATCAATCCTTTCTATTATCATTACTTCCTCTCCATAATATTATTTTATTCATTTAATCATTATTTTTTCTCAAATTTTTTGTCTTATTTATATGACCTGTATGAAAACAGTGTGTGAATACACATTACAGCATACTTCTTACCTTTTAGGAAACTGCCATTTGGAAAGAAAATTTTTATATGATATTTACCACACCAATAAAATTTAACTGTATACACAATTTTTAATTCATTCATTATTGTTGTTCTTTTTATGGATCTACACCCAAGAATAATAAATCTAATCTAATCTGATCTAAAGGCTGTGAAATCATCTTTTATTATAAGAACTAGCAAAATGTCTGAGTCTTTAAATTATTTGAGCTGATTTACATAAAATGTAATTGTATACCTAATTTATAGTTTTGACCTTTAAATTCTTATTTTAATCTTTCACAATACATGAACTTCTACTTGTTTTAACATTATCTTTATATTAATTTAATTAAATGTTTTACCTTGTGGTTTTAAACAATCTATAAACTTATTTCCTCTCTTAGCTCCTGAAAAAATATATTTTTATTTTTAAATCATCACATATCTTTTTTTAAAATTGAATTACATTTTTTTTACCAGCCTTCGTAAGCACCTAGGGGATTTTTAAAAGGATTTTTAGAAAGTAGTATGAAAAAATAAACCTAGAATGTCAGTGATTAGCATAGGATTGTATGTGTAACTTGCTAGAATGAATGTGTAAAAATATAATCTTGTTCATAACCATTTCAAAATCCCTTTGATAAAAAACTTGCCTCGCCCCCCAGGTCAATACAAATAAGACCAAAATTTTTTTTTCTTTAAATTTCTTTAGTTTTTATTTTATCATCCTGTTGACAAGTTTCACCATAATTTGTGGCAATATCTTATATATACTTATGTTAAATATTTTTGATCTTATTTATTGCTATCTAATGTCTCATATCTATACTTTTTAGGTAAAATGAATTGAAAATGATTGCTAAAATCGAAATATATCTTCATGTCTTAGAGTAGTGTATTTTTCTAAAAATAAGTTAAAAAACATACCAACTTTAAAATAAAAAAAATATAAAAACCCAGCTTTTTTTCCCATTTTTACAAAAGCAAAGATCACAGGAAATTTTTATGAGTTTTATAAATTTGCAGCCAATTGTCTTTTTTACTCTCTATATCTAAAACAAAACTTTTTGCATAGTAGTCTAACTGTTAAGCATTCTTATAAACTTTGCTCTAAACCAATGTATAGCCATTTATAAATTGTAATAAAAATAAGCCAAATTTTTTTAATATAAAATACAAAAACAAAGTCCTAAAATAACTTTTTTTATCAGTTTTTAATCAACTTCAGTTGGCCCATCTTTTACCCACCTTAAATTAAAAATTTGTAAAAAAAATTATGTGGATATTTCTTTACAAATAGTCTGATAAATGTCTACTCTTAATCTCCCAAGTGGGTTATTTATTTTCCAACACACTAATAAAAGGACATTGTCATTTTACACAACCTATGACATTCAGCCCTTCAAATGTAGTTTTTACAAGTGTATGATTTTGAGCTAATCATTAAAAGGTGACAATAGTGATAATCAAGATGTCAGACTTATAGAGTAGCTGCACAAGAAAGAGTAATAGTCAATCTTTTACTTTTATGCTGATAAAAGGAACATACATATGAATGTAGTAGTTGCACCTATGTCCTAAGTTCTGATTATAGAGCTTTACTTTTATGGATTATTTGAACCTTGTTAGAATTGTTTCAATGCTTAAATCTGTTGCAAGAATGAACTAAATACTTTAATTCCATATATGAATTAGGAAAACAGTTTTGACCCTACATCCAATACCAAAGATTACTTAAGCCAAGGTGATTGAAAAAATGAATTTACAGAAAGTAGACATAAACCTAATTATAAAAATGATTAAAACAAATAAAATGTTGAACTAAATAAGTTTACCCTGTTCTTTGAGTATTTCTTTTATTTTTACTATTTCTTCCTTGTTACTAAAGTCCCCAGGAGGGTCATGTTCATATCGATCAAGAACAATATCTAGAGCTGTGTCACCTATGCAATATTAATTGATTATTCATTATAAATATATATAAAAAATGTCAAAAACCTGTGTAGCTAGTTATATCTCCATAGTAAAAATGTCATAATGTTAATAAAATAATGTTCTTGTAATCCATGACAAATTTTAATAGGCTTCATTTAATTGACATAAAAAATCTAACTGAAGTGTTTTGACAGGGTAGATTGATATATTGTAAAGAATTAATTTTTTAATGAGTTTTGATAGATGAAATCAAAAGAACAAATTTTACTCTATACTAGAATACAATATTTATGAAGCAAAACACTCTAAAAGCTGAGAATTTTACCCCAAAATATAAAAAAAAACCTTATGGTCTGTAAAAACTTTCTCAATCTATAATGAAAATAAAATATGTAACCCAGAGCAGATTTGATAATAAGGTAATGTGATTAAACACTACTTGTTATATGTGGTTTATTATTATTTAGAAGCAGGCATATATTTATTATTTAAAATTTTTTACCTTTTACCATTGCACATATTGCTGCAAATTTAGTTTTCTTCTGTCGCCAATTGTTTATTGGTTGGTACAAAACAATTCCATATTGCCAAACCTTATTGGTTTAGACCAATAGCCAATTGGAGCAGCCATCAAGTAATTGATTTAATTAAGAAATGATTAAGTTGCACTATTCCTTTCAACGCTAGGCTGAACCTAATTTATGGGCAGGTTTCCTATCCCTCAGTCCTGGTCAGTCTGTCTCTATGTATTTACCAAAAAATCACTGTAAGCACTAAACTGATTTGGCCTCCCTTTACAATGTAGCTTCTCATGTAGGTCCAGGGAAGGTTTATAAGAAATCAACCTTACAAAAAATGTACTCCCTCTCCCAATTTAATTAGAATTGAAATCAAATGCCACATCATTGTAGGTACAAGATTAGTTAAGAATATTATGTAACAAACCATTATTATCTTTAGTGTTGACATCAGCTTCATGTTTGAGAAGAATCTTCACTGTATCTGTTCTTCTATATTTTGCTGCCCACATGAGACTGGTAGTTCCTAGATGTAAATATTAGGGTTAAGCCAAATACTTTTTTGGCTATTTGGATATTTGGCTGATTTCAAATACCGGATAACTGGATATTTAGGAGACAAAAAAAATTCTTCATAATCTGGTGTCTTATTAATATATGTATAAAAAAACTTTAAAAATAATAACTATTGAGTTGATCTTTCTTCTAAGCAATTAATCTAATGAAATATTACTAACATCAATCTGTAATATTAAACCTTAGTTGTTGGAGGGGAATGAAAAGTAGAGGGCTATAACCTATAACTGATTGAATTATTAAATATGGGTATGACACACAACTGAGAGTTGGAATTTTTTGAATACTTCCTTCTTGGCGGGCACAGGACGCCAGCAAACCTGGCATGGTCATTCAGGTAAACGTTAAAATATTTTTTGACCTAAACAAAGCATTTCATGTTACAAAAATACTAAAATATTCTATAGAAGTACAATTATATAAAATATAGGTGTTCAAGTCAATTTCAGGTTCCAGATATAATCCTACAGGTCCTGAACCTCCTGGTCTCCAGAAATCTTTAAATGGCTCCTGTGAACGCAATTAACTTAGAAATTCCAAATTTTAAACTTAAGTTTTTCTAATATGTCTTCATGACATATTAAAATTTCATAAAAATCTACCGCCATTTACCCTCTGAATGCTGGTTGCGGCGACTGGAAGCTGCCAAGAACAGCTGACCACACCAAAATTTATGTTTTGAGATTTCTAATATAAAATTGACATAAAGATAAAAATTTTCTGAAAAAATCATTCTTCTAGCTTTAAAAATAAGAAAATTACAGCCATTTAACATTTTAAAAAGCAAAGATTTTAGTTGTAAAATATATAAGAGGGGGGGGGGGGCGTAATGACATAAGTTCTTAAACCGTGAGCAAAATGGTCTAAATATTTAGCTAGACCCTTCACACTTGGTATATAAGCCTAGTCATATAGGTATTACATCTAAATGGCAAAAAAATCCAAAAATTTTTATTTTAAGGTTAGGTTTGGTAAGAAAAACCCTGCGGAAATGGGGTTTTTAGGCTTTTTTAATCAATTATAATGTGAAAACTTACCTTAAATTGTTTTTTCTTAGGGTTTTAACTTAAATACACTGTGTCTATCCATAAGGACATTATTAAAGATGATTCAGCAAGTCGGGGACCAACCCCAGGGGGCTAGGACGGTGGCCCGCAGGGGTTAAGTGCATTTCCCCAATATATATGTTGTGATACATCAATTGATATGTTTTTTAGGTCAAAGAACTCAAATTCAGAGCTAAAATAAGCATTAGAATAGGCTAGATAGGTTGCCCACAGGGCTTAAGTGCATTTTACCTAACCTAACCTAGAAACTTACATTTGATATTTTTTTTTAGGTTTTTTTTCTCAAATAAACTGTCCATTCATGAGGACCTTATTTCAGATGATCCAGCAAGTCGAAGACCAATCCCAGCGGGCTAGGTGTCCCTCAGGGGTTAAATGCATTTTTTTTTAAAAGTATGTGTTGTCATACATCCAACTATAGTTTTTTAGGTCAAGAAACTCAAATTTACAAATTTACAAATAAAAGCATCAGACTAATCTGAAGCTAGCCCCAGCGGGCTAAGTGGGTTGCCTGCAAGTCTTAAGTGCATTTTACCTAACCTAACCTAGAACTTACTTACTTGTTTTTTAAAGTTTTTTTTCTGGAATAAACTGTGTCTATTTATGAGAACATTATTTAAGATGATCAAGCAAGTCGGGGACCGACCCAAGCAGGCTAGGTGAGTGGCCCGCAGGGGTTAAGTGCATTTTTAAAAAGTATGTGTTGTCATACATAAAATTATAGGTTTTTTAGGTCCAGAAATTCAAAGGGGTAGTTTCAAGAAATGCATTTGAACTTAATTTAGTGAACTGTATATTTTTTTCTGGTTAATTGGTTAAACTACATTTATATGGCATATATTTGAAAGAATTTCAATTTTCTACCACGTTTTTTTAAAAATATCAAGACTTAAAAAACGTTTTTTTAATTTGCATATATCACAGAAAGACGATTTTCAAGTCTTGATATTTTCAACTACGTTAAAACTACGTGGTAGAAAATTGAAAATCTACCTAGCCTGCGGGGGTTAGCTTCAGGTTAGTCTTATGCCAATTTTAGCTCTGATTTTTTGACCTTAAAAACCTATATTTTGATATATAACAAGATATATATTGGAAAATAATGCATTTAACCCCTGCGGGCCACCAACCTAGCCCACTAGGGCTAGCTTCAAATTAGTCTCATGCTAATTCTACTTCTGATTTTGAGTTAACTAACCTAAAAAAACATATATATTGGGAAAAATGCACTTAACCCCTGCGGGTCACCCACCTAGCCCGCTGGGGTCGGTCCCCGACTTGCTGGATCATCTTAAATAAAGTCCTCATTAATAGACACAGTTTATTCAAGAAAAAAACCTGTGAAAATATAGGTAAGTTTCTAAGTTAGGTTAGGTAAATGCTCTTAAAACCTGCAGAAAACCAACCTAGCCCGGGGGGGTTAGCTTCAGATTAGTCTAATGCTTTTTTTAGCTCTGAATTTGAGTTCCTTGACCTAAAAAACCAATAATTTGATGTATCACAACATATATATTGGGAAAAATGCACTTAACTCTTGCGGGTCACCCACCTAGTCTCCATGGGTGGGTCCCCGACTTGCTGAATCATCTTAAATAATGTCCATATGAATAGATGAATGAATATATATTTTCGAATCTACATATGATAAAATTACAATTTTATAAAAATTTATAATTTATATTACATGCAGACCATGGTCAACACCCTCCTATGATATGCTTCAATCAGTGGAGTCTTACAGTTGACCAGGTTAAATTTACAGGGCTACAGTTTAAAGTGCTTTAAAGCTACACCAAGCCTAAGAAAACCAGCAGGCTTCCAATGAGATGAGAAAAGGAAGGCTGATATAAACCTACTTTTGCTGATAATTTCATTTTTTTATTGTGTTAGAGTATTTTTTAATTAAGTCAAGTTTTTTGATGTAGGTCTATATTTTTGCATATTTTTTACTTTAAAAGTTTATTATTTTATAGTGTATTTTTAAAGTGTAATTTTTTTTTGTAAAGTATTTTTTTTTGTGTTTATTTTTATGTTTGTCATTTTTTGTAGTTTAGGTATTTGTTTAGTTTTTTTTTTTAGTGTATTTTCGTAATTTTAGTATTTTTAGTAATTTGTCTTTTAAAGTAATTTTATTTTATGATAACAAGTCTTTTTTCCTGAAAAAAATGAGATAATTTTAAAAAATTTAAAGTGTTAAGCTTTTATTTATGAATGTTATATTTGATATGCTTATTAAGCAAATTCATGTTTTATTTATGAATGTTATATTTGATATGCTTATTTAGCAAATTCTTGTTGCGTAAGAAAGAAATAAGTTGTTATTTCATTTAAAATGAATTATTATATATGAAAATAAAGAAATATTTAACATTTTTATTAAGGAATGTACTTTACATAAATATCTTTATTTTCTGTGTGCATCCATTTCTCTTTCGATGTTTAAGTTAGGATTACTTGGAGCTTCTAATCAGGCTTGTCCTGCAGACAAATAATGTGCATCCCTAACAATTTTAACATTCTTTTTTGGGATTGTTCTAATTTTAAGAAGTTTGATTTTTGTAAGAGTAAGAGTAGTCTGATTAGCAGCGGATTTGGCATATTGTGTTTATATGTTGACCAGATATGAAAAAAGTATTTCAGTTTGTATATCATAATATTTTTGTTTTATGTTTATTTTACTAATTTTACCTTTTGTGTTTGTGAGTTGATCTGAGTATTTTTGGAAAAAAAAACTTGCTACAATTGTTAGCAAAAAAATTTAGTTTCATTTTGAAATTTGTTTAATTTAGTCACGTACTAGTATCACATTTTTAATTATTTTAATGTTTGCACAGAGAGACATGTTCTCTCTATGACTGCCTTTCCTCAACTGATACAGTGTATTTAAGTTAAAACCCTAAGAAAAAACAATTTAAGGCAAATTTCCACATCAAAATAGACCAAAAAAAGCCTAAAAACCCCATTTCCGCAGGGTTTTTCTTACCTAACCTAACCTAAAAATAAAAAATTTTGGATTTTTTTGCCATTTAAATGTAATACCTATAGGACTAGGCTTATATACCAAGTTTGAAGGGTCTAGCTAAATATTCAGACCATTTTGCTCATGGTTTAAGAACTTATGTCATTACGCCCCCCCCCCTTATATTGCAGAATATCCGGCCAGATAGTTTCAATATCTGGTATCTGGTCAGATGTTGAAAATGGCCAGATATCTGGCCCAACCCTAATAAATATATTAGATACATTATATATTCAGAGTAGATTTATAGATACAATAGATTGTTAGATATATAAAAAGATGTAAATATATGATATAATAATATTAACCTTATATACAAGGTGTCTTAAAGAAAATTGTGTTTCCAGAAGAAACAGGAAAAAAATTAATCATAGGTCTATATTCTCTGTTAATATGTACATTACATTTACTTAAGGTGTTTTTTAAATATCTCTAAAAATGTATCTATACTGATAGGGAAAAATACCTGATGGTAAATCTATGATAAAATTGCAATATATTGGTAGAAAAGTACAATATTTAAGTGGTGAAAGGTTAGATCAATGTACCAATTTGAGATTTTAAATTGTTTTTTTGGGTTCCATGCAAACAGCTTTTTACGTTTTTGAGAATTTAGGCTTTTCTCTTTCTCTAAAGGAAAGTCATTTTTGGACAAAAAATTCTTTTTTTAAACTGTGCACATTGATAATTACAGCAAGTCACTCTTCATTTTCATTAATTATCTTTAAAAAAGTAAGTTATTTTCATTTGAAGTTTGCTCTAAAGTGCTTTATTACTAATTATCTATTAATTATTAGATAATCTGCCAACTGTCCAAGGATTAAGATAGAAAGACAGGGGAAGAATGGATATGAGGGGTTCTAACACTCAGAATTAAAATTTATGTAAAATAATAAACTATGATTTTTGTCCAAAAGAGGCCTTTCGGGATAATTTTAAATGTAACCATTTCATTGCCTGTCATATAAAGTTGTTTTAAAGGGAAAAAAGAATAATAAACACTTTAAGAATTCTTTAAGCTTTGAAATGTGCTGTTGTATAAGAGATATTAAATAACAGATTTTATAAATATTATTCATATTTTTGCAGAGAAAATGGACCTTTAATGATTTTTTAATACTCCTAGTGGATATTTCTTAATACACAGTTTTTAAACACCTTGTATGAATAAATATGCATATAGTATGAATATTTTGTAATTAACAAACCATTATTATCTTTAATGTTAATATCAGCTCCAAGTTCTAGAAGAATCTTCACTGTTTCTGTGTTTCCATACTGTGATGCCATCATAAGAATGGTCTTTCCTTCAAGATATAAAGATATTATATATTCAAAGATAACCCAATTTTTTTTGGATAAAAATAGATTTACAGTGTTTTTTATTAAATGAAAAGATCTATAGTTTATAGTAAAGTTATAGATACACAGAGAGAGAGATGAATAGATGGATAGATTAATGCATAGATGTCAAGAGAGAGGGGCCGAGGGTGAATAAAAGGCTGTTTTGCCCCCTTAAACTTAAAACCCATTCATTTAACCCTATGACCATTATCTGTAATTAAGATAATTGTATAATGAAAAATTTTAGCAGATTTTGTTTTGCAATATTTTTTCTCTAATAATATTTACCTTCAGAGTCAATTACATCAGCAGAAAATTTTCCATTTTTCAATATATTCTTAACTGCTATACTGTCTCCAAGTTTTGAAGCAGTAAACAAAGCTGTAAAAAAAATATTTAATTTATAGTCATGCTATACAGTGCGTTTGAAGGGTGATCTGACTTTTGTGTCAGAACCTTAATTGGGACATAGTGCATTTTACTTCCCCAGGATAGGTAACTTCATTTCACTTTTCAATAAAATTTTAAATGCAGTGGTTTTTGCAGGAGGTACCATTTTCAGTAGAAATTTCAGAGGAAAACTTAACAGTTTTTAATTATTTTCTTTTTTTACTTTCAACTGATGAAAAAAAAATCCTTTTCAATATATACAGAATCATTGTTGCTAGAAAAAATATCCTTTTGGGTATATACAGAATCATTGTTGTTACTTAATCTTATCAAGAAAAAAAAATTTAGGTAACCAATTATAGCAGATTTTTTATTTTGAAGGGCTAAAATCAAAATTTCAAAGCTCAAAATGTTGTTCATCAAAAATAATTAACATTTTATAAGGACTTTTTGAATCCATCTCCTCATTTAACAGGAAAAAAAGCCACAATAAATCTAATTTTCATTTTAATGTGACATTTTAAAAGCATTTGATAAAAAATATAAAGTTTTTAAAGTGCTAAAAAGTAATAAAGACTATTAAGTCTTTACCTCTGTTTTTTTTTCAGAACAGGGAATATACAAAATAATATGAAATTTAAAATTTAAGAAGGAATAAGATATCTAAAAAAATTGTTTATAAATATTGTAGATTTAGACATGTAAAAAAGGAAACTGTTAGGCTGTATTATGAAATACAATAATCTACATTTCTAATTATATACTGCTTTTTTATTTTTTATTTCGATTTTGTTAAGATTAATTAGATGCTACTTATGTATTTTTTTTAAGCTACTCTATAATTTGTAATGTTCATCTGAAAGCATGACTTTCTCATAGAATACATTTTTTTAAAGAATCTTTTTACAAAAGAGCATTTAGTATGTTATCTAATAAGTCCTTGGTTTATCTCAAACACAGAAAATGAGAAGTTTAAGTAGGCATAAATATATGTTTACCTTTATTCTTGTATTTAATAACTGATGCTAAAATATAAAAGATTTCATTAAAAAAATTTGCTTCAAAATCTTGAAAAATATTTACTCTTATTATTTATGGAACAAAAATTAAATATCATTACAGAAAATAGTCAAACCTCCACATTGACTTTGTCCAAAATCACCACCAGCCTCTTTAATTTTCAACACAAAACGAGAATCACCACCAGCTTTTACAAGAGGCATTCTTCCTGATAATGAAAACATGCATAATAGTCTTGTCTATAAAAAATTTATTATCTTTTTTAAAAAAAATGTTACCTTCTTCATCTTGTATATTTATATCTTCTTTATAAACTAATATCACAGTATCTAATAAGTTGATACATTCAGAGAAATATATTCTGCAATTGCCTAAAATCCAGAAGTTTATATAATTTTGGAGAGTTTAGGGAAATATATCTTCTACAATAAGCTTAATAAAAACTGTTATAGTTGTAAATGTTTTCAGAAACTCCAATGTATATATTGTATTTTTTGTTTTATGACATCATTATCTTGGTGGTTAAAGGTTGCTACCAAACCTAACTTTGCCAACTTTGTTTAATTGTTGATACATGTTTAAAGGGCGAATATAAATTGAATATGATATGGGCTCAAAAAAACCGTGCCATTCCATAGATTATAAATAACTTGAAGATTTTTACATGTTCAATTGTATAAGTCTGTTATAGCTTAAAACCTGGACATCTGAAGATAATTTTATGTAATAAGTGTGGTTCCCTAAGAACTCCAAACACCCCAGCATCACACAAGGATTCTTAGGAAGGTTGAATTAAAAAGCTTTTGTTAAATGAAATGTGGAAACCAGTTATCAATGTATTTTTTTTGTAAATTGGATTTTTACTTCCTTAACAATATTCCCCACCAAAGTATAAAGTATAAAAAATTTTATTTCATGTCAGTATGAAAATTATATTGTAATTGTTATAATCAATTTAAAGGGGACAAAAATTATAGGTGAACATTGTTTCTTTTTTCTTATATTTTTTTCTGGAGAAAATTTTGCTACCAATTCGTGTGTCTTCGTGTGTGCGTACTTTAGGGTATTTATATCATCCAGAATTAATCAATGATCTCTGTACAGAAAATAAACTTTGAAATGTATTATTTCCCTAGTCTCTCTCATTCTCTCTCTCTCAATCGCTCTCCCCATAACTCTCTACCTACCTCAGTAAGTAGCTCAGTGAGTGTGTCGTGTGTGTGAGTATAAGGGGAGGTATATAACAAAACTATCTATCTATCTATATCTCTCCATCTCTCCTCTTTCTCTCTCTCTCTCTCTCTCTCTCTCTCTCTCTCTCTCTCTCTCTCTCTCTCTCTCTCTCTCTCTCTCTCTCTCTCTCTCTCTCTCTCTCTCTCTCTCTCTCTCTCTATCTATCTCTATCGCTCTCTCCATAGCTCTACCTACCTTGGTAGTTTAGTTAGTGTGTGTGTGTTTGTGTGAGTAATGTACGTAGTGTGTGTGTGCGTATAATGTAAGGTATAAATGTTTTGCTGGATATGTCCCGCAAATATTATTTGTTTATTCTATTTAAACAATTCAATTCTTAAATATCATTCTTTCTAGGGATTTAAACAATTTTTCTTTTGTCTTTATACCAACTGAAACATACCAAAATTTTGTTAATGATTTTATAAAATAAACCAAACTTTTTCATTACATTTTAAAGAAAGTTCGAAGACAAATATTAAGAGAGGTTTATTACAAAATTATTTCCTAAGTATTGATTTTTTTGTTTTTATCTGCAAGCGAAGAAATTGCTTATTTTCTTATAGTTTAATTTTTGCTCAAATTTTAACGTTAACTTCGTGTTGAATTGAGCTTGGCATTTTAATCAATTTTTTTTCTAACTTCTTGGAGCTTTTAAGAAATTATTCTACGAAAATTACTTAAAATATAAGAAAAGGTAAATAAAAATGAATTCTGAAAAAACTAATTCGTGATCTCTTTAAGTAGGAACTCATTTTCTGTTTTTAATCCTTAACAGTAGGTTCTCTTCTGGAAGCTTATTGGTCAAGGTGGGTGAATGAGTTGAATTGAATGCCCACCTGACATCTCTGCTCTATCTATTAAAACTTATGGGCTAAAAAGTTGTGTATTTCCCCTGAATTATAAAGAATTTTAAATTATAAGTCAATCAAAGTCATATATTTTTTTGTGTCTTTTTTTAGCATTAAACAATTTTTAACAAAAATATTGTAATATATTTTCACTGATGAACTTATGGAAAATATGAACTAAATTGAAATATCTTACCACTAAATGGACCAAAATCAGTTGTGTAACAATCTGGAATTTTTTCACATTCATCTATTGTTGTATGTAGAGCTGTGAAAATTTTCATATTGTTCCTAAAATTTTTTACAAGATTAAAGGGCGTGTGCACGAAAAAATTTCTCATCTTATTATCAAACCTCAACATCATCTCATTCATAATATCTCAAAGATAAAGCAAAACAGGCTGTTGTTTACTTAAAAAAATATCTTTTCTGTCGATTTTTACTAAAGCAAAGATTGGTAGAAAATTTTCTGAAGTATATAAATGTGCAGTTAATTGTCTTTTTTCCTTTTATAGTTAAAACTAAACTTTTTGACATAGTTCTCTATTTTTCCTGATGGTAAAGCTTACTTTTAACATATACAGTATACATTACAAAAAAATGACCGGTCTTTAAAATGCAATTGGCCCCCTTCTAATAAAGTTTTAACCATATTTTTTGTGTGTGTGCTCTTTATGCATATGTATGCTTGTGTTTGTTGCGGTCAATGAGATTAAATAAAATTTACCCACATTTGGCAGGCTATAAAAGAAGATATTCAAAATGTAAGAAGGTATAATCCCTGAAGAGTAAAACCTGATCGGTTCAACATTTATTAACAGATCTTAAGCTTCAAACATATACCATTCTACTAAACTCTTAAGCTAAATTTTTAATTAAAAAGAATCTTACTCTGTTTTCATCCACATTTTATGTTTTGGCTTGCAGGTTAAAATAATTTTATTGGCAAGTTCATATTTTGCACCAGGTTCCACAGGACTACCACCTGGGCCTGTTCAACAGTTAGGAGGTTGAAATTTTTTTTATAAAAGTAGAAATCCACCATTCCTATTTGGCCTTTGGCCAGTTAGTAATGATATCATTTTGGCCGAAATGATTTTTGTAATTCATCACTCCACTTTCTAAAGATACAAAGCTGGAATAGCTATGTTTCTGTAATATTCCATTACTTTTTTACAACAAACTTTTTGAATTAAGGGTGACACTATATACAATGGGGAAATTTAATATAATAATCAATTTACATATTCTAAAGGAAATCAAAAATTGTAAATTAGATTAATTTACAAAAAATTTTAGCCAATTTTTTTCTAGGGGTGCTTTCTATTGTGGTATATTCCCCCAAAGTAATTATAAAACTTCCCAGAACCTATGAGAAGCTACCCTGTAAAGGACAGCAGTTCAGTGATTAGCAAGATTCATTGCTACAGACAAACATACAAAGATCCTGTTATTTTATTTTCAGTATAATTTCAACCTAAAAACTGAATATTAAAGCCACTGTTGATAATTTCATGGAGTGCAGACACAACTGATGAAATAAGCATTTTTATATAAATAAAGTGAAAAGCATTTTAGTAAAGACATGACATAAATATTGGCATTACCTTCTCAACAAATATAAAGCAGGGGCTTTCCCAAAATTGAGTTTGGACAAATAGAATAAAAAATGAAGTTTGCTTGATGGGGGGTGAAGCAGTGGAGAAGGGGTAGATTTAAAGGGAATGGAAAATTTACTAATCAGAAAAACACTTGCTGATTTTATAATTATAACATATTCAGACTGAAAGTTCAAAGGTTGTAAAATTATTGTATCAAAAGTAAAATGCAAATTTTTCAAATATTTTATAGATGTACAGCATGACCCTCGAAAAAGTATTTCTCAATGAATTATAAAAAAAATGCATATGTCCTTGTTCTCCATAGTATTCAACATAAGTAGATATAAAAATATTTTTTTTACCTCCATTAACACCGGAGATTTTTAGAGCTAAAGTTTTGAAAAAGTGACTGAGAAAAAGAATTTTTTTTTGTTTCTCTTATTTTTTGGATGGTTATATTATGTTTTTCTGACAACTGAATAATGAGACACAAAGAAAAACAAATTAACTAATTATTTCTTTTTTATTCCACCAAAAAATATAAATTTTTAATGGCAAAAAATACTACTGAATGAATTGATTATTTGCAAATTTTAGGTTATTTATTAACCCTTATTTGAGAAAAGGATTAATTATGACAGTTGCTCCGCCTACTTTTCTGACATCTCAATAATTTAATAGGGGGTTAATTAAGCTTTTTAGACAAAAAAATCATTATGTTTTAATTTTATTTTCTTCATATCTTTTTTGTTATTAAAGTTAGGATTGTGAAACAAAAACAATTTTCCTGCTATATTCGTAAAGATTTATTTGGTTTTTTAATTTTAAAAAATTTTGCCTAATAAGTAAGTTTTTCAAAATATCATTAAACTAAAAAGACTCAAAAAATATGTGTAAAAAAATGCTTTTTACTCAAAAACTAAATTTTTTATTTCATTTTTGTATAAAGTTTCTGCTAGTAACAAAAATAAAAGGATTTCTACCTTAAAGGACGCCTGCAAGAAATAACACGCTTTAACTGCTAAAAGACTGCCACAAGAAGACCCAATACCCCAAATTATAAGCCTTCAGCTTCAATAACAAAAAAGTTCTAGGCATTTCAAAATAGCATTTTATGTACAATGGAATTTTTGAAAGATTTCCAATGCTCATAAAAGAAAAAACAATATTAAATTACGTTGCCTAGACATAAAATTATAACCTTATCTTTGTCAGAAACTTAGATTGCCTGTAACTGATTACATTTTTACAATAAAAACACCACATTTCATAGTCAAAATCTATGAAAAAAAATCGATTTAAATTGCATTTTTAAACGAAAATCATAGCGGAAACAAAGGGGTAAACTAATACAAGCTTAGCTGTGATTGGTTGTTAAGCTGATTCAGCCTTCTGATTGGCTACAGTACATTCGGTACAACGCAAGTAAAACTTATTTTTTTTTAATGATTTTGACTATAAAAATGGGTATTTTTATTGTAAAAATATAATTAGTTACTGGAAACCTAAATTTATGACAAAAATAAGCTTATAATTTTGTTTCTAGGCCACGTAGTTTAATTTTAAAGTTTTCAACATGAGCATTGCAATTCTTTCAAAATTTCCATTGTACATAAAATGTCATTTTAAAATGCCTAGAACTTTTTTGTTATAGAAGCTGAAGGCTTCAAATTTGGGGTATTTGGTCTACTTGTGGCAGTCTTTCAGCAGTTAAAGCGTGGTATTTCTTGCAGGCTTCCTTTAATTTTGCTAAAAAAGTCGTTTCATGTTAAAAGTTACTTTTTCCTCAGTCACTTTTTCAAAACTTTAGCTCTAAAAATCTCCGGTGTTAAAGGGCGAATATAGGTTGGATATAATATGAGCTTATATCAAAGGTGCAATTATATACATTATGAATAACTCAAGCAAATAAAGATATTCCATTGGATAAGGCCGTTATGGCTAAAAACCTAGACAAGTTGGGCCAATTCATGACGTCAAAGGAGTGGTTCCCTACAATATTCAAATACCCATATTCACAACAGGATGCGTGTAGAGTTTGCATAAATAGTGTTGTTATTTTGCAGTACAAATAAATGAGAAAAAGGTTTCTGGAAAAAAACTTCCTAGACAGTACTGAAAATCTGATTATTTAGGAAAATATTAATATTAAATACTAGGAAAATATTTACGGAGAAAATTTGTCCCCCCCCCCCCTCGTACGCAAATGAAAGTCATGTTGAGATTAAAATAGCAGACGGGACGACATACATAACATAAACAATCAAAGTTTATATGTGTGTGTCAGGCCAAGTTGGCTGTACTTATCATTAGGTAATAATTTATTTTTTTAAATGTAGCGTATACAGGTAGTTCCAATTATGACTAAATTCCACTGGAATGAAACCAGTTCAAAGTCAAACCCATGACTAAAAATCATGTATTGTATTTTATTTTATTGTGGACAATTGAAAAAAAATAAAATTAATCGATTTATTGGCCCCAACTAAACTGCAGAATAGATTTTGTTTCTTAAGTGAAATTAACATCAAAACCTAACTTTTATTACCTACTTTTCATCTGTTATCCTTTTGAATTTAGTGGAATGGGATTGATATAATCTAAACGAATAAGCTGACAACTAAACTAATTTATTTATAGGAATTTGTATATATGAGAGGTTTTAGCCAGAAAAGAGAACATTCAAGCCCTTTTTTCAGTTAATGGACCCTCCATGGTGTCTCAGACCTTGACCTGTAGAAGAATTTACCACTAGTTCCAGGTAAAATTGTTTTTAAACTTATATCAACAGTTTGTTTATTAAACCGAAATAGCACGAGAAAAAAGCCTTTAAGTTATCTTCTACTAGCAACTTGTATTCAAAGCAAAAATGTATAAAAATAGAGGGAGGGAGGAGCTGTCGACGACCACTCATGTTTAATTTATGAATCGGGAGTGAAAGTTGAACATCTATAGTAGTTAAATATTGTTGTGCTTTGCTAGGTATTTAATATTCGGGAATAGTCCCTTTTGTGGCAACGCCTCTTAAGGGGCGATTCATGTTTTTTTAAATAGCTTTTTATAGGTCATTTTAGGTTAGGTTATATTGGGTTAGCGGTGATTGCCCCACAGGGTTAGGCAATTAACTCCGCAAGGTTAGAGCCCACCGCAGGGGCTAGAAATAGGAGAAAAACAACTGTGAAAAATACGAAGAATCGCCCCTTAAGGTCCGTTAACACGAAAGGGACTATACCCCTAGATTCTCAGCCACATTTGTATTACAAAATTTTCCACGAATATTAAAACAAAATCATCGGCCCCTCTGGACTAACAAAACTTGTTTTAATCTAATTTTTCATTTGTATATCCACGTAAAGCTGTCTATAATAAGATGCTATAATAGTTATTTATTTCATCGTATTATAAATAGCTTTCCACGGATGAAAAAGGTACAATTATAAGATTAAAAACTTTTTTTTAGCCCCCTAGTCTATAACCTAACCTAATTATAAAAAAAATATTGTTCTCGGGTGTTGGGGGGGGGGGGGGGGAAGGAATAATGGGTACCAAAATTTTCAAAGTGTCTTAATTTTTCTAGGACTACTGAAAATCTGCTATATAACGAATTTTTGTCCATCCATGATTGTATTATAGTACCTAAAGAGTTTTTTTTTGTAAAAAAAAACGTTCATCCTTATTATTGCTGCGCTTCTTATGGACCTAATCACTCTTATTATCAGCAAGATAGAGTTGGAGGTGCATGAGAAAGTCAAGCTGCCCATGAAGAAGGTGCTGGAAACAGAGAAGAATGGTTTAACCATGGATCTTGTCACCCCTGCCAAGGTATGTACAGGGGACAAGACAATGGACAATGAATTGACAACAGGGGTATGGGGGTCCGACTTTTCAGCTTTCCGTGCACAGTAATATGAAGAAGAAAAAACATATAATATATTGCATTTACATTGTCATTCAAAGGTACATAGTTTTAAGTTATTTAAGGCCATTATGAATCAGCTAGTAGCCTTAAAAGTATAAATATTTTTTTTGGTGATATAATCGATGCCAGGAGCATTCTACGACAGGGGTGTATATTCTGCACAAGATTTGTTTTTTCCCCTGCCACAAATTTTAAAAATCCCTCCCCACATATTTTTTTACCAAGGAGGGAGGGGGGGATGGAAAAATATTTAAAGAACTCTAGGTATATATTATTCATTTATCCCCACACATTTTTTTTCACCAAGGAGGGAAGGGGGGGGGGGAGAATGGAAATTTTTTTTTCTCAGTTCTCTTAATTTTTATTTTTTTTTCCAAACCACATATTTTTTATCCCCCCACCCCCTCTTTTAGTAGGGTCAATTTTGCAGAATATTCACCCCTGTTATACTGTGAGCTGCACAAAATCCATAATATTTTTATATTTAGATTGAGATGATCCAAAGCCAATATCTTGAAGATAGCTGTGACGTTAGCAATAGCCAATCCTTGCTACCTCTATACTTCATACATCATTATACTCGATTTCCAGAATAATATATTTAATTTCAATAAAATAATAATATAATACTAATCTAGCTCTATTTATATGTAAACTTGTAGCTGCTCTATTACTATACTAATGGTATCAAAGTCCACCATTTCTTTTAGTTTCACTTATATTAGACAGAAACCAGTATGACAGCCATAAGAGCGACAAAGAATATGCGAGCAAAAATAACATTTAACATAAGAATGAAAACATCTATAAAATCTAAGCTTGATTATACAATACAGATAACCTAGATAAACTCTTGAGGATGGGATACACCATTAGGTGTTTTTTTTGGTGTATCTCTGAACCAAATCTTGCTACTGACAACCAACCCTTTGATTGCACTACCTTTGAGAAGTATTAAGTGCATGGTAATGAGTTGCGCCTGTTTTGGGCCAAGACATTCCCGAGACTTTAACTATTTATGTCGCGTGCCTGACATAGCAGCAGTAGAAACCATTTTCTCATATTCATTCGAATCCGGTGGATAGGAACCGGTTCTCATCCATACGAAAAAACTATGTCTAGCATCGTATTATATACAGTTTTCTACGAATATAGAAATGTACAATCATAAGATTAAAACTAGTTTTTTTAGCCGGTGCCTTCGGCACCACGGGGCTAAAAAAACTAGTTTTAATCTTATAATTGTACATTCTATATCCGCGGAAAGCCGTTTATAATACGATACGAGAAATAACTATTAACGTATTTAGTTATGACATGATGTCGGGCCGAGATTCTAATGAAAGATGTCATAAATGTTTCCTCCTGCTGCTATGTCAAAAGCGCATCTTTAATAGTTAGAGTTGGGGGAATGCCATGCCTTAAAATAGGCTAACCTTTATAATGCATAGTTAAGACTTGCAGACAAAGGTTCTGCAATCAAAGAGTACGTTGTCTGTTACTTGCATCATAATCAGGGTGTATGGATAGCAAAGGAGAGTTAGCTTAGGCTCCAGGGATCTACAGGTATAAGACAATGGTCAATAAAGAAATGTACAATGAGTAATAAACCGTTATCATAAAACTCAGGGGACTAGTGTAATAAACAGCCTATTGTCCAATCCCTCTCTGGATAGACTTACCTTGGTTGTTGGACCCGACCTAAAGTTTCATGGACAGAAGCTCATCTATTTTAAGCTGTAACAAAAGGGGACTGTACACAAATGAGAGCCACATTCCAAAAGTGAAAAACTTTATTATTGAAAATCTTTGACAGACATATGGACAAAGCAAATGAAAATCAGTAAAAGAAATATGGAGTAGCTTCGCATTTAATTAGTGTGAATGATGCACCTAAGTAATCTTATATCAAATACTTTGAGCATTGATTTTCACAATGTTTCACATTTGAATTGCGCTTCATGGAAATACCCCTTTATTAAAAGCTTTATTCATTATTTTTTTAACAGTTTCAGATATTAAAATTGAGAGGCTTTATTATTGTGTGGGTGTAATTTCATGTATAGGGATGAGAAACAAACATATGTAAAGAAAAAGTGGTGCTTTATTTAAAACTAGGGGCAGTTAAGGTAGGAGGAGGAAAAGTCGACCTCATCCCATTTAAAATTTGATTTTCAAAAGAGTAAAAAAATATATTTTTGGGGGTAGGGGGGAGAAGACACAATCCCCAAAAATAGTTTAAAACCTTCACAGTACCTAGAAGAAGCTACACTGTGAAGAAAAACCATATCGGGTCAGCGGTTAGCGAGATCCTTCGGGACAGACAAAAAAACGCTTATTACTTTATATATTAGGACTAGCGGCTACGCCCCTAGAAGCCTCTAGGGGCACTTAATTTAGGAGGGGGAAAAGTCGGCCTCATCCCATATTAAATTTGAGTTCCAAAAGAATAAAAAAAATATTTTTTTGGGGGAGGGGGGTGAAGACACCCTCTCAAAAAATAGTTTAAAACCTTCCCAGAACCTATAAGAAGCTTCCCTGTAAAGGAGAACAATATTGGTTCAGCGGTTAGTGAGATCCTTCGGGACAGACAAAAAACGCTTACTACTTTATATAATAAGAAGAAGATTAAGTTTTACCTCTGAGACTCACCCTTTCCTTATATTCGAAGAAAGAGGGAGTGCTTTCTTCTTCGTTTTTAAGTAGGTTACAACAATCTTTTGGAAACCAAGCATAACAAACACCCATGGCCGATTAAGGAAAAAAAAGTAAATTTTTCGGTTGATTGATATGAACAAGCGTGTTCGATTATTTAAGATATTAAGAATAATAAACTTTTGGGGGCCCGGTGATGCTTCGGGTACAAGTCCGCTACACGCCACCATGAACGTACACTGAATTTGTGTTGTAATGTAACGTCCTCAAATGCCAAGGATATCAAGTAAGGGATCATCCATTAGACAATCAACTCTTTGATAGCTTGACCTTTGTCTAGAAAAGCACGGTAATGAGTTGCGGCTATGTTGTGCCAAGGCATTCCCCCTACTCTCTATTTTTTTTGTCGCTCACTAGACATAGCAGCAGTAACATCTCAGTTCATGATGTGGTTTAGGGCCGAGATTCAAACCTAGCACTTCCCGACAACAAGCGGATGCACTACGTGTTACGCCACAGTTAAGTGTTAGATATACAAATAGTCTAACAATTATGCGGACAGATACGTTAAAGATTAGATGCTACATAATTAAAAAAAAATTTTTTAAATAATAAGTGTTCACTTCTTCTCCTTTTATAATTGTTCATCTAAGCATTCTATTTGTTTTTTTTTCTTCACATTTTTTGATAAAAAGTAGTTATATTTCTTTTATATTTCTTAATTCAAAATCTAACTTATCAGCGACACACATAGTTGAAGTAGGGGGAAAAGCAGTCCGACTGTTATGGATGTTTTAGTTAATTATGCTTCCTAATGATGGGAATGTTGACAGGAGTTTTCAGCAGTTTATCTTTAAACAAGCGCCAAAAAAATCATGTTTCATAAAAAAAACTTTCATATGGACAGACTGACATTTCAAATAATAGAGTAGCTTCGCTATTACGAAGAACACCTTCCCCTTTCAGTAAAATAAAAAATACAAAAGTTTTGAAATGTTTTGCATTTATTAGTTTATTTCATAACATAACAATAACATAATAGAATGTGTACTAAAGTTTTAATTTAACAATAATATTATTAAAGTATAACAATGTAAAAAGCAAAGTAATCCTTGGTAGGTCTAATTTCCCTAAATCGAACAAAAAATTGGAAAAGTAATGGCTAACGGCTGCCGGCTCAGTCGTTTTAAGGTTTTTTTTAGGGCAAAATTTTTGAAAATAACACCAATAAACTTTTTAAAATTTTCTAGTACCATCTGTTTAACTGCTAGAATCGACTAAAAAGGGCTGGTAGAAGCTATAAAATGCCAAGAGTACCATTTTTAGACCGAAGAATGTAAAACTATCATTCAAAAAGTTGATTCCTCCGTATTTAATGATGGATTTGCCCTGAAAAAAGCCAAAAACTGGCTTAACGGCTGAGCCGCCAGTCAATACTTTTTCCAATTTTATATTCGATTTAGGGAAAATAGACCTACCAAGGATTACTCATGCAAAATTTCAGATCGAAATTCGAATTCTAAGTGCCATTTATACATTGACTTTGAGATGGTTGCATTAACCCACCCTCCCCTTGCTTCACCGCTAGATGCATATTCATCACACTTGAGGAAGGAGAGGGTCAGGTTTGTCAACCACCATAAAGGGTGGGGGGCGTAAAGAAATTTAAACTTAAACCGTGAGCAAAATGGTCTAAATATTGAGCTAGACACTTGAAACTTGGTACATAAGCCTAGTCCTATAGGTACTACATCTAAATGGCGAAAAAATTCAAATTTTTTTATTTTAGGTTAGGTCAGGTAAGAAAAACCCTGCGGAAATGGGCGAAAATGGGGTTATTAGGCCATTTTTGGTCTATTTTGATGTAGAAACTTACCTTTAATTGTTTTTTATTACGTTTTTTCCTTGAATACACTATGTCTATTAAACAAGGACATTATTTAAAATGATTCAGCAAGTCGGGGACCGACCCCAGTAGGCTAGGTGAGTGGCTCGAAGGAGTAAAGTGCATTTTTTCTAAAGTTTGTGTGTCATATATCAAATCTGGGTTTTTTGAGTTTTGGTACCAAACTTGCTGAATCATCTTAAATAATGTCCTTATGAATAGACAAAAAGTTTCTAAGGAAAAAACTTAAGAAAAAAAATTAAAAGTGAGTTTTTACATCAAATTACACCTAACCTTAAAATAAAAAAAAATGATTTTTTTTTCATTTAGATGTAGTATCTATGGGACTATGCTTATGTACCATTTTCAAGTGTCTAGCTCAATATTTAGACCATTATGCTCACAGTTTAAGTTTAAATGTCATTAACCCCCCCCCCCCCGCCTTATTTTTAAAGAAAATAAAAATTTTACGGATAATATTTATTCTATTAACTAGCGACATAAAAATAGAAAGAACAACATCCATAAAAGCGAAGCTCTGAAACTGTAGGACAAAAGGGCATTAACACTTGTAGAGTGTCAGAACTGAATAATCAGAATATAAATGTATAAGAATCGAAGCAAAATTGTAAAGGGGGTAGGCGGATGAGCCACTTTTTGAAACCAAAAGTAAAACGCACATGATCTTAGCCCATAAAAGAGTTACATCTCTAAAATTCGGCACAGCAGTTGCTTTTGTGAGAACAATATGGAACTGTGAAGAAACGGCGGCAGAACAGCCGCTCCCGCTGAAAACCCCCGTTTCCCGCCGAAATATTTTTTTACTTTTTTCGCCAAATTATACAGTTCTAGATCATCAGAGATAAACTTTTTTCTCATAAAAATTTCCCTTACATTTTTACGTGACACTGGTAATATTTCAAACATGTCAATATTAAAACAAGGATGACAACATCCATAAAAGCGAAGCACTGAAACGGTAGGACAAACGGACGTTAACACTTGTATAGTTTCAGAACAGAATAATCCTAATATAAATGTATTAAAGTCAAAGCAAAATTGTGAGTAAATTTGTTAAAAACTTCTTGAACAGGATAATGTTTATGGACATACTTACATTTTAAGGACTTGATTATAGAGTTGCTTCGTTTATTACATTATACTTTGTTGTCCCAGGAATCAATATACCAAAAATCAGATCAATCGAATAATTAGATCACATAAAAATTTGATGTTAAAAAAGTAAAAAAATCATCATGTTTAAAATATACTTACGGACATTTTGGTAATGATTATAGAGTTCCTACGCTTTCTAACTCGTACCTTACAATTAAAGGAATCACCGTGCAAAATTTGAAATCGATAGGACAATTCTAACATGCCTAAATTAACGAAAAAAGCTTTTTAAAAAAGTAAAAAAATCAACTTGTTTAAAATGGACGTACGTACATTTTGGTAGTGATTATAGAGTTGCTATGCTTTTTAAATCGTACCTAACTACTACAGGAATCACCATGCAAAATTTGAAATCGATAGGACAATACTAACATGCCTAAATTAACGAAAAAAGCTATCCGTTACGGACGGACGGACGGACCGACGGACGGACGGACCGACGGACGGACGGACCGACACTAATTATAGAAAAGCTTCGCTTTTAAAAATTGCAATTGTAAAATCTTACAAGTGTCAAGTGAAAAAATAAAGGAAATTTTTATGAAAAAAAAGTTTATCACAGATGTTTGAAAATTGTCTATTATGGCAAGAACAGGGGGAAAAAATTTCGGCGGGAAAAGGCAGCTCCATACTGCTCTCCACAAAAGCAACTAATGTTTAAGGACATACTTACATTTTAAGGACTTCATTAATATTATAAACTTATATATAATATTGTACTTGTCCCAGGAATCAGTATACCAAAAATCAGATCAATCGGATAATTAGATCATATAAAAATTTGTTGTTAAAAAAGTGAAAAGAAGAACATGTTGAAAATGGACGTACGGACATTCTGGTAATGATTATAGAGTTGCCACGCTTTCTGATAGTATCTGACTACTACAGGGATCACCATGCCAAATTTGAAATCGATAGGAGAATTCTAACGTGCCTAAATTAACGAAAAAAGCTATACTTCACGGACGGACAGACCTACCCTAATTATAGGAAAGCTTTGCTTTTAAAAAAAACTGTGGATTGAGAATTTCTACCCTTATTTTACTATTTTTATCATTATACAAAAGTAACAGGATCTGTGTATGTATGTTTGTCTTCCTAAATTTCTTCAGTGACACTTCATGGTATAACTTTCCTGAAAAATATGAAATTTCTTCAAAATAAAAAAATTAGTGACATGCACAGATACCCCCTTAAACCCAAATTGAGTGAAGTATAATACAGGCAACAATGGTGGTGTTAGTTTATTGTCAGAGGGGTGGATTCACCTTCCTATATGTCAACCGTCTAGCATACATACTTAAGAGTCAAATTATCTTTAATTCTTGAAATTACGAGCGAAATTATGCCATAGCAAGGGAAAAAAGGGACAGAAAGAGAATATATTAAAATTAAAAGAATATCATGAAACCTTTAAAAAATAAGGTTTATGTCTGTGTAAAGACTAGAATTGCATGTCATATGAATCTTCACTGAAAATTTCAGCTGTCTATCTTTTAAAAAGTTTTATGTCTTCTAATTCATGACCGACAGACAGACAGGCAAAAAAATTAAGACTAGATGTGCCTTTGTCATACATAGGAATTAGGGTTGGGCCGGATATCCGGCCATTTTCGATATCCGGCCAGTTACCTGATATTGAAACTATCCGGATAACGGATATCCGGCCGGATGTCTTGTAATTAGCCGGATATCAAGCATTGGCCAGATATCCGGCTGGATACCGGATATTGAAACAATCCGGATACCGGTTTTCCGGTATCCAGCAAAAAAGTATTCAGCCCAACCCTAATAGGAATAGCTTAAATAGCAGCCGAAAAAATCAAATTTTCCTCATTGCGTCTCGGACTGACGCATGGACAAAGTGAATCATAGAGTAGCTTCGCTACTCAAAAAAAAACTCCCTTATTTTTACCTGTATTTATCTGTAAATTGTTGAACTTTATTTATCTGGTTTTTTAGACTTCATCCACTTTAAACATTTTCACCTGAAATTAAAAAAAAATATTATTTAATTAAGTCTTTTAAACTTTTGAGGTCTCAGCCAACTTCACAAGAATGAGAATATCCATGAAAGCAAAGATCAAATAAGATGGACAAACATATTGAGTAATATTTGAAGGAAACATTTTTTCAGTTGCGTGCACAGCATTTGTCATTCCCCTTAAACCAAAATCGAGCAGGGTGTAGACGGGTGTCAGATTCAGAGTGTGTTTTACTGACAAGAACATGAAATTGCTGGAAAAAATATTTAGTTGGTAAAAAATAATAAAAAAGTATACTACGATTAGAACAAAATTATCAAAAAGAGAGTAGCAAAAATTAGATGTATCCCAGACAGCTAATCCACAATAGAGTGAGACAGGGAGAAGGTTAATCAAAAAAGAGAAAGGGGAGGTTGAAGTGGTAAAGCTCCTTACACAACAATTCCCGTAAAAATAAAAACTTAGGTAGATTCAAAATAAGGTAGGTAAATAGAAATATGAGGTTAATAAAAACAATGCTTTTCTATAATTATGGTTATTCTACAGTCTACACATCTATAAAGTTTAGCCTACTGGTCCAAACGTAATCATGAAAGCATAATAGTTCAATAATAAAGAGTAAATAATTTTCAAAATAATTGTTCAATATCCTGCCGAAACCACTTGTTATGAAATACTACGTACTTTAGAAAGGGTGTTTGTTATTGAAATCAGCTGACATATACGCACAGGGGTAGATAATTGCATTAAAAATACGTTTAGTAATGAATATTTATCAAAGTGGAATGTGTGACGTGTCAATGACGTCACACCTACGTACGCTTATTTGTAATTAAAATAATTACATTTAAAATTACGAAAATTAATGATTTTATGATCTTAAAAGATGCATGCAAATGTATTAATTAAATGAACATAAGTAAAGTAGTCAAAAAAAAAGTCTTGTAAAGGGCTAAAATAAACGGTTTGTCGGCAATCTCATTTATCATATGTTCAATTGAAACAGAAAATTGCAAAATCTACTTAAGGATTTTTTTGAATTTTTAAATTTGGCATAGATATTCTAAAAGTATGAAATGGCACCTTTCATATAAGCTCATATCATATCGAACCTATATTCGCCCTTTAATGGAGGTAAAAAAAATATTTTTATATCTACCTATGTGGAATACTATGGAGAACAAGGACATATGCATTTTTTTATAATTCATTGAGAAATAAGGGCTGCAGATGCTTAAAAATACTTTTTCGAGGGTCATGCTGTATAAAACTATGTTTTGATCAACTCTTTCAATCTATCTTTGGCTAAAACACTAATGAGGATATTAGATTGTTAGCTTCACAAAGTACTTTTAGGAAAGCAACAAATACATTTAAATACTCTCATTTATAAGTCAAAAAGCTTATTTATAGGATGCAGGACAATTTTTGTATTGGAAAAATATAAATCTGTTTATTTCAGAGAACAATTTCCAACTTTTAGATTTAATTTAATTATTTGTCTGAAAATAAATATACTTTCCTAGTGAATCTGGTGCTTTTTTCAGAAGATCACATGCATTCTCATTTCTAAATATTTGATTTGGTAAAATATTTGTAAGTTGCTTATAAGATCCTGTAAACAACTGGAATTATTGTTTTGCAATTTCAGTCGAAATGTTTTAGAAATGATCAAAGACAAAAAAAATTCTTCAACCAAAATATGAAATAGGAATCAAAATTTTATCTGACCAGGAAATTCTTTAGAAAAAAAAAGTTGATAGTCACCCTAAAAATACTAGATTGTTTCAGCAATACATACCTTTTAATTGATTTTTCAATATTTTCAATGAATAGGGAAATCTCTGTTCTATTCATGTTTTCTTGAACTTGAACAAATCCTGTTTGTTTAGAAGTTTCAACCATTAACAACACAAAAGCTGTAGTGAAGAAACCAAGAAGAAGAAAACCTAAACATGGAAATATGTTGCATTGTATATTAATTGTGATGCTATACATAAGCAAGTTGAATTTATTTTTTGGGCTGTACATTAAGATATATAAGTTTTCCGGAATTTTAATGTTAGGGGGAGATTTGAAATCTGCATCAAATTTTAAGGATTTTTTATAAAATTCGTTTTTTGTATAATTCTTTATCTAAAAGCGGAAATGCATTTTAAGTTAATTAATTTTGACCAATAGGATAGGTGGATTTTAAACTACCTGTGCTCTAATTGGTTGAATGATGTACGCCATTCAATCAGAGCGCAGATTTTTTAAATCCACTAATCACAGATGCTAAAATTAATTAACTTAAATATCATTCCCGCTTTTAGATAAAGAATTATAGAAAAAACGAATTTTATAAAAAATCCTCAAAATTTGATAGATTTCAAATCTCCCCCTAACTTTAAAATTCCGGAAAACTTATATATCTAACTGTACATATCAATTTCTTGTTGATAAGAAAGAAAATATATACAAAATAGGGTTGAATTTTAACCTAAAACTTTTACAAATGTTAAAAATGTAATCAACAGTCTTACTGTAGACTGCTGTATATACAATTATTTTCAGTTCCACACAAATATCTTTTGTTTATTTTTTAAAACCTACCTGCAGCTAAATCAATAAATCTTCTTTTTAGAAGCAATCTTAAATAAAAAAATAAATCTAATTCTAGGTGTTAATAGAATAACCTTAAACAGTATAGATTGCCATGCTTTCTTCAAAAAAAATTCCAGTCTGGTTAGGGAGTTGTTAAAATATTTTTTTGTATAATTTTTTTATGAGTTATTAAAAACATTTAATTACCTTTTAAATTTTTTCTTTCCTAAAGTTTCACCAATATTTCCATCTGAAAAAAATTTCATGAATTTTAATTTGTTCCAGAAAGGGGACTTGCAAAATTTCTATACTTTTTTGAAAACTTTCTGTACATCCTAATTAATATGGGCATTACTACCCTTCCCCAAATCCACTGGATGTCCTTGGTTAGTTTATGTTGCCTTCCAGGTGTTTTGAAGGAAAAGAGAATAAAACATTACTGAGTAACCTGTAGTGTTTTCAACTGGTTCTGGAATGATCCTATTTTTTTCAGGAAACAAGAAATTGACCCAACATGTCCTGAATATCAAATATTGAAAAAATTCAATATTTGATATCATAAGACATGTGATAATTGTCATCCACAGAATCTCCTGAAGATTTTGTATCTTCTTAGCTCTTACTGCACAGTTCCACCTACCAATATAAACTATTAATACCAAACTGAGAAGAACAAACAAAGAAGTGCATTTATTGTTTGTTTTAAAAATTCAAGGTGTAAGAAACTAAACTTTCTTTCAGTAATAATAAATTTAGGTTGATTATTATAGTCAATTGTAAATAAAATTTAACCAGAAAGCCCATTAAGAAAACACCTCTTTGGACAATATACAATAAGAGGTAAACCAAAATCAAATTTATGGATTACAATCAATATTATAACCTTACCACAATTCTGGTGGAAGAAATGGGATGACTTTTTTGGAAATTAGATATTGCAGTGAAACAACCAATACAATCAGAATGCAAGCAATTGCTTTGTTTTTAATTCTTGACATCTGGCAATTTTTTACAAAATTTGTTTCAGGAAACTTATTTTGATGAAATGAAGGTACAGGTATAAACAGAAAAGAACGGTCAGCAAGATTTTGATTACATTCTTTTTTTCTATTGTACAATGTGGCAAGTGTAGGAATGATGAACACCATCAAGCACAAAGAAGATGTTACAATGAAAACTCCAAATTTCCAGCTAAGGCTGAAAACTATGAGGCTCACCATTGTAGCTAACCTATAACAATAAAAATTATTAATTGCTACAGTTTTAGAATATTATTCCTAGAATTTGATTACTCATCAGTTAAAGCTAACCAAAAAAAAGCTCAATCTCAATAAATATTTTAAAACTTTTTTTAATTCCATCTGAAAGAAAAAAAAATCAAGAACATATTCAATTTTAAGCAAATGATTCAGTATCATTCCATATAATTCTATTTCATCTAATTTCTTAATTCACATAATTTGTTTCAAATAATAAACTTTCTATATATAATTATACATTTCCTTTACCTTATTTATCATCTAGTTTTAGGGTTATAAAGGTCTAAAAACTTTGCAAATTGATTAACAGTGTCTTATAAAAGTCTAAAAACAGTGTCTTTTATTTTAAATAAGGTGATGATCTAAATTAATGGAAATTATCAAACCCTTTAGGGCCAGTTGGGTTGATGGAGAAGTAACTGACAGAAAAACGTTTTTCAAGCACCCCTTATCATAAATGTTATATTCCCTTATTGTCATTTATGCTTTTTATCCTATACACAGACAATGGGATAAAAATACCCCAACTTCTGTGTTGGAGGTTAGTCAATAATTTGCTTATCCCCAACCCCCTTTTCGTAAGGGTTTAGAGTTAAATAACCTAACCTTGCAATAATATCCACAGAACTTCTAACCATCAAAACAAACTTATCAATAATCTTTTGCTCAATCCGAGTCACATTTATCTTGTAACTGCTGAGCCCCCAGATTATTGTAAATGAGGATGTTGTGATACTAATAATGTCCAGATAATAACTGCTGTCATCCAGGAATTCATATGTGCCTGGAGTTGTCAGGAATATCTTGAAGAGAATGATACCAGACTGAAGGAATAGTTGCAATGTGGATTCAACACATACCTCATACAACTAAAATACAAATTCCAATAAATGAGATTCAAAACAGTTTAAGAAAACAGAAAAATTAAACACTCCACTCAAAGATAGCATAAGGTGAACAAACCCCTTCAAAAAAATTTGAGTACATAGTTTTTTTGCATATGGAGCCTACTATTACATTTCTTGTGAAAGGGAATGAGAAGGAAATTTTTATTTTATTATCAAACCTAAGACATAGTTGAAATATATTTCTAACAGCAAGATAACTGTGTATTTAGTCCTCAACTCATTCAACACCTTCGCTACTTATGGATGTTTACAATTTTCATTTTCATAATTTGTATATTTTTTATATTTATGCTGAATATTGTTACCTTTTCTCTTTGATATTCTTTCTTCTTTTTATCATCATGTGGATTCAGAAAACATTGAAATCCCTTAATTATTATAAAGAGGGTTTTAGTTCTAAATTATGCTTTTATACAATTGCTACATTGATCAAATTTGTAAAATTAGTTTAAAGAAAATTAATGGGGTTTTAGTTAATTTGAAGTGAGGGTGGTCATTTGTTTGCTTCAAATTAAGCCAAGGTAATTTCTTTTAAAAAGGGCTGATAGTCTACAATTTAACTTGTTTCTGCACCTAAAAATTCAATTTAAAAAGACTCCATTTTAAAAAGCAGCAAGCTTAGGAAAAAATAAATTGATTTTTATTTATACAAGGAAAAAAGTTTAGTTTTAATGACTTCAATATTTAATTTGGAGGAATAACTTAAGATAGATAAAAATAAAGATTTAAATACCTTGTAAACCATTACAGGCTGATAACAAAATGCCAACAAAATTTTTTTCAAATTCCATTTTTTCTTTGCTAAAAGATCCAGCATCAGTGAAATACTTGGCATGACTAATATGAAAACTAAAAAGTAAAAATACATTAGAAAGTCAAACAAATAATTGCATAGTTTTGAATTAAGTTAGATAATCTTTGTAAAAAGTAAAAAATATTAAATGTGAACCTGAAGCAATAAATCCAACAGAATTTGCCTGTTCTTTTCCAAATTTTGTATACTTGTATGTGTAGTTGGCAACTTCTGCATGTTAATTATACAAATAAAATAAATTGATGAAATACCTAAGATATAAAAGTCTAAATGCATAAATATAAAAAATTTCAAATCAGATTTTTATTTGATATTTTTATTTTGGAACTTGATTTTGACCCCTAAATTGCAGTTTTTTTGAAAATATTAAATGCAATTCAAACAAGTTGTACACAATGCATTGAATTGGGTTAATTCTCTATATTAGGATAAAAAAATTGAAGACTGGTGACAATTCTTTTAGTTTCTAGAAAAAGTACAAATCACCCCTTTCGTTTGAATCTAGAGCATTCAATTGACCTACCTTTTTTCTAATTCTACATAATAGAAAAATTTTGTAACTACTCCATTGTACATTGTAATAAGAAATTATGGTCATCAAATGATGAAAAACAAAGGTCATTTTTCCAGTGCATAAATTGATGTGGAAGAAGAAAGATCAATAGAGCTATTTTATTCCTCATGATATGAATTAATTAAAGATTAAGGTAAGTTTACAGAAAATTATAGAGTTGTTTTAAGTTATCATTTCAGTTGGTGTAAAAACTTCTTAAAATTAGTCAAAGAATAAACTGATAAAATAGATTTAAAAGAAAAGAAATATCTATTTGATTGTTTCCTGTTTGCTGAGAATACTCTACATAATCATTCTAAAACAAACAAAAGATGATATCTACATATTGCATTATAAAATCACAATATTAAGACATTTTAAAACATTGTTTTATTTCTTTATGTTAAAACTAGCTACCACACCCCTAGAGGCCTCTAATGGCACTTTAAATGTTTGGTTTTATGACCTATGAGAAGCTACCCTGTTAAGAGAACCTGATCGGTTCAGGGGTTAGCAAGATCCTTTGGAGCAGACAAACACACATCCTGTTACTTTATTATAAGGATTAAATCAATGAAAATTTCCTTACCCAATTAAAACTAGAATTGATCCAGTAATTGGTGGTAACAAAGATGTCACTGGTAAAATCCCAGGCAGGCAAACAAACATCAAGAACCAAGAACACACAATTTGTCAAAGTTAACAATTTCCATAAATTTACCAAACTAAAAATATATACAAATTATTACTTTTTCTGTTAAATTTAAATAAGTTGGGAAAATATGATGAATATAATGGCTTAGTTTAATCATAACAAGGATGACAACATATATAACAGCATAGCTCTAAAAATGTAGGAGAGCAAAGATTAACATTTGTAGAGTGTTAAAATGGTAGTCTGAATTTGAAAGTAAATTTGTTTCAAAACTGCATAATTACAGGATACTGTTTAAGGACTAATATAGAGATGCTTTGTTTACAACCTATCACTATTCCAATAATGAGATAAATAGAACAATAAAATTGTTATAAAAAAAGATGAAAATGAATATTTAAATCCTAATAAAAATTGTAGAGTTTTTTTTTTATAAATCACTAATATACCCAAATCAACAATAAGAGCTATCCATTGTAGATAGTATGACTATAATTAGAGAAAAGCTTTGCTTTTAAAATTTTTAGCCAATTCTATGTTTGAGAGAAGAAATCAGAGAGGGATGGGACAATGGGCTGTTTATTACACTAGTCCCCAAAGTTTTATAATAACATTTTCTTATTCGTTGGCTTACAAACTTTAAGACTTTAGTGAATTTTGATTAGTTGATTCATATAGTTGAGTGTTCAAACGTTTCAACTACTAATTTTAATTTACAGAAGGGGTAATTTTGTGTATTATCAATGGGGATTGTGAAATTATTATCAACAGGCACACTCTTAAAGAGACTGATAACTTTATCTATCTGGGCAGTAAACTGACCTCAAACAACCTTATAGAAGAAGAAATCAACAACAGGATATCAAAATTTACAAAAAATCTGAACTGCCTATATCAACTTATGAAAAAAAATCTATACCAAAAAGTGTCAAAGTTTGTATTTACATAACTATCCTGAGACCTGTACTTTTGTATGGATGTGAAACATGGACTCTAACCATGAAGCTAAAGAGCAAGATCCAAGCTACAGAAATGAGAGTACTATGTTTGATCCATGGTGTAACTAGAAGAGACAGGCTCAGAAATGACGTAATTAGAGATGTTCTCAAAGTGAAGTCAATTTTATTGATAATTGAGAAAAGCCAACTGAGATGGTTTGGCCACATCATAAGAATGTCAGAGGACAGAGATGTAAAAATGGGAACCAAACCAACCTAGACCGATAGGAAGACCGAGAAAGAGATGGCTAGAACAGATAAAAGAGATAACTAGCAGAAAAATTGCTAACTTTGAAGAGGTCTTAAGTCTAGCCAGAGAGAGAGATGAATGGAGAAAGTTCATATGGAGGCTGATACCAGACAGACCATAGTCTACCTGGCGTACTGGTGCTAAGGTGAGAAGATCATTGGGGATGTACATCAATTTATTGGTGATTGTCTTATCCCTTTAGAACCCTGGAAAAATCCTAATTAATCTTTCTATAAATTTATTTAAAGACAAAGTTTCTTGGAATGTGTTTTATCTAGTGAGAGAAAGAAACAGAAAATAATACCTAATGCATAAGATATGTTTGTAGTTTCAAAAATACATCTTAAAACATTTTTATTATCAAAGAATGTTTACCTTGGATATCTTTTTGTGAAGTATCCTTCCTCTATCTAAAATAATTTTAAATTATAAAATATATTTTGGTAATAAAATACAATGTAAAAAAATTGAATATATTGATTAGTGTACCTGTACAACTTGATTTTCTGCTTGGTTTGATAATTCCAACTTATGTAGTGAGTCTTCTCCTTGGTTTGATAATACCAACTGTTTAGGTGCGTCTTCTCCTTGGTTTGATAATACCAACTGATTAGGTGAGTCTTCTCCTTGGTTTGATAATACCAACTGATTAGGTGAGTCTTCTCCTTGGTTTGATAATACCAACTGATTAGGTGAGTCTTCTCCTTGGTTTGATAATATCAACTTATGTGGTGAGTCTTCTCCTTGGTTTGATAATACCAACTGATTAGGTGAGTCTTCTCCTTGGTTTGATAATACCAACTGATTAGGTGAGTCTTCTCCTTTATTTGATAATACCAACTTATGTGGTGAGTCTTCTTTTTGGTTTGATAATACCAACTTATGAGGTGAGTCTTCTCCTTGGTTTGATAATACCAACTTATGAGGTGAGTCTTCTCCTTGGTTTGATGATACCAACTTATGTGGTGAGTCTTCTGTAACATCAGGTTCCTCTGAGTACATTTTCTAAATAAACAATAAACAATGATAATTTCTAATAATTAAGTTCCTAGAATGAGTTTGAAATGTTAAAGTAACAATAAGCTGTTGGTTTAATTAATAATTTTAATAAAGTACATCAGTACTTCATCACCTTTATAAAATGAACTTTTAGATTTGACTGAAATAATTTTACAATACTCTTGCATGAAAAAGTTTTCAACATGAGCATGACATTTTTTAGAGTGTACCTGTAAAGATTTCTCAGCCAATCTTTCATTTAACTCCATTGTCACTTCCTCAATAGCAGTGCTCATTTATTTTAATTCATTTTTAAAAATTCATTAGGATCCTTTCCCTTGTCGATCTGAAAAATATAAAATTCTGGATTTTTGTGTTCTAAAAAGATATTCATATTTTGATATTATTTTCAACATACAATGTGTCCCAAATTAAAGATTTATTTATTGGTTTTTGGAAATAATGAGAAGGTGTATAAAAAATTATCACAGGTCCATATTATCTGTAAAAATATGCATCAGATTTATAATAGGTGTTTTTTAATATCTTCTAAAACATGAGAGCAATTTGGAGCTTAAAGAAGTTGAAAGGTGTCTTTAGTGCTTTGTTCTTTAAGAATTTTGTAATTCTTAGTTTTAAAAATTACTCATTACAGTTTAAAGAGAAATTTTACCAATTAATTCTCAAAACCAAAAACAACATATATTATCAACAGATCAACAGAAAAAGTGATTTATTGTGTAGAAGTGGATTGGTAAGTAAAATTTTCACTTAAAAATAAGCCTTAAATCTTAAATAACAAAAGAGATATACATAAACTTTGAGCATAACAGACAGACTGGCAGACAATGTACGATGTAGAATAGAAGCTTATCAATGAGAAAAACCATTACCAAAATAGATCAATCATCTATCTTACATAGCAGCTGAGGAAGTCATATTTTTTTTTTTAAATTATGATACTCATTTCAATAGAAAAACTTTACAAAATTTTCAGTTAACTATCTTAAGTATCAGCTTAGAAATCAAAATAAAGGTTGGGTAATGGTATGTTGATACCTTTGACCTCAAAAAAAACTTTTGTGGTTGCCCATGGAAAACCTGGAATTTGTAAGGTGCAAAATTTAGTATACAAATAACTAGAAAGAGGTAATTACCACTTTATCCCCCCCCCCCCAATTTTATTTTTAAAAAAAACATCTATTTTTAAACAACCTATTTTTGTCACTATAAATTTACATGTTTTTGTAAAAAAAAAATAGCAGGAAACAAGGATGACAACAAATACCAAAGCACAAAAAATCATGGATGGGATTCGAATACATACAAGAAGATTTAAAGAATATTAGTAAACATCAAGAAAAGATTTATTGGAGAAAATAAACATGAAACCTTATTTTAATTTGACAGATGTCTGACAGACTGATGGTCAAAGTAAATTAAAATCTGGATTAAATTAAAAATTATTTTGATACTGTCATCCCAAAAAAGTTTTTAATTCAGACCAAAATGGGGAAAAATGTGAAAAATATAAAAATAGCCAAAAAACCTGCTAAAAGGCAGTCTGACTGCCATGGATTTTTTCTCTATTTGACGAGAAAATTAAATTTTGATAGCCTTATCTAAAGATATTTTGAAAATTGGACCATAAACACCAAAGATTCGGGGAAACATGTAATAATATAAAACTAGCCAAGAACCTGCTAAAAAGCAGCCCGATCGCCATGAAAGGTTTATAGTTTAATATACTCATTAGTAATAGGAATGGTGTCAAAAGATTCAGCCATCTTTCTTTTACAGAAGATGAATAGATCTTATTTCCCCATAGTGTTACGGACGGACTGAAGGACGGACGAAAGGTCCAACAAGTGAATTATAGGGTAGCTTCGCTACTAAAAATATAGATATATTATACACAAAACCTATCACAATAGGACAGGTAGTCGCGCTACTAAAAACAAAAATGCTTTTAAAAATAGACAGAAATTGTCATAAAGCTTCATATAGTACTAGCTGCTACATCCCTTTTTTTTGGGGGGGGGGGAGGGCTGCATTTTTTTTGCAAAAGGTGATTTCTCTTGGGAGGGTGGTGGTACCTAATCCCAATATAGTTATAAACCTATGAGAAATTGCACTGTAAAGGATAACCATATTGGTTCAGTGGTTAGCAAGATCCCTTGATACACACAGGTAGTCACACACATAGATAGACATTCTGTTACTTATATATAAGGATGTAAGAAATATTTCATGGGATCTATAATCACTTTTCATTTAATTATTTTAAATTTTTTAAAAAGATTTTACAGCTTTTAACTTCTTTTATTATTCATAACTTTTAACTTTTGATAACTTTTTATTGTTTATAAAAAATAACATCACAAAATCTTAAACACGTCTAAAGATGAACTAAACCGTGCAACAAAAGACCAAACCCATAAATTATATTATGATTCCTTAGTTAAAACTGGTACAAAATCACAGTAGAATCCTACCTATGCGCTTTGTGTTTATACTGAAGATTTTTTGTGTAAGTTACGGAGTTTTCTAAAATATGTACATACCAAACATTTTCATACAGATTTCCGACCATCTATCTACCTTGTGAAAAAGTAAAAGGATCTCTATCTGTGTAAGTGGCAGTCTGTTTCGAAGGATCTTGCTCACCGATGAACCCATAAGGGTCTCTTTTACAGGGTAGCTTCTCATGGGTACTGGGAATTTTTATAAATATTTTTGGAGAGGGTACCACCAGTCTCCCAAGAGAAATCGCCCCCTAGAAAAAATCCCCCGCGATTGTGTATGTAAGTTGAATATCTATAAAACAAAGTAGAACGATGTCTGTCTGTTTGTTTGTAATGATGGATCTCGCTTACCGCTGAACTGATCGGTTTCTCCTTAACAGGGTAGCTTCTCATAAGTCCGGGAATGTTTATAACTATTTTTGGGAAGGGTAACACCATCCTCCTAAGAGAATCGCCCCGTATAAAACCCCCCCCCCCCCCAATAAAAAAAAATATTTTTTTTTGAAAAACTAAAATAAAATTTATTTACTTATTTTTAAATCTAAATCTATTTTTAAAAATGGGTTTTGGATTCAACTCCCCCCTCCTCAAGTGCCTTTAGAAGCCTCTAGGGGCGAAGCCGCTAGTATCTATAAAAAGTATTATTACCATTTTAAAATGGAAAATCAATAGGCTTTTACATTTTTCTCATTTTTTATATTATCTTTTAAAATGTGTAGTTACAATTTATTTAGACTTTATTAAAAGATAACTCAAAAGCCAAATTAAGTAAACCTTGAAGACAAAGGTTCAGAACCTAGCAAAAATTACTTATTGCTATCTTATTAGCCTTGTCACAATAGATTTATTAATCTAGATGGTCCATTAGACACCTAAAATTTGTTCACAATTTAACCAATAATGTGGTCTGATTATTCCTACTGTTTTTATATTTATCAGAAAGGGAGGGGACATTCTAGCCCCTAAAGTTTTCTTATTCATTGGCTTAACAACTTTGGGGACTTTTATTGAGTTTCAATTGAGAGTGTCCAAAGATTAACAACTAATTTTAATCTCCAGAAAATGTAACTTTGTGTATCATCATTGGGGATAGTACATCAATTTATCTGCCATTGTCTTATCACTTTAGATCCCTGGGAAATCCTTTCTTTAAACAAGGATGACAACATCCTTAAAAACAAATCTCAACAAATCAGAAGGACAAACTTAAATTGACAAATCCTTATAATAAAGTAAAAGGATGTTTGTCTGTCTGTCTGTTTGTTGCTATCCACTTAACTGATATTGTTCTCCTCATAGGTCATGAGAGGGTTATTAAATATTTCTTAGGATGCATACCACCACCCTCCCAGAAGAAATTGTCCCTAGAAACTTTTTAAGAATTTAATGTGATTTTTTTATGAGAATGCTAAAAACGGACATACTTAAAGTTTATATACATATTTACAAAAATAAGAATATCAAATAAAAAATTTTTGTTTTTTTATTATTTATTAAAAACATGATTTTTCAGTATAGCTCAGGTTCGGTACTAATCCAGGGTAAATTAATCGGATTCGACGAAGCCATACTGGAAATTTACCCTTACAGATCGGGGAGGGGGGGGGGCCTCTAGTTTTTTCAATGTCATTTTTTGTAGGTAAGATAGAGAGCTTTTAGATGATCTTTTTTCCGGCTTTTACTATAGATATATGTATATCTTTATATTGTGGCTTCTATTACAGTCTGACAGCCATGACCAGAAAAAGTAATTTTCTCTAAATATGCACATGAACTAACAGAAAATTTTTTTATGTCTCTATCTGTAACAGGAGTCAAGATAGGAGGGGGGTCATAATTTGCCCCCCCCCCCCCCTCCCTAATCTATTAAGGTGCGAATTGGGGCCCGATCTGTAAGGGTTAAAATAAATTCTTCTATTCAAGATCTATAAATTCCAGACAACATTTTGTCTTAACTCTCCTCTCTCATAAACTCATTGCCCCACCTCCCATCTTCGCCCTAAGATTTAATCACGTCGAGATTTTGAAAAGGGATCTGAAAATATAAAAAAGCACTAGCTCTGGTGTCAACAGGGAGACTCAGAAAAGGGAAAAACTTCACTTTTCGCAGTGAGATTTTGCCCCTTCTTAAATTGTGCAAAAAAGAGTGCGGTATTGAAATAATTTCAATGTCCCTTTTTTTCTTTTCAATGTAAACAAATGTTGTGGACCCGCCTCTTTACCAACTTCCCACCTTTCCCTCTCCTTCCCCTTCCCTTTTGTTGACTCTTTGCGGGTGAACGAGCGATGCAGTCTCTGTGCGTCTAGAGCCGTCTGATGGACGAATTTTTTTATCATAACTTTACAAATACTAGCTGTCTTTACAAAATTTGATATACTAAGACTTATAAACAAAAAGCTTTAATATACATAAGATATTTGTTTAGGGATTTTTTAGTTACCCTAATAAAAAGCTACCTTTAGATCTAAAAAACAAAAAAATACCCAAGTGACGCACCTTTCATACCTCCCCTCTCCCCTCCCCTCATTTACAAAAAAACAACACTGAACCTGATCTTAGGTTGGGTTGCCACATAATATAGTACTTAAATTTTATGTTGACATGTACTAACTAAGTCATACTAGAGATGTTAAAAAGAGCTTATATACGAATAAGATTACATTATTATTCTTAAAATTGCATTAACTCTCTCCCCACTTTTCTTGAAAATGAGAGGGAGGGGTACCTTTCACCATTCCTAGCCACTGTGGGGCCTATTCCTACAGTGCCTTAACCCATTATAACCTAACCTAACATGACCTGACCTAAAGTAAAAAGTTACCTTTCTTATTTTCAATTCATTTCAAACCAAAGGGGGGCGGGGAAGGGGGTTTTTGTAATTTTTTTTAATCGTCCTTTTAAATTCGGCAACTCTGTAAGCTACAGGTTGTTCATTTCCCTCACTAAATACCCTTCCCCTCCCTAAATGATATATATATATTTAAAAAATAAAGCGTCCCCTCTCAAGCCCCCCCTTTCCCCCTCCTAAATACCATCTTTCTTTAAAATAATAATATATGTATGTATATACGCTAAACCAACCACTATGTGCGTCCGAACCAATTTTATTAAAACCTGCTTTGAAAAGTTAGCTTCAAATTGTCTTTTTTTCGCGCATTTACCTGTGCTACGCGACAAGGACATTTTTTGTTGGGGGGGGAAGGAGGGTGCTAACAAAATTAGACAGATGTTAGAATTGTCCCATAAATTTCAAACTTGACATGATGATTCTTGTAACATTTAGGTATAATTTAGAAAGTATAGCAATAAATATATTCCAGAAAGTCAGTATATCAACTAAAGGATTTCTAAGACAATGTTATGTATAACTTGAAAAGCAAGGCTCTCTAGAATCTAGTTTTAAAAAATGTAAGTATATCCTTTCATAGTATCCATTTATTATGCAATTTTATATTAAAATTTTGTTGAAACTTATAAATTTATATTTTACTTTTTAAGTTCAAACACTCTTTGCTTCGAAAGAAATTAATATCCAGTGGATTAGAACCGGTTCTCAGCCATACTTAAAAATTATGTATAGCATTGTATTATATACTGTTTTCAACAGGTATAAAAATGTAAAATAACAAGATTAAAAACAGTTTTATATCCAAGGAAAGCTGTTCATAATATGATGTGATAAATAACTATTATTTTCTTTCATAAATTTGAAAAATATAATTTGTTACATGAATCAATATAATTACATGGATGTTGCACCAGATTTTCATGTACTCTAATAAAGTGATACTTTCAGCTGGCTAAATAACATGATCTTCCATCCATCCCATTACCTATTCTCTTACTCTCACATATATTATATCCATTGTTAATTTTTTTAAAATTTTAAGCTATCTCTATAAAAATGCGGGGAAAAAATCTATGAAATCCCCGCACCTGAAAATAGCAGGGACGTAGGGGTAAGACAATGGACAATAAATAAATCACCTCCCCCCACCAAAAAAATATATAAAATTATGCCTTTTTTTAGTTAAAAAAGATGGGGTGGGATATAGAACTTAATGATGACATTGTCTTATCCCTTACATCCCTGTAATCTAGAACCACCTTAGTCTAAGGTTTTGTTCTGTGTTCAGTTATTTCAAGCTAACCTTTCACTAACCATGTGAGTGTGTGCGCGCGCGCGCGTGTATGTGTGTGTGCGTGTGTGTGTTATAATACATATATGAAATTTTAAAAAACAATATTATAAATTAATTTAAAGTGAATTTTGTATTATAATAGTGATCTATAATTAGATTTGAATTATTTGCAAACAATTTTTATTAAATTTAACATTTTTAAAACGCCATATGTGAATTTTTAAAAAGATCTTATTCCAAGGTCGTGGGATGGAAGTACATTTAGTCAGGGATCTAAAGGGATAAGACAATGGCCGATAAATAGATATTAATCTTAAATGATGACACCCCTTCTGTTGTGGTTGAAACGTTACAACACTCACCTTAATAAACCAACCAATCAAAATCAGTATTAGTCACCAAAGTTGGAAATTCTATGAATAAGAAAACGATATTATAAACTTTGGGGACTAGTGTAATTAACAGCCTTTTAAATTACATAATGGTGCCCAAAGTTTTTTATCCACATTACAAAACTTTGGGTATGATCCCTGTTGAATTTTTATTGGTTGGTTCTGAACTATTAATGGCCAAATTTTTCAACCAATAATTTTCATATACAGGAGGGGTAATTTTGTTTATTATCAATGGCTATAGGCACATTTATTTATCGTTCATTGTCTTATCTATTTTATGTCTTGCGAGGATGGGACCCTAGCATCTATAAGGGCTCTATATTCAAAGGGGGTAAGATGAGAGCAGAAAATTATAGCCTAAAACCACCCCAAGGCAATAATCCATTCAGTTAGGTAGTTAATGAAATCTTAAGCTTGAGATAAAAAAAATATTAATTTGTATTATAGGACTAGCGGCTGCGCCCCTAGTATCTTGGGGCCCTGTATTTGAATGTGGATATTCGTGGCAGAAAAATAGCATAATACCACCCTAAGGCATAAATCTATTAATAAAATAACCTAAATTTCAAATTGGTTCAGTGGTTATCAAAATTTTAGGATTGGATTATAAAACTCTTAAAATTACATCATATTTATATATGAATAAATAAATGAATGGGTTGACTCATTGGGGTGGAGTTGGTGGGGGGAGGGGGGTGTGATACACCTATAGATGACGTAATTTTTAGTAGTGAAGCTACTCTATAATTCAAAATGTTCGTCTATCTTAAACGTTATTTTCTCGGCTCCTTTAAAACTTCTTGTCAACATGCCCATCGCTATGAAGCATAATTAGGTATTAAAACATCCATGGCGGTCGGACAGCATTTAGGCAGGTTTTTACCTACTTTTATAATTTATATTTCTCTATATCCAGTGTTTATGGTTTTATTTTAATTTTTTGGTTTACAGTATAAAATAAAAAGTTCTCACTGTTCTGAGCATCCAGTGTGTAATTTACTTTGACCGTCAGTCTGTTAGTCATCATACAAAATATAAATATTAAAAAATAAGAAAAATATGTTTTGTGATTTTTAAAAGCGAAGCTTTTCTATATTTAAGGTCGGTCCATCCGTCCGTCCGTCTTTAACGGATAGCTTTTTTAGTTTTATTAAGGCATGTTACAATTGCCTTATTAATTTCAAACTTTGCATTGTGGTCGTAGTAGTTAGTTACGATTTAGAAAGCGTAGCAACTCTATAATTGTTTCAGAATGTCTGCTTTAAACATGATGATTTTAAATTTTTAAACAACAAATTTTTATATGATAAAATAATTCGATTGAACTGATTTTTAGAATACTGATTCCTAAAACAATATTATTAGGGAAACATCTCTATAATCTAGTATTAAACATATAAGTATGTCCTTAAACATTATATTTTATTCAAGCAGTTTTTCAACAAATTTACTTACAATTTTGTTTTAACTGTTATACATTTATTTTGTGATTATTCATTTCTGACACTCTTAAAGTGTTAATGTTCGTTTGTTTTACCTTTTCAGAGCTTTGCTTTTATGTATGTTGTCATCCATGTTTACTCCAATATTCTTGATTTTAATAAATGCTCTTGAAATGTCCGTATTTCATATTTCATCAGTATGTACTATGACTTTTTAAAAAGATATTCTGTATAGTTTTGTGGGGGGGGGGGGTATCCTCACCCGAAACCTTTCATGAACCTATTTGAAGCTTCACTGTAAAAGAGAATCAGTTCGGTTCAGTGGTTAGTGAGATTCTTCTTTTATATACAAACAGACACCCTGTTGCTTTTTATTCGGATAAATAGATAAAATAAACATTATATTTTGACTAAATTAAAGTTAGGGAGGGCTGGGGGTTTATTTTTTTAGTAAAATATTAAGAAATACCAAAATAAAACGTAATCAGAAAATAAATTTAAAGTGAAGTAATAAAATCTCCCAAGATTGACTGAATATAAAAATAGCCTAAAACTATTCTAGGACCCATGTAAAGCTTTCCTGAAATGTAGAACTTAGTGAAGTTTGCAAGATCTTATCGAACAGACCATACTACTTTATATGATACCAGCAGTTACCCCCCCCCCCCCCCAGATACCTCAAGAGGCACTTAGGGGAATGTCGAACAACAATTTGTTTTAAAAGTGAAAAAAAATTTGAAGAGGGGGGGGGCAAGAGAAACTTCACTGTAAAGGAGAACTATATCGGTTCAGCGGTTAGCGAGATCTTTCGGTACTTACACAGACAAACATGCTGTTACTTTTATAAAGATGATTACGCATTGGGCACGGCTCTTGGAGTAGAGGAGAGTGGGTTGAAAAAGGGGGGGGGGGAGGTAGAAGTTTTTGGGGCTTGAAAAATGCTAAAAATGGCCAAACTCAGGCGTTAAGGATCAGGCATTTTATTGTACTTTGAGGAGGGGGAGGGGAGGGGGGTGTTCTAAATTATTAGATTTTAGAATTGTAAGAGGGGGGGATATAAGGAGAGATAGGGCAGTGGACTGTAAATTATACTGGTACCCAAAGTTTTACTAAATATATTCTCTTTTAGGTTAGATTGGTTGATTAGTTGGTTTAAACTTTCAACATCAATTTATCGTCCATTGTCTTATCCCCTCAGATTTCTGATTTATAAAAATAATAGTTTTAACTAAAACAATTTATTTTTCACTTTTCTCTATGCCCTAAAAGTGCTTAAAGCCACTTTTTGAGCAACCATCTAGAAATTACCGGATTCCCAAATTAAAAGCAGGTATTCCAATATCCCATTAAATGCATAGTGGACCTTTTTAGAACCCCCCCCCCCCCCCTTCTGCTTTGTACTTTTTAAAAATTTACTGCTGGCAAATTTGAATACAGCCATATTTGTAAATTTTTGTATAAAAGTAGCAGGATGTCTGTATATGTGTAAGGATCTTGCTAACCACTTGACCAATATGGTCTTCTTTACTATGAAGCTTCTCATGGGTCCAGAGAAGATTTAATATTACTTTTGGGGAGGGCACAACCACATTCCCAAGAAAAATTGCCCCTAGATAAGATAACCCCTATAAATTTTTTTACTGTTACTTTTTAAATCCAAAATTTGAAGTGGTGATGGGTTCGATTCCCCCAACCTCAAGTGCCACTAGAGGCCACTGGTTTAGTTATTAGACAATAAATAATAAATCTATTTTCTAATGATAGATGAAGTTTGGACTCTGCTTAGTTTGCACCAACCAATCATAAAAGTATTTTAAATATTTTGTTACAGAAAACTGTGGGATGGATGGGTGGGTGGGGGGGGGGGGGGTGGGGGGGAGATTCGTTGGTCAAATAAGTTTTATTAAAAAAAGGCCCGAGGGGGGAGGGGGGTCTATGTGAAGTAAACACCTACGTATGTAGAGTTTTCACCCCTGGTTTATTTAGTGTGACATAACATTAGAATTCCTGGTTATCCCCTATCAGTAAGTGTACAGTAATGGCGGGAACAGAAATAATTTCTGGAAATAACCAGTTCTTATGCCGCGCATAGCCGTGTGTGTTGCTTGCACGTTAATGGATATAGGATAGACTGGATATATTGATAGGGGGGCATTTGTAGTAATATTAGCATGCTAATATTGACCTCATTAATTGATCAGTTCGCTTGTTCAGTAGAAGGGATGTGTTTCGTTATTTTAGACAGATGCGAGTATTGTTAGAGTACATGAAAAAATGGTGCATCATCCAAGTAATAATATATCCATTGTTGCCCGTTGGTCGATGAACCTGTTTTTATGTACTATCTTTAGAAAGGGGAGGAGGGGGGCGGGGACACTGGACTGAAAATTTCATTAGTACCCATAGTTTTATAATCAGAATATCTTTTTCAATGATTTAAAAACTTTGGTACTTTTAAACTAAAGTTTGATTGGTTAGTTCAAAACTAAAAGAGTCCAAACGTTTCGACCATTCATTTAATCATATTTATATTTGTATTTACCAATATTGGGGATGTATAATAATTCATCATCCATTGTCTTCTCTCTTAAGATACCTGATAATTGCTATAATGTACTTTTCTAATCTATAAGTATCTAGATGTGTGTGTATGTGTAAAATCTCGCAAATGGCTGCAGTCTATAGCTATAGGGTAGTTGCCACTTTAATTTTTGTTTTTTTGGGAAGATTTTTACACCCTCAATAGAGTAATTAATAAGTTTATAGTATAGATATAAAAACAGACATCTACCTGCCCCCCTTTTCCAAGGACCTTTTTCGTCTGCTAGAAAATTGCTTTCTGCTCTTTTTTAGCGACTTGGATGTGTCAACAATTTCAACGTTATTCGTTGATTTTTAAAGACCCAATTGAAAGTCGGCACAAAGTCCTTGACAATGTAACTTACAGTATTTTTACAGTAACCGTCCCTAAAACAATTTTACTCCAAATTTTTTTTACTTTTTAGTGCAATTTTTTTAACTAATGGTGTCGCCCCTAGCATCTAGGGGGTTTGTAATCGAAGGAGCATAGAAAGGGGGGAAAATTGGCCTAAAGACTTAAACCTAAAAAAATTTAACAACCTAAAACCATTCTATTTGAAGCTCTACTAAAATGGAGAACCCAATTGGTTAAGTAGTTATCAAAAACTTAAGCTACAGACCTAAAATCTTAATACTTAATATAGCTTAAAACCATCCCAAGACTTGTATGGCCTAAAGCCATTTTAGGACACCAATTTGAAGCTTACTCAAAATAAAGAACCCAATAGGTTCAGTGGTTTTAGAGATCTTAAGCTTGAAACAAAAAAAATCCTTACTACTTTATTAGGAAAAGTCGAACCTTCCCCCCCCCCCATTTTTAATTTGAGTTTTAAAAGAAAAAGTAAAAAGATTTTTGGGGGAGGGAGGTCATTTTTTTATTAGGAAGGTTGAGATATCCTACCCCAAAATAGTAAAAACCTTTCCTGGATCAATAAGAAGCTTTATTGTAAAGGAGAACCATATCGGTTCAGCGGTTAGCAAGATCCTTATCTACAACAAAAAAGCTTATTACATTATACATAATAGGATTAAAAAAATTCCAGATCTTTTTCATACTTTTTATAATCAAAATATTTTAGTTTTAGAAACCTCTCTGTGTGTGTGTGTGTGTGTGTGTGTGTGTGTGTGTGTATGTGGGTGTGTTTATGTGGGCGTGTGTGTGTGTTTATGTGTGTATGTGTGTGAGTGTGAGTGGGTGTGTGTGAGTTAAAATTTTAACATTTAAAATGTTAAAGCTTTTATAAAGTCTATTTATTTATAATTTATTTTAAGACGGACGTACTTACCCTATATAAAAGAGTAGCTACGCTACTGAAATTGTTTAAATTAGGTCAGTGAAAGAAACATTAAACAGTATTCATGTGAATGCCTTTCTAAACATACCTCTTAATATTGGATATATTATACGCGGATATATTGACAGGGGAAAAATTGTGGTCAATTTTGGTTGCTTATATGATCATCATTTGTTAATCATTTTGTTCTCCCGGGAGGAGGGGAAGGGATGGGATTAAGAGGGTGGATAAAGGGTGCTGTTATCTTCGCCAGCTGTGAGTATTACTTTGTTAGAGTACATGAAAATCTTGTGTAACATCCGAGTAATTATATATAAATTCTCTTAAATGTGTTCATTGAGTTCCGCTTGTGTGTATACTCCACACAACTACCTGCCTCAGTTTTCATTGACCCTGAATTTTGCAGAATATTTTTAAAACTAAAGCTTTTCTATTATTAGTGTCAGTCTGTAATGGATAGCTCCTATCATTAATCTAGGTATGTTAGAATTGCCCGATGGATTTCAAACTTGGCATGGTGATTCCTGTAAGGGTTAGGTTCGATTTAGAAAGCGTTGACTTAACAACTTTGAAGACTTAAGTGAATTTTGATTGGTTGATTTCTTAAGTTGGGTGTTCAAGCGTTTCAACTAACAACTAATCTACAGAAAAGGTAAATTTGTGTATCATAATTGGGGGTGTACATCAATTTATCGGCCATTGTCTTATCCCTTTAGATCCATGTAATGTGATACAGGAACGGAATTGATTGCCCATCGATTAAGAGAACCTCTTAAAATCAATAAACAAACCAGGGATCTCAAGGGATAAGACAATGGACAATAAATTGATATTCATCCCCAATAATGATAACAAAATTAAAATCATTGGTGGAAAAGTGTGGATTTGTACAATTTTATATTTTTTTAGGAAACAAATGAAATTTTTATGAAATCAATTTTTAACAAAAATCTGTTCAATTAGTTTCAGAATTTATACTTTGGCCTCTAAATAAGAAAGGTCTGCTTTAAAAAATTAACTTTTTTAGTTTGACTTTCTAACATCCATACGTCAATAAAACTCTTAAATCAATTCAGCAGTTATTGAAAAAATCATTTCTGCTCTTTAGCTTTAAAGAGAAAAAGTACCTTATGTCTTTTTTTCCAAACGCGATTTCTATTACTCCCCAAACATAGTTATAAGTCTTTCCTAGACCCATAATAAGCTTCTCCTGTAAAGGAAAACCTTTTGGTTCAGCGGTTAGCGATATCTTTATTTAAAAAGTAAAAAATACAGAAATACATCCTATTACTCTGTTTTCAGACTTAAAATGAAAAATATTTTGTTAGTGGCCAGTCTGGCGCTTTCCATAGCTGCGACTCAAGCCAAGGAACAATGTTTTGGAAATTTCAAGTAAGTTATTGATTGATTGATAGATAGATTGATAGACAGATTTTATTGATAGACATATTAAGGGATAGATTGATTGATTGTTTGATATATTGATTGATAGATTGATTGATTGATTGAATGATATATTGATTGATAGATTAATGGATTAATTGACTAATAGGTTGATAGATTGATTGGTTCATTTATTGATTGATTGATAGAATGAAATACATGTTGATTGATAGATTAATAGATAGGTTTATTGATATATTGATTGATTGATGAATTGATTGATTGATTGATAAATTGATTAACAGATTGATAGATTGATTTAAAGTAAGACCCACAAAAAAAGTATTTTTAGGATTTACAGCCTTTATTTCTTAATGTATCATCAAAAGTATCATATGTTTTTGTTCTCTATACAATTTTACACAAGATAAAGGAAAAAATATTATTTTCAAGTATGTATCAACGGCGATTTTTAAGGCCAAAGTTTCTAAAAGTACTTAAAAAAGGATTTTTTTTTATTTTTAATAATTTTTTGGTGGATATATAATTTAATTTTGCTAACCGGTTCAGTGGTTAACTAGTGATTCTAATGGGATCAGGTAGGGAGCAGAAAAATAAGCTAAAACCACCTAATGCCTCAGATATAAAGATGATATAGCCAAAAACTATACCATGATCTACGTGAAGCGTCAAAATAGAGAATCAATAGGTTATTACAAATAAACATAGCCTCGTTATTATACAAGTATTTGTTGTATGACCCTATTCAAAAGACTAATTATTGTTATAGGACCCTACAGCATGATGTGCAAGGAAAGGTCTGTGCAAAGGATGCCAAGACTCTTGTCATTTATAATTTCTCGGTAAGTAGCACTGATAAATTTCAGGGATCTAAAGGGATAAGACAATGGCCGATTAATTGATGTATATCCCAAATGTTTACACAAAATTACACCTTTTGTAGATTGCAATTAGCGGTTGAGACGTTTGGACACGCATATTATTGAGGGAGGGAGGGGAATCACATTACTTCATAATCAACTAGTGGCTACGCCCCTAGAAGCCTCTAGGGACAATTAATGTGGGAGATACCCTCCCCCCAATTAATTAAAAACCTTCCATGGACCTATGAGAAGCTTAATTGTAAAAGAGAACCATATCATTTCATACGTTAGCGAGATCCTTCGATACAGACAAAAAAAGCTTACTACTTTTTATAATACTAGCGGCTTCGCCCCTAGCCTCTAGGGGCTTTTTTTCTGAAGGTTTAGGGGAGAATGTTAAAAATTTTGTTTACATTTTTTTAGATATTATCTGTATTTTATAACATTTTATAACTCTTTATATCATTTTATAACTATGTATAACATTTTATAACTCTTTATAACTTTTTATATTTATTTTTATTGATTTATATCATTTAAAACATTTGAATTTTTCTTTTTATTTATTGTTTTTTTTTAAATTTCTTAGCCATTAGCTTTTTTGGGGCTTCGCCCCTACAGGAGAAGGAAGTTTTTACAATCTTTTTGAATTTGATAAATAAAGTTTAAAAAAAGAGAAAAAAATTAAAAATAAGAAAAATAATTGAAAATATAAAGAAAGTATAAAATAGTATAAAAAAATATAAAAATTTATAAAGATATATAAAAAGATATAAAAATATATAAAAACATAAAAAATATTAAAATTAGAAAAAAATATGAAAAATATTTTTTGGAGGGGAAAATTTTCATTTTTTGGGGGTTAAGGGTGTCCCTTCCCCCAAGAAAATAGGTTAAAACCACCACAGGACTAATAGGTATATACCCTGAAGAGTAGAATCCAATCGGTTCAGTGGTTACTGAGATCTTAAGCTTCAGATGGACAGACAGACGGACGGACAGAGGGACAGACATCATTCTACTTTGTATTATAGATGATTGTCATATTACTTATTTTAGTATGATGGAACCGGTCCCGACGCTTTCTTTTGGATTGGAAAATCTGGAGTCCCTAAAGCTACTGATGAACAGTCTACATACATCCTTGGTGAGGTAAGGTTCATTCATTCATTGATTGGTGGATTAAATGATTGATTAATTGTTTAATTGATTGATTGATTTAGTGATTGATTGATTAGTGACTTAGTTGATTGTTAGATTGATTAATTGGTGACATAGTTGATTGATTGATTGGTGACTTAGTTGATTGAGTGAGTGAGTGATAGATTGATTGATTGATGGATTATTTGATTTACTGTTTGATTGATTGATTGTTTTAATGATAGATGGATTGATTCTTTAGTTTCGCTCATAGTGCCTAGTCAAGGTTAGGTTAGGTTAGGTTAGGTACTGGGTAGATCGCCAGTGGTTAGGCAGGTATAGGGAAAAAACTATTCCTCCCCTTCATTTTCTATTTATTTTCTTAATAAGATTGAAAAAATAGTAAAATGGAACCAAAAACACCAAAGAAATGTGGAAATTAGTTGCATAAAAGCAGCCTGACTGCCATGGATGTTTTATACTTAAATTATGATGGGAATGTTGACAAGAAGTTTCAGACGTCTATCTTGAATAGGAGCCGAGAAAATCACGTTTCCCACAGACCAACAGATTTAGATTTCTCTTTAGAGAGTAGCTTTTCTACTAAAAAAGGATGATCTGGTAGTTTATTACGCAATACCTGTTTCATTTGGACTTTTGGGGTTTTAATGTACACTCTTATACTTAGGCTTAGCCTCTTAACATCAGCCATACTGAAAAAACATGTATAGCATCGTATTATAGATAATTTTCTACAAATATCAAAGTATAAGTATTAAATTTAATATCAGTTTTGTTATCAGGGAGGGAGGGGACAATGAGCTGTTTATTACACTAGTCCCCAAAGTTTTATAATAACGTTTTCTTATTCGTTGGCTTTTCAACTTTGAGTACTTTAACCGAATTTTAATTGGTTGGTTTAATGAGTTGACTGTTCAAACGTTTCGACCATTAATTTTAATCTACAGAAAGAGGTAATTTTGTGTATCATCATTGTGGATGAACAGTAATTTATCTGCTTATTGTCTTATCCCTTAAGATCCATAAATGAAAGGATAAATGTAAAAATGAAAGTGTCCTTTAAATAGTTAGATGGGAAAGATAAGATGACGGATATTTTGGAGTCCGAAATTCTATGCAACTTTTTAAAGTAATTTTAGTAGCGAAGCTACCCGTCCGTCAGTTCGTATAGCCATGATTTTTTTCGGCTGCTATTAAAGCTAGACAGCTGAAATTTTGAAAGAAGATTCCTATAACATATGCGAATTTAATCTGTACATTGTTTTGTCCGCCTTTCTGTCGGTTAAGCTTTAAAAGCTATAAATGTTATTTTTTAACTTATATTCTTTGAGTTTTGCATATCTGCTTTGACCATTCAAGATTTGTTTATTGCTTCGGTTCATATGGATGTTGTCATCCTTGTTTTTAGATATCGTTGTTGCGAACATTTTAGTAAATAAACGAGAAAATCGAACCAGCACTTCAACCAATAAGCAAATCTTAATGAAATTTTTTGAAAATATTTAAATGTAAACTTATTCAATCCCGGAAAATTTCAGCCGTCTATCTTGAATAGGAGTCGAAAAAAATCATGAAAACTTAAAGATATAGTTGGGGTAACTAATGATTAAATCTTAATAAAACTTGATAAAAATGTATTCAGAATTTAAACTTTTATAAAACTGTATAGAATTCCATGTGTACATAATATGCTCTGTATGAAATTGAACCCAGAACTTACTGCCCACTAATGATATAAGGTGTGGTTTTTAATGCCAACTATTTTCATTTGGCAATGAGGATAGACTCAAAATTTGTACTCAAATAAAAAGCGCCAAAAAGGTTGATTATGTCCTTAATTATCTTCTTATTATGAAAAGAAGTTGTTTTTTTTTGTCAGAAGCTTAAGATCTCAATAGCTACTGAACCGATTGGTTTCTCTTTATTAGGTAAGCGTCATCTAGGTCTAGTGATGGTTTTAGGCTATTTTGACTATATTTAGTTTTAAACTATTTTTTTAGCCCATTAGTATACAGAAACTAGAAACTTCTAGATGCTAGGGGCGTAGCCGCAAGTATAATAAACAGTAGTACAATATCTGTACGTCTGAATCTTTAATATCTCTGTAACTGCTGAACTAATTTGGTTCTGCTTTTCAGGGAATATACCTACTGGTCCTGTGTTGGTTTTAAGCTATTTTTAAGGGGGGGAGGAGGGGATGTCACATCCATCTCAATGACTATTTAATATTAAGAAATTATGGCTGTACCCATACAAGCGAGCGCGCCTAAAAAATGCGCCATTTTTGAGACAATCCTTAAATGCACATTTAGTTGCTCACGTAATAAACCTGTAACTTGTTTTTAGAAAAAAGTATTATTATGAACATTTTTTATGCAAAGCTTTTACGTAATTAGGGTCTGTCCGTCCGTCCGTCAGTCTGTAACCCATAACTCGGGGCTATGGCACTTACACATCCAGCAAATTTACAGTTGATGTATTTTTGGCAAAATGTTTTCTTTCTTTTTCTCATGTTGTTAATTTAGATATGTTAGAATTATCCTGTTGATTTTAAACTTTAATTCCTGTACAAATTTGAAATAAATTTTATACATTTTATACTTATAAATAAGTATTCTATAATATAAAAAAATTTAAATTCTCAGAGACTAAATATGATTGATCGAGGTCTGAATTTTATAGTGTAGGACTCTAGGGCATATTTGACCATTTAACAACATTAGATGTCAGACAGCTGCTTTTAAGCCGCTTCAAAATTTGATATTTTATTATTTTCAGAATGGTGACAACTACGAGTACAGAGACGATAATGCACCCAAGCTTGGGGAATATTCTGATGAAACTGTTGTCCTCACCCTCCCTGAAGGCTGGCAGGTAGACAATTTTAATACCTATCTATCTATCTATCTATCTGTCTATTTATCTATCCTATTTGTCTGTATGTGTGTTTATCTATATCTCTGTCTATCCATTTATCTATCCTTTCCTGTATATCTATCTATCCTATCTATCTATCTGCCTGTCTATCTATCCTATCTATCTATCTATCTGTCTATCTATTTATCTATCCTATCTGTCTGTCTGTCTATTGATCTCTCTATATTTCTGTTTGTAAGTATATCTGTCTATCTATCTATCTATCTGTTTATTTATATATCTGTCTATCCGTCTGTCTGTCTGTTTATCAATCTGTCTATATATATATATATATATATATATATCTTTTCTTATATAATACATCTATCTATCCATCCATCTAACGATCTTTTTGTCTATCTAACTATCCATCTGTCATTCTATCCTCTGTCTATTTATATCTGTCGCTATATTTGTCTGTCTATTTATCTATCTGTCTGTCTATGTATCTCTTTTTCTGTCTGTTTATCTCTGTTTATCTGTCAGTTTCTATATATCTCTATCTGTCTGTTTGTCTATCTATATATCTCTCTGTCTGTCTATTTATTAATCTGTCTATAAATCTGTCTTTGTGTCAATCTATCTATCTGTCTATTTATCTATCTGAGTGTCTGTCTATATGGCAATCTGTCTGTCTGTCAATGAAGTTGAAAAGATTAGAGAAATATGTTGATCGATATATCCTTATACTAAAGTAATAGGATGTCTGTCTGTTTGTGTGTCTGTGTGTTTGTTTGTACTGAAGGATCTCGCTAACAGCTGAACCGATCGGGTTCTCCTTAACAGGGTAGATTCTCATAGGTCCCGGGAAGGTTTATAACTATTTTGGGGGAGGGTACCACCACCCTCCCTAGAGAAATCACAAAAAAATATAAAAAAAATATTACGCTATCGATTTAACAAAGAGAGTTCAACGAAACATAAACGTCAAACGCAACATAGATTTTTTTAAATATAAAAAAAAACATTTAAAGTGCCACTAGAGGCCTCTAGGGGCGTAGCCGCTAGTATATACATAGAGAATAGAAAGATATATAGATAGATAGATGAATAGAATATAATAGAATTGATTAATTAATGCAATACAATTAAATATTGAATTTACATAATAAATTGCATAGCAAGGAGTAATTAAGCTTTGGAGTAGATTTACAAATGATTATTTTTTCATTTCATTTAGGTAAAGTACAAAAATGATGTATTAAATAAAGAAATTTACACAAATAAATACATAGATTAATAATTAAGTGGGTTGGCTAAATAACTATTTACAGAGAAGGGGGGGAGGGGGACAATGGGTAGTTTTTTATACTAGTCCCTAAATTTTAAAATACCGTTTTCTTATTCGTTGGGATATTACCTTTAGGGACTAGAGGGAATTTTGATTGGTTGGATCTTAATTAATTTTATCTACAGAAGGGGTACTTCAATGTATCATAATTGGGGATGTACATCAATTTATCTGCTATTGTCTTATCGCTTTAGATTCCTATATTGATGGCCTAAAGACAACAAAGCATGTTTAAATGCCAAGTTTACAAAACCAAAAGAAAATTCTTGTGGTTAATTTTTTGGAGCGAACAAAATTTACAAATTTGGAAGAAAAAATATATATTTAACAAGGATGACAACCTCCATAAGTAGCGAAGCTCAAAAGTTATGGATGAATATCTGGAAAAAATTAACTGTAGAGCAGTTTCATAAAAAAAACTGAAAAATCACGAGACCTTGTATGATTTATAACGTGAAAATCTAGGAATCGATTTAGCACCTCAACTAAAAAGCAAATCTTAATGAAACTTTGTTTGGATATGTATATTGTTGACTTATATAATCCTTAATATCAGCCGTCTCTCTCGAATAGGAGTAAAGAAAATCCGTAGAACTTAAAAATCTGGGAATCGAACTAACACCCCAACCAATAAGCAAATCTCAATAAAACTTTATAAAAAGTATGCAGAATATGAAAGTATAAAGACGGGCGGACATTTCGAATTATAGAGTAGCTTCGCTACTAACAAGGATGACAACATCCATAAGTAGCGAAGCATAAAAATTACAGACAATAAGATTTAAAGATCATTTGTTAAAACAAAAATATTATATGGGAGAAAAAAATTACGAAACCTTTCTCACGCATTTTCATGTAGCATGTCAGACAGACAAAGTAAATTACATACTGAGCTGAATCTTTAAATCATTTTGATGGCGCGCCCCGATTTAGCGCACCAACAAAATGATTTAAAGATTCAGCTATGGATGCTCATTGGTACAGGAAATCTTCACAATGAAATTATCTTGAATAGCTGCTGAGAAAATCACAATTCCTAAATAGAGTTTAGGACGGACTAACATTTAATTGTAGAGAAGCTTTGCTTCTAACATTTATGATAACCTCCATGCAAAAAGCTAATCATGTCGGACAATCGAACATTAAAAAATGTAAAATAACAAAGCATTTAATGTTCAGAATTATTCATAGTCTAGTCTCTAACTTTTGTATAAATACTAAATTTACTTAAAATACATGTTACTGTTTATGGATATGTATGTACATACTTAGTTATAGAGATGCTTTTCATATAATGATATACCAAATCGTTTTTGTAATCCATATTACAAATATCAAAGGAAAACATTATATTTAAGCATTTTTTCAATTTGTTTTTGTATTTTTGATTAGATTTCTAAAAAATATTCTTCAATATTTTCAGCTTTGATATTCGATATATTATTACTCGGATGTTGCACCGGATTTTCATGTACTCTGTTAAAATGTACTCTTGCAGCTGGCTAAAATAATGATACTCCCATCCACAACCCTTTTCCCATCCTCTTCCCTTCTACTGGATAATCAAACTGACTCATAAATAAGGTCAATATGAGCAAGCTAAATTGACTACAAATTTTCCCCCTGTCAATATATCCATGCATATCCTACATCCATTGCATTGCTTTGATGGGTGTTGTCATCCTTGTTAAAAGCGAAGCTTTTCTATAATAAGGATAGGTCCGTATGTCCGTCCGTTCGTCCGTAAATGTTAGCTGTTATATTTAACTTAGGCATGTTAGAATTGTCCTTTTGATTTCAAACTTTGCATCGTGATTCCTGTAGTGTTTAGGTACGATTTAGTAAGCATAGCGACGCTATAAACGTTACCAGAATGTCCGTTTTTACATTTAAACATGTTGATTTTTAACTTTTTTTTTAACAGAAAATTTTAGATTTCGAATTTTTATGTGTTATTATTATTCGATTGATCTGATTTTTGAAATACGGATTCCTAGGGCAACAATGTACAATTTTATAAGCGAATCATCTCTATAATCAAGTCTTAAAAATGTAAGTATATCCTTAAACATTTTCCTACATGTAAGCAGTTTTTCAACAAAATTTCTTACAATTTTGTTTCGAATTTTATACATTTATATTCTGATCATCAGTTTTGTAGCTTCGCTTTGATGGATGTTGTCATCCTTGTTATAAAAGAATGCATATTTCATGAAATATTGAAATAAACATGATATATTATTTATTTATTCATCGCTAACCTATTTAATTTATTGCCCTATAAAACTTGTGTTTTAATGCAGGGATCTAAAGGGATAAGACAATGGCGTAAAAAGTTATGTACATCCCCAATGATGATGGCAAAAATTACACTATAGATGGATAGATAAATAGATAAATAAACAGATAAATTGTAGATAAATAAACCGATCGGTTGATACTTAGATAGATAGGAAGGTAGATAAATAAAATAGACAGATAGATATTTAGATAGATAGATTAATTGACAAATAGATAAATAGATAGATAGCCAGATAAATTGGTAGATAGATAAATAAGCAAATAGACAGATAGATAGATAGGAAGCAAGATAAATTGACAAATAGATAGACCGATAAATTTTTGACATTTCAGGATATAGAGTTGATTCACACACACACACACATACACAGATCAGCTGTTTATGTGTGTGTGTGTGTGTGTGTGTGTGTGTGTGTGTGTGTGTGTGTGTGTATGTGTGTGTGTGTGTGTGTGTGTGTATGTTTGTCTGTGTGTGTGTGTGTATTTGTATGTTTGTGTGTGTGTATGTCTGTTTGTGTGTGTATGTTTGTGTGTGTGTGTATGTGTTGATGTGTGTGTATGTGTTGATGTGTGTGTATGTGTGTGTGTGTGTATTTGTATGTTTGTGTGTGTGTATGTCTGTGTGTGTGTGTGTGTTGATGTGTGTGTATGTGTGTGTGTGTAAAAGTACAAACCACAATCCCATTAGTTCCTTAACTGTTGTTACATTCATTTAAGACAGATATTATCAGGGATCTTAGGGAATAAGACAAAGTGATATACATCCCCAATGATGATAATAAAAAACCTTCTATGGATTAATATTATTGGTTGAAAAGTTTGAAATCAACTAGTTTGGAACCAACCAATCGAAATTCATAAAAAAGTATCAAATGTTTTAAGCTAACGCGGTTTATACCTTTGGGTACCAGTGTAATTTACAGTCCAATGTCCCCTCCCTCCCTGTGGGTTAAGATATCTGTAACCTCTGAACTGATATGGTTCTCCTGTACTGCGAAGCTTCTCATATAGGCCTCTATGGAAGGTTTATAACTAGGGGAGGGGTACCTCCACCCTCTTAAGTGAAATCACCCCTAAAAATACCCCCCCCCCTCTTCCTTCCAACGACCCTACCACCATAACAGACATACAGAAGGACAGACAGATCTTGGACAAAGTAACTTCGGACAAAGTAGCTTCAGACAAAGTAGCTTCAGACAAAGTAGCTTCAGACAAAGTAGCTTCAGGACAAAGTAGCCTCCTATGAAAAGTAGCCTCCACTGTTAATAAAGGTCATGGCACCAGCGCTCGGCCCCCGGACAGACTAACAGACATTTAGAGTAGCTTCGCTACTAATGACAGCAACGCAGGGAGTAAGGGAGGGGACAATGGGCAATTAATTCAATATAAGAGTTATCAAAGAAAGGGCATGAAATCCAGTTTAATCCAATAAATTTGTAGGAAATTATAAAGGGATTGTTAATTGAATAATAGATTTCCATAGCGTCATGTAAAGTGAGATCACAACTTGTTTTTGATGAAATTGAGGTTTTTTTGTGTGATTTTTATATTACAAGATTATTGGACCCGGCCAGCTGCTAGCAAGAATATGACTGCCCCTTTTTATTCTGTTTATTTCCCTTGCCCCTTGCCCCCACCTCCCTTCTCCCCGTTTGCTACATTCCAAACTAACACAACGAGTGTTTATTTCCCTTGCCCCCACTTCCCTTATCTCTTCTCCCCGTCTGCAATATTCAAAACATACATAACGAGTTGCGGCATTCCATGCGCAAGTACCCAAACTCAGTCAGAAACTGCTAAATTCTTGCACATTCCCTTTAAGCCAGTACCCAAAGTCTGAGACTCCTAAAAATTGAATATTTGATCCATTGTCCCCTCCCTTACTCCCTGACAGCAACGACACACTTCCAGATGAACTGAAAGTAGTTGCCGAATGTGTACGCAGTTTCCTGGGTGTTTCCTCATCCTAGCTCAATATTTACTACTAGCTACAAATCTTCAAACTTCCCTTAAAAAAATCAAAATTTGAATGTGTAAACGATTTATACATTATACATTATAAATTTGAATTTTTTAAATTTAGATTTTTTTTTTTTGAAGTTTGAAGCTTAACATTTTATAAATAACTAGTGGCTACGCCTCTAGAAGCCTCTAGGTGCACCTAAGGTTGGAGGGGCAAAAGTCGACTCCATCCCATTTTAAATTTGAGTTTCAAAAGAGAAGAAAAATATATTTGGGGGGGAGGGGGGTGTTGACATCCTCCTCAAAAATAGTTTAAAACCTTCCCAGGACCTATAAGAAGCTTCATTGTAAAGGAGAGCAATATCGGTTCAGCGGTTAACGAGATCCTTCGGGACAGACCAAAATCGCTTACTACTTTATATAATAGGATAATATTTTTGTAGACTTTTATTGAATTTTGATTGGTTGTTTCATCCAGTTGAGTGTATAAACGTTTCAACCACAAATTGAAATCTATAGAAATGAAAATTTTGTATATAATAATTGGGGATATACATTTATCTAACGGTCATTGTCTTATCCCTTTACATCCGTGTGTGTAACTAGTTTTCAAGGTTAAGAAGTAAGTTTATGATATCTGTAGGCCTGCAATTTAAAACAAATTCACAGCCAATATCCCAGGGATCTAAAGGGATAAGACAATGACCGATGAATTGATGTACATCCCGAATGATGACACACAAAATTACACCTACTGTAGAATAAAATTAGTTGTTAAAACGTTTGAACACTTAATTAATCAACCAATTAAAATTCAATAAGTCCCCAAATATGTTAAGCCAACGAATAAGAAAGCGTTATCATAAAACTTTGGGGACTAGTGTAATTAATTGCCCTTTGTCCCCTTTCTCTCTCTCTCTCTGAAATATCCGCAGAAATTATTTAAAGCAAAAGATTAAAATTTCGGCGGTTGCCGTCTCATTGCTACTGGAACACAAATTGTAAAAAATTATAATTTAGGTTAGGTTATAATTTTGGTTAGGTTAAGTAAAGGTTATTATTATATTCACAAGTCAAATTATCAGATTTCCTTTTGATTAAGGGATCTTAAGGGATAAGACAATAGCCGATAAATTAACATACATCCCAAAAGAATCCTTCTGTAGATTTTTAGTAAATTATTTCAACTATATACAATATATGACAAGTAAAATATCCCTAGAAACATAATAATAAACTTACTGTTCAGATTTTCCTTGTTTTTCCATTTTTTCTCCCAAAACGCGGCAAAATCAAGACATAAATCCTCGATTTTTTTTGTAAAAAGGACGTTTTTGGTTGATCAGTATAGTTAAAGGTGCTAATAAATTGTTAAGGTTTTCATGCACATACCCTTTAAAGACAGATTGATATATAATACAAAGTAGTACGATGTCTATCTGTCCGTCTGTCTGTCTGTCTGAAGCTTAAGATCTCATTAACCTCTGAACCGATTGAGCTCTACTCTTCAGGGAATATACCTTCTGGTCCTGGTATGGTTTTAAGCTATTTTCTTGGGGAGTGGGACACCCCCAATCCCCCCAAAAAATAAAAAAAACCTCCCTCCCACAAAAAAAAACTTTCTTGCCCCCCCCCCCACAATTTTTTAAAACTTTTTCTTTTTAAATATAAAATATGAAAAGTTAGGTTGATCAAACCTTTTGAAGTGAAGCTGCTAGTATAACATATTTCTAGAGTATCTGCGCTACTTAAATTAAATTAATAATTGATATTTTGTACTTGTGGTTGGTTGTGTGAGATAACTGTCAGGGTGGGAGGGGACATTGGTCTGTTTTTGTACACTATTTCCCTTATATAACGTTTTCTTATTTGTTAGCTGTACAACTTTAGGGGCTTTAATGACTTTTGATTAGTTGGTTCATTAAGTTGAGTGTCCAAATGTTTCAATCACTAATTGTAATCTACAGAAGAGTGGATAATCATTGGGGATATACATCAATTTATCGGCCATTGTCTTATCCCTTTAGATCCCTGGATATTATAACTGTCCATTATACATCCAGTATTAGTGCAATGTATGCTAGATTGTCAAAAATATGCCTTAAATTTATTGGTGGAAAAGTTTAAACAAAGGGGTAGGGTAGCATCATTTACAAGGGATAAGACAATGGATGATAAATTGATTTATTGTACAACAACTCCAGTGATGCTAATCCATTGCGTGATTGGATTCAACTCAAGGACTAGAAACAATGGCATTATGGGAACCGGTTCTTTAACATACCTTATTCTCTTCCCCACTTTTCTTTCGTCATGCGTTATGTTGGAAGGGTGACGCAAATTTCAGATGCAGTATTTCACGATTTGAAAAAAAAATATCTTTATACTATAGCGAATTAAATAATCTTGGATGCATCGCTTGTATCATATAGAGAAAAATAGCAAATCAAATAGCGAAAACTGAGATCTGAAATTTGCGTCACCCTTCCAATATGACGCATGACCGCTACGACCGAAAGACGTGGCATTACTTTGTCCACTATCCCTTCTGTAATATACATTTGAAACGGTTAGACAATCAATTTAATGATCCAACCAATAGAATTTAATAAAGGTACCCTAAGTCGTTATGCCAACGAATAAGAAAACGTTAATATAAAACTTTGTGGACTAGTGTAATAAACTGCCCAATGTTCCCTCCCCCAATGATTATTTACAGTTGATTGTCCTCTCCCTCGAAGTAAAATTGGACATTGACGCTAAAGGTTCAAAATCCAGCAAAGACAAAAAGATTCTTAGCATTTAAGGTTAAAAAAATTTGGAGCTTGGTGTTAAAAGTTCAACATCGAGCATAACTTTACATAATTGTTTGTTTTAATGGATATATTATTACTTGGATCTTACACAAGATTTTTATGTTCTATAATAAAGTAAACTCTGACACTTTTTCTCATTCTATACCTATATGAGCGACAACTTTTTCGATTTTTTACCTTATGAAATATTTTTGACTGATTTTTTATAAAACGGCATGCTATATTGCATCAAGATCCATGACAGATCTATATAGGAAATAAACGTCTATAAATGAGCTCGAGTCTTCCAATAGTAGAGGATTTAATACTCATAGTGTTTCAATAATCCTCATTAAACTCTCATTGACCAAAGCGAAAAGGCCTTTATTCTATTTGTTTATGGAATGAATTAAGTTTTTCACTTCATGTTGATATTTGAATTACATTGAAGTATTAAATCTTTATTTAATAAACAAAAAATATACGTTTATAATATAGTAAATGTAAGAAAACTCTGTTTTAAAAGAATTCGATTGTGGCGACACTTCCTTTGTGTTCAAATATTTAAACTAAAATTGTAATCATATTAACCCTTTGGTGATGGTAATGTGAAAATTATAAAATTGAAAAAATCTTTTTAATAAATTAAGTTATTAAATACTTACTTCTTTCTTTTAGAAAGTAATGGCGGGGGAGGAAAATTGAAATAGATAAATAGATATGTACTTATAGAAAACTAGCCAATAGCAAGATAGTTTTATCGAGCCAACTCTAGTGTCATAATATCCACGTATATTCTACAACCATTTTTGTTTTAGATGAGCGACATCAAGTGGATCTCTGTGTGGTGCCGCCAGTTCTCCGTCAACTTTGGTGAACTTGTCGTTCCTGACGGATTCCAGGTATTATACACAGTTTTCCGCGGATAGTAGTAAGAATATTTCCTAGTATGGCTTCCAAACCGATCAATATCCGCTGGATTAGAACCGGTTCTCGTCCATATTAAATAATTATGTATAGCATTGTTTTAGAGACAATTTTCCAAGAATATTAAAAAAAAATTATAATGTTAAAACCAGTTTTGTTACCACGGGCCGTCGAGGAGGGGGGTTATTAGTGGTACATTTATGGATAAGAGGGAAAGTACCTTTTTCAATATCCAATAGTAGAAAAAAATACATTTAACTTTTAATACATTATTTTTTATACACAAATACAATGATTTATTGGTCAGTCATTTTATCCATATATCCTTTTATCAATTTATTGATCATCCATCCATAAGTTTATATAAATGGATTTAGAATACGTGGATATTTTGAGAGATTCACGCAAACACGAAGAAAATGTTCATTCCAGCTGGCTAATATAACCATACCCCTTTTACCCTAATTATCTCCCCTCCCTAATGAACTGAGCAATAAATTAGGATAGTGGACAAAATAATGCCAGAGTCGGAGCGGTTATGCGTCTTCCGTCAGGTTGGAAGGGATACGCAAATTTCAGACCCCAGACTTGACGATCTGAGAAAAATTTATCTTTATATTATAGCGAATTAGATAATCTGGCAAGCATCGCTGTTATCTTATAGAGAAAAATAGTATATCAAATAGCGAAAACTGAGATCTGAAATTTGCGTCACCCTTCCAATATAATGCAAGACGCATGACCGCTACGACCGTGGCATTATTTGGTACCCTATCATAAATGAGGACGATCTAAATTGACGACAAAATATCCCGTCATTATATTCACTTTTGCTATATCCATTACTAGCGGCTACGCCCCTAGAGGCCTCTAGTGGCACTTTAAATGTTGTTGTTTGTTAAAGTAAATTTTTTATGTACGATACCACCTTATTTGACGTGGAAGTCTCCCCTAAATTTTTATTTTTTTTTATTTTTTTGTCATTTCTCTTGGGAGGGTGGTGGTACCCTTCCCCAAAATAGCTATAAACCTTCCCGGGACTTATGAGAAGCTACCCTGTTAAGGAGAACCCGATCGGTTTAGCGGTTAGCGAGATCCTTCGGTACACACAGACAGACAGACAAACATCCTGTTACTTTAGTATAAGGATAATTAATATTTGTAGATCTCTGATGACGAAGATATCCCCCACCCCGGAGCCCCTGAACCTGAACCTGAGCACACTGATGATCATAGTGATCACTGGGATCATGACGGTGGTGATTATAATGATATTGACAACAGCGTTGGTAAGTAAATGGTTAAGAAAGGGGGTGCATATACCCCTCCTCCACCCCCCCACCCCCCCGGGGGAAACCCTGTGCACTAGGGTGGGTCGGTTTTGGACATTTTTTTCTGAGACCAAAGCGGGATCTTGCACATGATTTTTATAAAATAAAATTATATCAAAAAGCCTTAAGGAGTGAAATCAGAAACTTTTGTTGTCTGTTTTAAAATATCTCGTACCTAGCTCTCAAAACACTTCTAAAAATTGGCCAATTCTCAAAAAAATTGTGTTTTTTTTTGTTATTTCTAAAGCTAGGAACGAGATATTTTGAAATGTACAAAGGTTCATAATTGTACTCCTCAAGGCCTTTTCTGGAAGCCCCATGAAGTCATAGTTCTGATTCAATAAATTTTTGACTCCCATTCAGAAATAGCTATACAACTGTATGTGTGGTAGCCAACGGTATTTAGACTTAAGATCAATTTTAAATCATCCAGAGGTGTATTATATTTATAAAAATCATGTGCAAGTTCCCGCTTTGGTCTCAGATAAAAATGTCCAAAATCGGCCCTCCAAAAAAAACGTGCACGCCACTGCACTGGGTACAATAATATTTTTTATATAATTTTATACTCTTACTTCTTATTCTTTTATAAAAGTAACAGGATTTCTATATGTCTGTCTGTACCGAAGGATCTCTGTAACCTCAGAACCAATATGGTTTTCCTGTACAGTGTAGCTTCTCATTGGTCCTGGGAAGGTGCTCAACTATTTTTGTAGAGGGTATCACAACCCTCTGTAGAGAAATCACCCTAGAAAAAAATTAACGCCCCCCCCAAAAAAAAAAATTATTTTCCTTTGTGGGGAAAGGAAGGGTTTCAAACTCACCACCAAACCCTACCCCCACCTAAAGTGCCCCTAGAGACCTCAGGGGGCCTAGCCGCTAGTTTCATATAAGTTACATTTAATATTATTACACCTCCTATTGTTTTAGGTTAGGCAAGTTGGTTAAGGCTCCCCGTATGGGCTAAACCCCTGCAATAGTTAGGGGATTGAATTTATATGAAAAAAGTTTTACCACATAAAAGTTAACTTAATAATAATAATGGAAAAACCATAATAAATATCTATCTATTCTTTTAAGTATTATCTAATAATATAAAAAAACTTATACTCTTTCTATCTAGACGCAGAGCCTGAGGCCGAGCCCAGCTCCAAGGCTGAACCTGAACCCGAGCCCCACGGTGCGGCAGCTGGTCTCACCCTGGTTCCCGCCGCCGTTCTCGCGGCCCTAGCTGCCATCATTGTGTAATAACCCCGAGTGAATGGTCATCATCTTTGGACCTGCACATCATTTTTTGGGGGTGTGGTGGGGAGGGGTGATTTATTTACCCTCCCCCCTATCCCGGAAAAATAATCAGTAGGGGGATATTGGCTTGGGGGGATTTATTATGAAAAAAAAGTCTGTTGCAACCCAACTGACTTTTTAGAGAGTTTGGAGGTGATAAAAATTTATTTCAAGCCCCCTTACCCCTAATATTTCCTGTTTTGGGAAGAGGGGAGTTTGTCCCCCCCCCCCCCCAACCACTTCTTACATTATGATGTGCACGTCTATGGAAATCATAGTAACATATTCAAACAGCCAATGATGACACATATTTTTTTTGAAAAACCCAAAAATTTTCAAAAAAGGCTCAAAATGATTTTTTTCACTTTAAGTTGTGTCTCAGTCTGTAGATTTATAAAAATTTGTCTATCAATTTTTTCAAAAAGGCATTTATTTTAATTTTAATTTTTTTTATAACAATTTTCTTAATTTTTTTTGAAAAAGAATTATTTATTTAAGAATGTAATATAAACTCAATGCAACCATTTAGGTGAATATTTTTTATATTTTTTAATTATTTTATGTATTTTTGTAAAGATTTATAATATACAATAATTAAGTTTTTAAAAAATTTATAGGAATTTTTATTCTTTTTACTTTTAAAATTTAGATAGGGCACTCTGTATATCAATATATATCCAGTATGGCTTTGAAACTGATTAATATCTGCTGGATTTGAATCGGTTCTCAGCCATACTTAAAAAACATGTATAGCATCGTATTACAGATAATTTTCCATGAATATTGAAATAATTATCTAAAGCATTAATTCCAGTTTTGTTAGCCCAGGCCTTCGGCCCCTCGGGTACAACAAAACTGGTTTTAATCTTACAATTCTTTATTTCTATATCCGCGGAAAGCTGTCTATAATACGATGCGATAAATAAGTATTATTGTATTTTAAAGCAAAAATGAAAAAAATGCTCAAATATATAAGTTATCAAAAAAGTAAAATTGTGTTGTATTATTTTTGTTCAAAGTTACTCTATAATTTATAAGGTCCGTCCGTCTGTCTATTCTAACATGTTTAAATTTAAAAAAGAGCTAACAAGTGAGGCAACTCTATAATCCTTAATGTCTTTCAGTGCATTGTATATACGCAATTTTACGTACATTGTACAACTTCGCTTAGTTTAGAAATTAATGTTCTGCTTACAAAGTTCTGCTGCCACTCAACAAGAGTTATTTTTCGTTTGTCCTTCCTTCTAATTGTATAGCTTCGCGTTTATGGATGTTGTCATCCTTATCATTAGTAGTAACGATTACAAGAATGACAACATCCATCAAAGCGAAGCTCTGAAACGATAGGACAACCAGACATTAAAACTTGTATAGTGTCAGAACTGAATATACAAAATATACGTTTTGACAAAATTATGTGTAAATTTGTAGCAAAACTTCTTAAATACAAGACTTCTGTTTAATGACATACTGACTTTTTAAGGACTTGATTATAGAGATGCCTCGCTCAAAATATTGTACCTTATTGTATTAGGAATCAGTATCAGATCAATCGGATAAATAGATCACATACAAATTTGTTGTTAAAAAAGTCAAATATCAACATGTTTAAAATGGACGTACGGTCATTCTGGTAATGATTAAAGAGTTGCTACGCTTTCTAAATCATTCCTAACTACTACAGGAATCATCATGCAAAGTTTGAAATCGATAGGACAATTCTAACATGCCAAAATTAACGAAAAAAGCTATCCATTCCAGACGTACGGAACTACCCTAATTATAGAAAAGCTTTGCTTTTAAAAAACAAGAATAATAGCTTTTGTGAACTTTAGAGATAAAAAAGAAATGACTCAGTCGTTATCAAGATCTTACTCATGCTAACTTTCTAAATTTCGTTGCTTTAAAAATTTGGTGAATACCCGAAAACAGGGGCGTCCAAGCTTTTTATTTTGGGGGGGGTAAAATTTTTTTAAGGGGGGGGGGGTAAAATGGCGCGCGAAGCGCGCGTAGCAAATTTTGGGGGGGTAATCGCCCCATTACCCCCCCCCCTTGGACGCCTATGCCCGAAAAGGTATTTTTTTGTCCGCGGGATTGAAATATGGATATATTCTACAAGTGGTTATTGCTTGAATTTTATCAACAGATTTATCTACATTCGAATATGGACCAGAAACAAAATTAGTTTAATTATTTTTATTTGTTCGTTTGAGAAAAAAGACCGAAAACGGCCATAACACGCAAGGATGCAATCAAAAGAAACAAAATACAGTTTTATGACGTAATTAGACAAGTAAGAAAAAAAGTTGATATTATTCTAAAGGGGGGGGGGGGGGTGGAATGGTAGATAAATTTTAAAATTGAAGGGAAAAAATTGCAGAGGATAACGCCAAAAATTTTTTCTAGCATATGCATTGATATACTTTAATAGTTTTGATTCTTAGAGCACTGTAATAGCATAACATGTGTGTAGCCTGAGATGCAGAGATAAGCAGTTTTGATTTCTGAATTCTGGTATTAATTAACATACTGAAAACATTTTAAAAAGGATGACAAGTTCAACATCCGGACCATAAGATAAATAAATCATGGACAAAGTGGCCATTGAATTCTATAGTCATTTTTCTACAGTTCAGTATTACAATCATAGATATATTTTTTACGTTTATATGATATACACTAGAAGGTATATTTGTCATGGATCTTGATGAGTTTTTAAAAGCGAAGCTTTTCTATAATTAGGGTCGGTCCGTCCGTACGTCCGTCCAAGATAGATAGCTTTTATTCATTAATTTAGGCATGTTAGAATTGTCCTATCGATTTGAAACTTTGCATGATGATTCCTGTAGTAATAAGGTACGATTTAGAAAGCGTAGCAACTCTATAATCATTACCAGAATGTCCGTACGTTCATTTTAAACATGTTGATTTTTCTACTTTTTTAACAACAAATTTTATGTGATCTAATTATCCGTTAGATCTGATTTTTGGATTATTGATTCCTGGGACAACAAAGTACATTTTTATAAGCGAAGCAACTCTATAATCAAGTCCTAAAAATGTAAGTATGTCCATAAACATTATCCTATATTAAGTAGTTTTTCAACAAATTTACTTACAATTTTGCTTCGACTCTTATACTATTATGATTATTCAGTTCAGTCACTATACATGTGTGAATGACCGTTTGTCCTACTGTTTCAGTGCTTCGCTTTTATGGATGTTATCATCCTTGTTATAGCTTTGGCAAGCTGCAGAAAATTGCGTACGGTAGAAGAATCCGAGAAACCAAATCTGGTTGGTAGACATCCCTTTACAATAGATATAAAGAATAAAAATTTCATTTAAAAAGGATTTTTACATTAAATATTTACATTATATAGAAAAATATACATTTATTTAATAAAAAATGTAACAAAATAGAAATAATAATTTTAAATAATTAAAACTTTCATAAACATGATAAATAACTATTTATAGTTTGAACTAGTGCCGCCTAGCGGGAAAATTATAAACTACATATTACTGATATTTTAGTTTTTGGTGTAGAAATCTAAGATTATAGACAATCAGGGACAAACCATTCTAAGTGAAAATTTCCCCTCAACCCCCTTCCCTTTTTTATCCACTTCCCTTTTAGTTACACACAAAAAAAAGTTTTGCCTAATAAAATATTTAATTTTCGGCAATTTCAAATGGAATTAATTGGCTGAATAGCAGCGCCTGATAGACAACATTACATTGTATCTGCACTTCAACACTTAATTATAGAGATGCTTCGCTTTTAAAATTATGTTTAATAGTTCTTATATATTACTTATCCTATTATATAAAGTAGGAAGCGTTTTTTGTCTGTCCCGAAGGATCTCGCTAACCGCTGAAATTATTCTCCTCTTCAGTGAAGCTTCTTATAGATCCTGGGCAGGTTTTAAATTATTTTTGGGGAGGGTGTCTTCACCCCCCTCCCCCCAAAAAAATATTTTTACTCTTTTGAAACTCAAATTTAAAATGGGATGAGGTCGACTTTTCCCCATCCTACCTTAAGTGCCCCTAGAGGCATCTAGGGCCGTACCCTCTAGTTATAAATAAAATGCGCTAAAAACTTGCACTTTTCAAGATATCTATAATACAAAGTAGAACGATGTCTGTCTGTCCCTTAAGATCTCGATAACCACTGAACCGATCGGATTCTACTCTTCAGGGTATCTACCTATTGGTCCTGTGGTGGTTTTAAGCTATTTTCTCGGGGGGTGGGACACCCCCAACCCCCCCAAAAAACAAAAAATCCCCCCCATTTTTTTTTTTTTTTTACGATTTTCGCAATAATTTTTTTATCACCTCTTGGGGCAAAGCCCCTAGAGGCTAGGGGCGAAGCCGCTAGTGTTTACATATTTCAAGAAGTTATATTACTCAGGAATCTTAGGGGATAAGACAATGGACGGTAAATAGATATACATACCCAATGATGATCCACTAAATTACTCCTTTTCTTCAGGGAGTAAGGGAGGGGACAATGGACAATTTAGGAGTTTTTGCTGGAAGACTATAAAATCCAGATCAATCCAGAAAATATAAGGAAATTCTAAAGGGAGAGTTAATTTGAAATCAATAGGACAATTCTAACATGCCTAAACCAACGAAAAAAGCTATCCGTTACGGACGTACGGACCGATCCTAAATAAAGAAAGGCTTCGCTTTAAAAAAAAAGTGTAAAGTAAAAAAAATATTTATTCTGAAATTGATTATAAAAAAATATAATAACAAATTGATCACATATTATATATAATTTTATTTAGTATATATTTTTGAGAAAAAAATGAAAAACTTTTTGAAACACCATAAATAGTCAAAGTATCGTATTATAGACAGCTTACCGCGGATACTAAAATGAAAAATGATAAGATTAAAATCAGTTTGTAAGCCTCAATGACCAAAATTTATGAAAATAATTCTAAAATTTCTAATTTTACTATCCACGGAAAAACTGTCTATAATGATTAGCGTCGCAAAAGCCTAAGATTGTTTTAGGCGTTGGCATGGATCTAAAGGGATAATCAAATGGCCTATAAATTGATGTACAGCCCCAGTGATGATACACAAAATTACCCCTTCTGTAGATTAAAATTAGTGGCCGAAATGTTTGAACACTCAACTTAATAACCAGCCAATCAAAATTCAGAAAATCCCCAAAGTTGTTAAGCCAACGAATAAGAAAACGTTATTATAAAACTTTGGGGACTAGTGTAATAAACAACCTATTGTCCCCTCTCTCACTGCGTTGTTAAGAAAGTGACAGACGAAAGGACATACCACAATTAAATATAGACTATAGAGTAACCGCTCTAATAAAAATAAAAATTCAAGGGTCAAATCCCAAGTTTGTTGACCCAGTACTTTGTAATTCCCCCCCCCCCCCCCCTCCAAAAAAATGATCCTATAAAGGGGGGGGGGGGCGAAAGTGACACTTTTTGTAACCAAAACTAAAAGTCAACAAAGGAACTCAACTAAATAAAGAGTTACAGGTCTGAGATTTTGCATGGCAGTTGCTTTATAGGGGTACAATATGGAACTGTGAAGAAACGGCGGCGCAACCGCCGAAAACCGCCGAAAACCGCCGAATTTTTTTTTGCCATTTCTCGGGGGTTTTCGGCGGTTGCGCTGCCGTTTTTTCACAGTTCCATATTGTACCCCTATAAAGCAACTGCCATGCAAAATGTCAGACCTGTAACTCTTTTTTTAGTTGAGTTCCTTTGACTTTTAGTTTTGGTTTCATAAAGTGTCACTTTCGCCCCCCCCCCTTTTCATTTAAGACCTTTCCAAAAATAAGGGAGGAAGAAGACATTGGACTGTAAATTATACTGGCACCCAAATTTACTTAAACAGTGTCTCTCTAGAGAAAACTGGGGATATTTTGTTACATCTTGATTGGTTGGTTTTAACTTTTAACTAGCAGTTTCTGTGCAAATATCTTAAACAAAATGATAATTTATCCCCAATAATAACGATAAACAAAATTGTCCATCTGTTGATTAGTTAATGGTTGAAAACTTTAGGTCCAATGTCACCTCCCTCCCAGCTGAACCCCTACGATTAATAGAAATAGAAATAAAAAATCTTCGAACTTTTAATTAAAACTTTTGGAAGATTTTTTCTGCCAAAAAATAGGAACTAAAAGAATGTAAATAAACAGTTTTATTTTCTTAACCAGTCTTTTTGCTTGTTAATGAAGTTTAATATTAATATTTATAGCAAAATTACTTTCTTGTAAAGATACTTCCAAAAATACAGTTGAAATCTTAAAAAATTCCAACGAATCAATTTTTTAACAAATAAGGGGGGGGGGCGAAAGTGACACTTTTTGAAACCAAAACTAAGAGTTAACAAAGGAACTCGACTAAAAAAAGGGTTCCAGGTCTGAGATTTTGCATGGCAGTTGCTTTATAGGGGTACAATATGGAACTGTGAAGAAACGGCGGCGCAACCGCCAAAACCGCCGTTTCCCGCCGTAATTTTTGTTGCCTTTTCTCGGCGGTTTTCGGCGGTTGCGCCGCCGTTTCTTCACAGTTCCATATTGTACCCCTATAAAGCAACTGCCATGCAAAATGTCAGACCTGTAACTCTTTTTTTAGTTGAGTTCCTTTGACTTTTAGTTTTGGTTTCAAAAAGTGTCACTTTCGCCCCCCCCCCCTTTATAAAAATACCCTTAATATTAAATTATTGTTTACATAGTAGAATAGTAGAAAAGAAAACGAAGTAGCAGGTTTCATCGTATTTTCAAAACAGCTTTTGAAAGGTTATTTTAGGTTAGGTATTTGTTGATAAAATACCCGCGACCGTGGCTCAACACGTAGCGCATCCGCTCGTCGTCGGGAAGGTGATAGGTTCGAATCTCGGTCCGACACCGCGTCATAACTAAAGACGTTAAAAATTGTTCCTACTGCTGCTATGTCAGGTGCGCAACATAAATAGTTAGAGTAGGGGGAATGCCTTGGCCCAAAACAGGCGCAACTCACTACCATGCACAGTTAGGACTTCTCAGACAAAGGTCGTGCAATCAAAGGGTTGGTTGTCTGATGGCAAATGGACGCTTTACACCGCAATCATAGGGCTTAGGGCTGACAACCCTATCCCATATCCATAGGCCACATTGTTACAGAAACACTGACGAATTGTCAGCGGCCTATGCTCCCCCCTGTGGAGTGAAAAGGGCTTGTTACTGTTTACTTTTTTATTTGTTGATAATTGTCCCGCAGGGTTAAACCCCCCCCCCCCACACATGCTAGAAATAGGAGAAATAAGCTAATGTGAAAATACGACGAAACCCGCTACTTCGTTTTCTTTCCACGATCCGAATTTTCTTTTAAAGGTATGGAAACCAGCTGAGCTATTAAATCAAAAATCCCCCAAAAAAAACAGTTTCTAACTCGTGATTTCAATGTACAGTACAAAGTGAGTGTACAATCTTTTCCATCAATAGTTTTAATTTACAAGAATAAAGAAATGGGTATAATTTTGTTTATCATAATTTGAGGGGGAGGGGGAGGTGGGTATATTAGTTCATCGTCCATTGTCTAATCCCTTAAAACTCCTGGAAACTATTTTCTTTATTATATTATCTTGAGGGATAAGATAATGACTGAAAAATTGATGTACATCCCTTCTGTAGGTAGAATACCATTAGTGGTTGAAACGTTTCGACACTCAACTTAATGAACTAACCAATCATAACATCCATAAAAGTCCCCAAAGTTGTATATCCAACGAATAAGAAAACTTTTACAATAAAACATTGGAACTAGTTTAATAAACAGCCCAATATCCCCTCCCTCCCTTTATAAAAGCACGAGAAGTAACATATGAAATACATACTACCCTTTATATATCTATATATAGTTCATTTTTATATCAACAGATGTCGCTGGTATTATAGAGGTGGTATCTTCTTTGAGTAAATTATTTCTTAGTTTCTTCTTGTTCCTGATGTTATCATGAATAGATGGATAGGTAAATGGAAAACTAAAAGTATGAGTCGGAACAAAGTTTTCTCCCAATGCAATGTGCCTTATTGGAAAAAGAACCCCCACTCCCTCCTAATTTTTAAACTAATATGAAAAGTGGATTGGTATTTTTGTGTTTGTTTGTTTATTAGGTTAGGTTATATTGGGAACTGGGTGTTAGCCCTGAAGGATTAGGGCTACCTGATAGGGTCTAGGCAAAAAATGATTGTAAAATTTTCAATTGTTTTTAAGATAGGGGGTGGTGGACGGTACACTCTCCCCAAAATAGTTATAAACCTTCCCAGGAGATGCAAGAATATATTATGTAAAGGAGAACCATATTGGTTCAGCGGTTAGGGTAATCCTTCGATACAGACAGACAGACAAACAAACTCGCAGACATCATTCTGTTACTTGTGTATATATCCAGAGAGAGGGGACGATGGACTGTTTATTACACTAGTCCCCAAAAGTTTTATAATAACGTTTTCTTATTTGTTGTCTCAACAACTTTGGGGACTAAAGTAAATTATTATTGGTTGGTATATTAAGTTCAGTGTCCAAATGTTTACACCAATAATTTTACGCTACAGAAAAGGTAACTTTGTGAATCATCATTTGGGATGTACGTACATCAAATTATCGGCCATTGTCTTATCCCTTTAGATCCCTGATATTTCTCTATCCTCCTATTCCTGCCTTGTTATCGTCAATGGTCAGATTTCCCATTCCAATTTCATTCTCATGACCAACTCTTTCAGTTTCGCTCTAAATATGAAACGATTAAAAATGGCATTAAACATACAAAAAAGTGGTCCGACCGCATTTTATAGTTTTATTCCTCTGCTGGGAATGTTGTTAAAAAGTTTTTAAAACCATAATTACAAAGTCAAAGGAACTCAAATAAAAAAAATTACAGCACTGAAATTTGACATTGCGGTAGCTTTAAAGAGGTATTCTGTGGAACTGTGAAGAAACGGCGGCGGAACCGCCGCTCTCGTCAAAAACCGCTATTTTCGGCGAAAGCGTCCGTCTAATTACCTCAAGTTTGTCGATGAACTGATCGATAACATCTCTAAACTTTGACCAGCACTTGTCCGGGATGGTGATTGCTGTCCTGATAACGACACACACACACACATAAATAACACATCTAGGGAATCTTCTAAGCTTAGCAATCCGCCCAATTTACAATTTTTGGGTCGGATTCAGATTTTTAACAAAATCCGCCTAAAAAAACGGATTAATCTGTAGATTGCTGATTCTTAATTTGTTTTTTTTTTGCAGATTGCGGATTTTCGGATTGTGAATTCTAGCAATATTTTTAAAGGTCTTTTAAAAATAAAAATTTCTAGCCCTTACAGCGGCCATGTTTTAACCCTTACTTAACCTAACGCTAACCTTAACTAAGATAAGCATGAAAAGCTACTGTGAAAATAAAATACGAAAAAGACTTTGGATGCTACCCACCATTTTACTAGTACCAAGAACAAATAAACTAGTTTTTTAGTTTTGCCTGAAACATTTTTTTTTTAAATTTAAGTGCTACAAAAGTCATAAAAATTAACAATCCGAATCCGCAATTTAAATTTCGGATTTGGATTCTGGATCCAAAAAATTGGACTGATTGCTAACCCTAGAATCATCACAAAAAATCAGGGTTGGCATAAAAAACCCAAGTAAAAAACCCAACTTGTTTTTTTTTGGCTTTATTAACTCAAAAAAAAAGCCCGGATTTTTTTTTTAAATGTACCTTTTTTCGATAATATTAACTCTATTTTAACACATTTTCAACCAACTAATAGTAATTATAGAAACATTTTATTTTAACTGTATAACTGCATTTTACCTGCTTATTTTTATATTTAAGTAACGGAATGTCTGTCTACATGTACCAAAACAACCAGTGAACCGATTTGGTTCTCAATTACAATGTAGTTTCTCACGGGTCTGTTAAAGGTTTTTAACTTTGGGAGGGTCCCACCACCCTCTAAAAATAAATTGCCCATAGAAAAAATACCACCCCCCCCCCAAAAAAAAAGTTTGTAAAATTTTTTGAGGGGGGAGGAATATTTTATTTGGGGTGGGGAATTTTCTAGGGACGATTTCTCTTTGGAGGGTGGTGGTACATTCCCCCAAAATAGTTATAAACCTTGCCTGGACCTATGAAAAGCTACCCTGTAAAGGAGAACCATACCGATTAAGTGGTTAGCGAGATCCTTTGGCACAAACTAACATCCTGTTACTTTATTATAAGGATTTATCCATATATTTAAAAATTCCTAGGTAATAAATTTTGGAAAACAATTAAACCCAAAAATACCCGGGTTTTATTAATAAAACCCACTGGGTTGGGTTATTTAAAAAAAACGGGTTTTTACCAACCCTGCAAAAAATGTCATCTACCCTAATACAGGGAGGGAGGGGACATTGGTAAATGTTTCTCAGTCTACTCCATGACTACTACAGTCCAAACACTAGGTAAGTCACTATAGCTTATCAATAAATTAATTAGATGTATGTATGTGTGTGTGTTTTCCTGTAGGTAGGTTGGACTTCTGAAATCTTAAGATAAACTCCACGATCATTCTATTAACATTGATTACAATAATAAGGGGGGGGAAGTTTTGACACATTTGCGTAAACAGGGAGTATAGGCTTTATCTTTTGACTGAGAGTATAGGTTATTAGGGATAAAATCATTCTTATATGATGAATTTTCCCAAGTTTTAAGATTTTTTGGATAGGCCTCCAGGTTCCGGAGCTCCAGGCCTCCAGGTCCTCTCTGTACAGGTAAAAATGAAAAAAAAATTTTTTTTGAAGAGTTAGAAGTCAACTTATGAAACAAAATATGCGTTTTTTCTTCAAATATGTGAATAACATTCAAAAATATGCATATTTTGTTTCATAGGTTGACTTCTAACTCTTCAAAAAAAAAATTATTTTTTTAATTTTTACCTGTACAGAGAGGACCTGGAGGCCTGGAGCTCCGGAACCTGGAGGCCTATCCAAAAAATCTTAAAACTTGGGAAAATTCATCATATAAGAATGATTTTATCCCTAATAACCTATCCTCTCAGTCCAAAAATAAAGCCTATACTCCCTGTTTACGCAAATGTGTCAAAACTTCCCCCCCCCCCCTTACTAGCGCACAGGTCTCCTTAACAAAACCTTAGATTAAAAAAAATCTCCAAAGAAACGGACAATGGGGCCTTCAAATAGGGTACAGTGGTGGTCAGAATCCGTTGGAGATTAAATCTTAGCTGCTCCTTCTTGCCAGATATTGCAATTTTAAGTTTTGTGGAAAAAATGCCTAAAATTACATGGATTTCAAGGATATATGCATAAGTGAACACCTTAATTCATCAAATAAAAAGGGTCAGTTTAACATTTGAGGAGTTTAGATATCTCTTCATATGTAAACTACACACTACATCCCCATTCAAAACAATTTTTACCACTATAAATGATATTTTTAACTTAAATAAGAGTAATAAATAAGGTACTATAAGCTTAAGGAGGTTTGTCCAATTTACAACTTTATCCCAAAGGATATTACCCTTAAGTTTACATATGGCCCAAGTTACTTTTAGTTATTCTGCTCCCTCCCCCCCCCCCCAAACTCTCACAACCTACAAACTTTAGGGTGGAGAGGGGGGGGGGGGGGAAGCATAATGATACTATTATGTGTTTCTCAAAAACTAATTGAAGTATAGTGAGAAAAAATTTTATGTAAGGTTTTTAGGCCAAAAGTTTGTACAAATTATGTTGACCACCTTCTCCCCCCCCCCCCCCCTCCTCTTCTTCCTAACCTAATTGAGAGGGTAAGGGGGTGTGGCAAAAGATCATTCCAATGTGTTTTAAAAGACTTTTAGATATATATATATGCTTTTGGATTTGTATTGTTGTAGGACCCAAAGCACTTTTTCATATATTGCTGACCCCTTCCCCTCCCCCCATAAACCAAAAACATAACATTTTGTAAAGAGAGAAAGGGGGGAGGGTTGCAGTTGATAGGGTACTACTCTGTTGTGTTACTAAGAGACCGCTAGAATTATAGCAACAAAGCAAACCTTTGAGATATGCTTTGGTTGGCCAAAAGTAACTTTTACAAATTTTGCTGAAACCCCCCCTCCAAGCCCCCTTTCCCTCCATATTGCTTTACAATCTCCTTCCACCCCCCCTCCAATTAAGTAATAGAAGCGAGTATAGCAATACCCTTGTGATTTACTTGGAGATTACTCAAGATATAGTGTGCTTTTGGATTTAAACTTTAGTAAGTTCATAATTACTTCATACTTGAACAAATATTGCTGGCCTTTCCCCAACTTCAACCAACCCCAACCAGAAAAATTATATTGCTGCATACTCCACCCCCATAAAAAAAAATATTAAATTATTGCTTACCCTCTACAGCTACCTTCCATACAATCTCACCACCTGTGTTATACTCAGGAACCACTAAAGTAATAAGGAGCAAACTTTGGAATAAAGCTTTTAGATTTCCAAATTGATTTATATGTATTACTTATTCAATGTTAGGGGAAGGAGCAATGGGTTGACAATATTTCTTTTATGAGTCCAATAGGTTGGAGAACATTATGCAGCAAAATAATTGTACTAAATTGGGAGGGTTGTAGTTGGAATAGATATTTATAAAAGTAAATATTGGCCTATATAAGTTGAAATATCTCTAGAGATTTCTAAATGATACACAATATTATTTACCTATGCCACTAGTCACTATTTCCAACAGATAGGGGGGGGGGGTTTAGTAATGTTTGTAAAAGTAATATTTGCAAGAGATTTTGATGCCTACTAAAGTTTAAGTACTAAAGCTTATATATTTCTTTAGTGATATCTAAAGAACTCTGCTCCTTCACCCCCTTCCTATTCGATTTCTTAGGGGGGGGGGGGGGGGATGGGGGGTAGTCAACAATATTTCCAGAAACTTTGGGCCTAAGAATCTTACATATAAATTTTTCTCACAATACTTCAAGTAGTTTTGAGTAAAACATAATACTATTACTTTGCCCCCCCGCCCCCTCCCTCCTTAAATTTATGGGCTGTAAGTGGTGGGGTTGTGGGGGGGGGGGGGAGGTTGTGAGTATTTTAGGAATTAACTTTAGCTATATGTAAACTTGAACTGAGGATTTTTCCTACTGTACCAGGGTAACAGCCTCTAGCTTAAAGTTATAAACTGGACAGGACATTGTACCTTTTTCATTACTCTTGTTAAAATAATTTCTTAAAAGTTTTAAAATTTTCTAAATGGGGAGGAACTGTGTAGTTTACATATACAGAGACATCTAAACTCCTCAAATTTTAAACTCACCTTTTTATTTGATGAAAATGTATGCATATATCCTTGGAATTCTTGTAATTTTAGGCATTTTTACCACAAAACTTCAAATTGCAATATCTGGCAAGAAGGAGCAGCTAAGATTTAATCTCCAACGGATTCTGACCACCACTGTGCCCTATTTGAAGGCCCCGTTGTCCGTTTCTTTGGAGATTTTTTTTAATCTAAGGTTTTGTTAAGGAGACCTGTGAGCGGCTACGCCCCTAGAGGCCTCTAGTGGCACTGTAAATGTTTTTTTTTAAATAATACGATACCTATCTATGTTGCGTTTTACTATCTCTTTATAAATAATTTCGATTTTTTTGTGAGTATTCTTGTGAGAGTTGTGGCACCCTCCCCCAAAATAGTCAAAAACCTTCCCAGGACCCATGAGAAGCTACCCTGTTAAGGAGAACCCGATCGGTTCAGCGGTTAGCGAGATCCTTCGGTACAAACACACAGACAAACATCTTGTTACTTTAGTTACAGATTTATCGCATGGTATTAAAGACAGCTTTCCGCGAGAATTAGTATAAAAAATTATAGGATTAAACCAGTTTTGATAACCCAGAAAGGCCGAAGTTTATAACTATTATTGGGTGAGGTTACCAACACCACACCCAAGAAAAATCGCCCCTAAAAAAATATATTGCTTTATCTTTTTAAATGAAAATTAGGTTGTAGAATACAACCCTCCCCCCCCCCCCTTCAAGTGCTTCTAGAGGCCTCTAGGGGGCGTAGCTGCTAAAATAAAATTATTGTAACAATTCCCTGTCCAGCGTCGAAATGGAAAATTTTCTGGCCAACTCTGACGTGCTGACTTGTTAGGCTCTCAACCTAAAACATTTTACCTTATTGTTATAGGAATCAATATTGTAAAAGTCAAGTAAATAGGATGATTTTATCATATAACAAGGAGGACAACATCAATAAGTAGCGAAGCTCAATAAACCAGACATACGGACATACAAACGAACATTATCTAATTCCTTTTATTTTATTTAAAAAATAGAACTGTCTTAACAGTACGGATTGGGATTTAAAAAAAAAAATGTCACCCCCCCCCTCTCCCAATCCCCATCACCAATATATTTTAGGGTGTCTAAGTTTTCTTTTACGTTGGCCTAAAACTTTGGGGTCTTTTAATGAATTTTGATTGGTTGATTCACAAAGTTGAGTGTATAAACGTTTCAACCAATAATTGTAATCAACAAAAGAGGGAATTTTGTGTATAATCATTTGGGATGTACATCAATTTATCGGCCATTGTCTTATCCCTTAAGATCCCTGCAACCATAGTGTATGTTCAGAGATGAGATACTAACCTGGAAACCGCCATCATCAGTTCCAAATTCATCCACAACATCACTTAGAGCATTGCGCATCTCAATCATTCCCTACAACATAAAAGGATCATTTGTCAACATTGGGGTGCTTCAGGGGTCAATTCTTGGACCCTGCAATACAATCACCGACAAACGGACGGCGATTGATAAAACCAAACTCAAATCAATGTAAATAATCTAGAAATACACAGCCAATAGGATAACAATGTAAGTACAATCCGCTCATGTTATTGGTTGAAATGTGTACACAATTCAGTTCCGCATCTCAATCATTCCAAGCAACACAAAAGGATCATTTGTCAACATTGGGGTGCTTCAGGGGTCAATTCTTGGACCCTGCAATACAATCACATCAACGGACGGCGATTGATAAACACCAAACTCAAATCAATTTAAATAATCTAGAAATACACAGCCAATAGGATAACAATGTTTGTAAGTACAATCCGCTCATGTTATTGGTTGAAATGTGTACACATTTCAGTTGTGCATCTCAATCATTCCCTGCAACATAGTATTGTCAACATTGGGGTTCTACAGGGAGGGAGGGGACAATGGGCTATTTATTACACTAGTCCCCAAAGTCTTATAATAAAGTTTTCTTATTCTTCGGCTTAACAAATTTGGAGATAAAAAATGTTGTTTAAAATACTTGGACATAAGACACTGCTAGTTAAAACCAACCAACCAATCAGGATGATATAAAATATCCCCAAGTTTTCGAATTTATCTTATGAGATATACTGTTTAAGTAACTTTGGGTGCCAGTATAATTTACAGTCTAATGTCTTCTCCCTCCCTTATTTTAGGAAAGTTCTTTAATGAAAATTAATAGATTTTTTTTTTTTTGGGGGGGGGGGGATCAGAACCGGTTCAACAAACACTTAAAGGACGCCTGCAAGAAATAACACGCTTTAACTGCTGAAAGACTGCCACAAGAAGACCTAATACCCCAAATTTAAAGCCTTCAGCTTCAATAACAAAAAAGTTCTAGGCATTTCAAAAAGCATTTTATGTACAATGGAATTGTTGAAAGATTTCCAATGCTCATAAAAGAAAAAAAACAATATAAAATTACGTCGCCTAGACACAAAATTATAACCTTATCTTTGTCAGAAATTTAGATTGCATGTAACTAATTATATTTTTACAATAAAAACACCACATTTCATAGTCAAAATCTATGAAAAAAATTCGATTTAAATTGCATTTTTAAACGAAAATCATAGCGGAAACAAAGGGGTAAACTAATACAAGCTTAGTTGTGATTGGTTGTTAAGCTGATTCAACCTTCTGATTGGCTACAGTACATTCGGTACAACGCAAGTAAAACTTATTTTTTTTAATGATTTTGACTATAAAAATGGGTATTTTTATTGTAAAAATATAATTAGTTACTGGAAACCTAAATTTTTGACAAAAATAAGCTTATAATTTTATTTCTAGGCCACGTAGTTTAATTTCAAAGTTTTCAACATGAGCATTGTATTTCTTTCAACATTTTCATTGTACATAAAATGTAATTTTAAAATGCCTAGAACTTTTTTTGTTATAGAAGCTGAAGGCTTCAAATTTGGGGTATTTGGTCTACTTGTGGCAGTCTTTCAGCAGTTAAAGCGTAGTATTTCTTGCAGGCTTCCTTTAATCACTTAAATTTTTATTTTTAGTATAGCTGTTACTCTATAATCAATTATAGTCTTTCGTTTGTCTACAGATGCGGTAATTTTGTGCATCATCATTGGGGATGTACATCAATTTATAGGCCAATGTATTATCCCTGTTAAGTTAACAACGAGCCATGCCAAGGCCTAAAAAACAATCCAGTAAATCTTAGGCTTATGCAATTGTGGTATTCGGCGACCCTGAGCCATGTTATGTGGCAACCCTTCCAGGGATGGGGGATCATTGTTGCCCATTTTGATTAATGTATATGTATTTATATTGATTTTGCTTTAGTATTATTTATTCCAAGCTGTGTATTTATTATTTGTTGTATTATAAATTAGTAGCCTTTGGACCCTGAATAAAGTAACATCTGAATAGACTTTGTTTGTTATTTAGTGATAGCTAGAGAAGCCCAGCTTCTCTATAATTATACGTGTCCATGTCTGTTCGCACTGCCGTAGTCATTTGAACTTGGGTAACGGCCATTTAACCGAGGCGGTTACCACAACTTGGTGACAGCTATGTGAGATTACGGCAAAACACAAGTGTAGAGCAGACGCGCAGCTGAGGTTAAGGTACTCCCAGCAGTGAAACTGGCAAAACTGACACAAGCAACCTGAATTACCCACCCTGGATAGCAAGGTCTAACTCTGTATCCGGCAGTTGTGGAAGCAAAACCTAGCGAAAGACCACGGAGAGTGGCGGAACCAGAGCTGCGGAGAGCAGCGAGATCGGACGAAAGACCGCGGAGAGCGGCGAAATTCGACGGAGAACCGCGGAGAGCGACGAAATCTAATGGAGGATTGGGCGCTCAAAGGCTGAAACAGGCCTGCGGACGGGCTGAAACAGGCCAAGTAATTGCAGACGGCTGAAAACAGGCCCACTACTTACTGCGAAAGATAGCAGGATTTGAACCCACGGCGCTGCAGGACGGGACATTCCCTGCCGCCACCACCCGGATTCGGACCCACAGCGCTGCAGGACGGGACATTCCCTGCCGCCGACTGGCTGAAGCAAGCAAAATAGCCGTGAGCTGTGAGCAAAAATACGAGTGTAGTGTACCAAATAGGAGAAAAACTACGTTAACTCCAAGTATCCTGAGAGGCTACAGCACAGCCACCCATTGAGAAAAACAGATATTGTATCAGATTTTATGGATTGCCTCCCTGGTGTGAAGGCTAAACAATAGATTTATGGGCAGGGTTTGGTAAACAATTGCCGTGAATTTTGATAAGCCAAAAATAGAACCCAGGTGCAAGCTAACAATGCATTGGTAAACACTCGGACCCCCAAACCTGCAGCACGGCAAATACACCCCCTATCCCAACAGAAGGGGAGGGTCCACCCATAAATCGAAGTAAATACAATCGAAGGTGACATCTGATAAGCCAAGGATTAAGGGAGAAGCCCACCTACCTTATAACCCAGTCACCTCAAGCCCGCGGCACCCCCCTCCCCACCTGGGGAAGGGCGTCCTTACCCCGTCCCCTCACGCGTTCCCCCTTCTCCCCGCACTCGGATAAGTCCGTCTACCGTGCAGAGACAGAGACCGGGAGAACGGAGCGCATTTCACGGGTTGCGCAGCGAAGCTCGGAACACAACGAAAATCTGACGGACAAAGGAGATAAAGCGGACCAATGAGAGAGCAGATTGAGGGATAGATGCGCGTTTTACCTGTGTGCGCACTCTGACGGCGCGTAGGCGCGTTGTGAGAAAGGGGATTACACACACACAGGAGGGGAGCTACTCGATAGCATACAAAAGATATATTTTTAGAAAAAAAAAAACTTGCAAAGCTCCTCCCCCCTATCTACAGTGTGATAAGGAAAACTAAATCAGTTCCTGACAGCAGTTCAGACCCTCAACAACTCTCTAGACCTACCAGCCTACCCTAAAGCTGAGAAGCTAGTGAAAAGTACCCTAGTGTACACCTATTTTATATATTTGTAGTTCAAACAACCAACCAAGTGATAAACGGTAGCGGTTGCTAGAATAGTGACCATAAGTGTAAGCAGCCTATAGTGTTGGCTTAGAATTAGTGACCCGACGCTGAACCTTTGACCCAATGGAGCAACAACAAGCGCAAGGAGGCGACCAGCTTCAAGGATGGCTCCAGGACGATCCCCAGCCGGCTCCAGCCGAGTACCGCAAGCTGATGTTGAGTAACCTGCCGGAGTACCTAGGACTGCCCAAGCAGTCCTGGAACTCCCACATCCGGAGGCTGGAAATGTCATGGGCGGCTTACCGCGTACCCGCCCATGACACGCTAAACCGCCGCAACGCCCTCTTACTATCCCTGGCGTGGGGCAGGCGGCGGAGATGGCCTCCCACTTGTTTGGGGAGGCAGGCCAAGCCTTGACCTTCGAACAAGTCAAGGCCGAGTGTGAAATGTTGTTTTGTCCAGCCTATGAGTCCCAGACCCTGAAGCAAGCCTTCAGGGACTATAGGCAACACTCGACGGAGCCCATCCAGGCCTATATCTCCACAAAGTGCGCCCTGTACAGGGAGGCCTACAGCCACGAAGATCTGGAGTTGCTCATTGATGAGCTTAACCGTGGCATCCGCAACGCCAACGTGAAACGTGAAATGATGGGACATGAGATCGCCTCGGTACCTGAGTACACGAGGCGAGCCATGTTCACCGTGACCATGATCACCAAGCAGCTGAAGGAGGGTGTGTGCCTAATGGACGCCACCGACGGACTCACGGGATCGGCCAGCGTCCAGTTGCCCCAGTATGATGATTCGGAGCCAATGGAGATTAGCGCCTTGGCTCCGGGTCTCCACCAGATGGGGAAGGTTGCACCAGACGATGCCTCCAAGATTCCAGGCCACTGCTACTGCTACCATGGGAGGCCCGAGTCAGAGACTGTCCTACACCTATGGAGGTCAGCCTAGAAGAGCGACGCACCCAGTCCCACCGTGACCGGCCTGCCAGATGTGAATGTTGCCACTACGCAGGCCATACGGCAGCCGAGTGCAAGGCTGACTGGGACCAGGTAGCCGGGAGGAGACGCGTACGGGAAAGCCCAACTCCCAGGTAGCCAACATGGAAGGGAGCGCGCCGCCAGTGACACTCCAGCAAGCAGCCGCCCCCAGCGCTGTGGGCCACTCAGAAGGAATGCCGCAGTTTGGGACCATCCCAGCCAGGATCAACGTGCTGGGAGGAGCGGCTGAACCCAACCGGGTTGGCCTGGGCTTCAGCCTCAACCACATGGGACCAGAGTTCGTACAGCCAACCAACATCGCGGAGCCAGAAGTCCTGCAGCCGCTGCCCTTCGGCCTCAACATGATGGTACTTGCCAGACCGAGTCCCCCGAAGGAGGAGGTAACCCCTGTCACCCCCAGCGAGAGACGAGGGGCGCTACCCAGCGCCACCGGGATGGTGTACGGGGAGGCCCTTGCGGCCGCCGAGCGGGAGAGGCAAGAGGCGCTAGCCAGCGAGTCTGAGTCGATGTATGGGACGCCAACCGGCGTCGCCACCTAGGAAGGACGAGAGGTGCTACCCCGCACCACCAAGCTGATGTCTGGGGCGACAACCGTCGCCGCCACCTGTGAAGACTGGGGGGTGCTATCCAGCGCCCCCACGCTGGTGCCTTGGGCGACAACCGTCGCCGCCACCAAGAGACCTGGACCCCGGAACGAGCCCGCAGCCCAGAGGAAGGGGTGACACCCGTCACCCCCAGTCAGCCCGAGCCCCCAGCCAGCAGGGAGAGTCCAGCTGTCCCTCACCCTCAACTGCATCCAGCTGTCCAGCCCCCTCAACCGAGCCAGGATAAGTTAAAATTGACAAATGCATTGTACCCAAAATATTGTAACACCCCAGCCTTGCCTGTGCCCCCCGCACTAGAGGCTGGCGAGATTGAGATTTGGGGGTATCAGGACTTGTCTGTGCCACATGCACCTGAGTTCCTAGGGCAGGGGAGGGATGTAATCCAGGGCGAGCCTGTGCCACACGCACTAGAGCCCCATGCCACTGGGCATGCCATGGATGAGGGAAGGGCCACCTTGAGGCTAGGGGAGCCGACGCCCAGACAGGCGCCAGTCGCCTGTCAGTCCATCATTGGGGAGGGTATTGGGAAGCCCCGGGCGTCTAAGGATAACACTCAATGGAAATTTATATCTAGCCAGGAGCAGACAAGCAGTCCCCCTTCCCAGGAAGCCGTTGTGGCCAGAGCTGAGAACCCCCAGATGTGCGCACGAGGATGGTGGCTATCTGGCAGGTTCTCCCATTGGTGGATGGTTCTGTGGGGCCTATTGCTAGCAGCTGTGTGGCCTACGGCCAGCTATGTCTTAGTAGGGTGGGACTGTGCCAACCCCACCCATGTCACTGCCTTCAACAAAGAGCAGATGTTTAGCAAGGAGCCGCTACACCAGGAGGTGCCTCTGGGCCATGAGTTACATATCGTGCAACAAGTTAAGATCCGGGAGACCACGTGGTATAGCTGTCAACTCACAGTATCCCAGTGGACATTCAGGTGTGGAGTCTGGGGCCACCTGAAGGTGACGTCGGTCCCCACCCTCATGCGGCCAACCAAGATTGACCCAGAGACTTGCCGGGACCTGGCCCGGAGCCGAGTCTACACCCTGCAAGCCATTGACGTTCCAGCTGAACCACCCCCTGTTCTTCACCCTTGATATGGTGGGAGCACTGGTCAACAACCCCGAGGGGGTGGGTTGTGAAGGGGAGGACGTCCATTTTGAAGGCCAACTGTACCGCAATGAGTTAGTGCTCCAGGAGCGACGGCTGCTGGTCAAGGAGGAGACCTACGTAGTTGAGAACGGACGGGTGGAGTCCCAGTCCGACCACCTGACCCTGGCGTGTCCCCAGTCTGAGCTGTCCTGCGTCACCGGAGAGGCCACGTACGTGTGGGACCACCTGGGGAGAGATGCCCCTTGAGGCCCCTTGAGAAGAGGTAGCGGCCAACTGCTGGAAGCTCCAGCAGCTAGACCCGGCCCATCCGGTGCGTGTCCAGGGGAGCACGTTCTCTATCTTGAGGGGAGATGTATTGCTCCAGCTTACCTGCCAGCGTAATAAATACGTGGTAAGGGAGAGCAATGAATGCTGGGACAAGGTGCCGGTGGAGCCCACAGGATTTGTAGATGCCGTGAGAAAGGTGTATAGCGGTCCCGCCACCGAGATTCCCTGCTCCTCCACCTACCCCCTAACTGTACACGCCGAGGAAGGGTGGATAGAGCTAACTCCAGCCCCTAAGAAGAGGCCGCCCCCGCTGGATACACCCAAACAACTGCTGACCGAGCCCTTGGATGACTTTAGCTCGGGAGGGTTGTATTCCCAGGCCGAGCTGAATGATTGGCAGCAGCTACTATCGTTTCCGGCGTATAAGGCAGCCATGCTGACCGGCCTTTCTTATGGCTCCTGCGTCCAGCAGGGAAGCTGTTCAGCCACCGGAGACCATGGCATAGTGTCCTATAATATTGACCGACTGGTGGAGGAAGGGGAGGAAACCCTGGATGTCTGGGCTGGATTTAGACAAGCCATTCACGAGTGGGGAGATGGTGCAGCCATACTGTGTTTGTTGCTGTTGATTCTCAAGCTACTGGGAGACTTAACCATCATCTCCTGGCAGCTGCACAAGGAGGTGTAGGTGCCGCCCTGAACGCGATGTCGCAAGTATTCCTGTATCACCCAACCTTGTATCGTAAGGCCTTGGCCAGGGCCAGGGCCAACCATGCCAAGTCCCGGGACTTTTCAGTGGACTGGGATGCCAATCCTATTGGCCGGGAAGCAGCCTAGGAAATGGTGTCTATGAAATCAGCCGATAGTGGGAATGACCGCCTAGGCAAGCCTGGGCCGCACTCCGGAAAGCCCCGCGGCCCCTCGGGAGGCCAGGCTGCCGCCCAGACAGTCAACCTTGTAGCCAGTGCTCCAGCCGCTGCCACCGCCAACCAGAACGCCCCGTTGCTGACAGGCCCCGCAGCGGCCGCGCCCCATGGTGGCCTGACACCCGCTGGCACCGAGCTACGTGCCCAACAAAAGCCAGCCTCTACCTTCTACCCCACGTTGGGGGCCCACCAACTCTAAAAAGCACCACTAGGATTCCATTGAATTGTTAACCCTTGTAAATAATAGTCCCATAATGAGTGGGCCGAAGGCCTCCACCACTGTCGGAAGTCTGGTGGGGAAAACCCCCTCCCAGCCTTCCGAGGGGAGAGTTGTGGTATTCGGCGACCCTGAGCCATGTTATGTGGCAACCCTGACCTTGGTTCGGAGAAGGGCCGAGGGCCCTCCCCCGAGTACCGGGGAAGGGGTCAGCCTGACCCCTCCCTATGCTTTAAAATTAATGATAGATTTTGACAGCCGTATTATGGCTAAGCTGCATTGTTTGGTTCCCCCACCCCTTCCAGGGATGGGGGATCATTGTTGCCCATTTTGATTAATGTATATGTATTTATATTGATTTTGCTTTAGTATTATTTATTCCAAGCTGTGTATTTATTATTTGTTGTATTATAAATTAGTAGCCTTTGGACCCTGAATAAAGTAACATCTGAATAGACTTTGTTTGTTATTTAGTGATAGCTAGAGAAGCCCAGCTTCTCTATAATTATACATGTCCACGTCTGTTCGCAATGCCGTAGTCATTTGAACTTGGGTAACGGCCATTTAACCGAGGCGGTTACCACACAATCCTTATAATAAAGTAACAGGATGTTTGTGTGTTTGTATGTTTGTACCAAAGGATCTCGCTAACCGCTGAACCGATCGGGTTCTCCTTAACAGGGTAGATTCTCATACGTCCCGAGAAGGTTTATAACTATTTAGGGGGAGGGTACCACCACCCTCCCTAGAGAAATTAATCTTTTTTTAAATTTCTCGATTTTAGAAAGAGAGTTCAACGAAAAATAAACGTCAAACGCAAAAAAGCCATATTTTAAATATAAAAAAAAAACATTTAAAGTGCCACTAGAGGCCTCTAGGGGGCGTAGCCGCTAGTGTTACTTATAAGTTATAGACAGTTTTTCCGCAGGTAGTAAAATAAGAAATTACAGAATTATTTCCATAAATTTTGGTCCTTGGGGGCCTTACAAACTGTTTTAATATATCTTTTATTTTTATAGAGCTGTTACTCTATAATATTTATTTGTCCTTTCGTTTGTCACTTTCTTAACAACGCAGAGAGAGAGAGGGGACAATAGGTTGTTTATTACACTAGCCCCAAAAGTTTATTATAACGTTTTCTTATTCGTTGGTCTAACAACTTTGGGGACTTTTTATTTACTTTATACCTGAGCTGGTATAGCCAAATAATTTCTGTAGCTGTCACGGCCCATAGTCTGAGATACCCTAAAATAAAAGATTAGTTATTTATCCCATCGTATTATAGACAGCTTGCCGCAGATATTAATATGAAAAGAGGGGGGGGGGGGGGAGAAAGTGACACTTTTTGAAACCAAAACTAAAAGTCAAAGGAACTCAACTAAAAAAAGAGTTACAGGTCTGACATTTTGCATGGCAGTTGCTTTATAGGGGTACAATATGGAACTGTGAAAAAACGGCGGCGCAACCGCCGAAAACCGCCAAGAAAAGGCAAAAAAAATTCGGCGCGAAACGGCGGTTGCGCCGTGGTTTCTTCACAGTTCAATATTGTACCCCTATAAAGCAACTGCCATGCAAATCTCAGACCTGTAACTCTTTTTTTAGTTGAGTTCTTTTGTTGACTTTTAGTTTTGGTTACAAAAAGTGTCACTTTCGCCCCCCCCCCCCCCTTTATAAGATTTAAGTGGCCGAAGGCTTGGACTAACAATATTTTTTTTATTTTTATATTCATGAAAATTTGTCTACTACGATACTAAACATGATTTTTCAGTATGGCTGATAACTGGTTCTAATCCAGCGTGTATTAATCGGTTTCTAAGCCATACTTTTTTACTTTTCTGGTTCTTAAAACTAAGAAGCAAAGCTTTTCTATAATTAGGTTAAAATGATTTAGAAAGTATAGCAAATCTAAAATCGTTAGTAGAATGGCCTGTCTATTTAAAACATGCCTTAAATAAAAAAAATAAATTACCTTAAAAAGCGCCCTCTGCTGTTTTCTTTCAGGTCCAAGTAGTAGCGTCTATTGTCCTAAACAGGAATGACAACATCCATAAGTAGTGAAGCACAAAATCTTTTATGAAAAAAGTAAAAGCGGATGAAAAAACTGCTTAAAAGCAGTCCGACCGTTATGGATGATTTGTACTTGATTATGCTCTATCTTGATAAAAATGTTGATAAGAAGTTTCAGCCTTGTATATCTGATAGGAGCCGAGAAAAAAACGTTTAGTGTCTGACGGACGGACAGACGGACATTTGAAATTAAAGAGAAGCTTCGCTACTAAATCAAACCAGAGATGGAGGGGACCATGGACTGTTTATTACACTAGTTCCCAAAGATTTATAATAACTAGGGTTGGCAATCCGTTTCCGAATCCGCTTCCGGATTCTTAATTGGTAAGCTAAAATTAGCGTCTTTAGTTTTTTCTTTCAACTCCCGCTTTTTGAAGGCAAAGATTATTATCATTATATATAAAATCTGTTTCGATTCTCGGAAGTGAGAAAACCAAGAACATTAATTTTTATGACATATGTAGCACTTAATTTTTTTTAATTAAAAAAAAGCCTTTTAAAATATTGCTAGAATCCGGAGTCCGAATCCGGAATCCGCCAAAAATAAGAATCCGGAATCCGCGAGAATCCGCCATTTTTTTGAGGGATTCTTGTAAGAATCCGAATCCGGTCCAAAAATTTGACGGATTGCCATCCCTAATAATAACATTTTCTTTCTCATTGGGGACTTCAGTGAGTTTTTAATGGTTGGTGCCGCCTCTGGGGGCGTAGTTACTAGAAGTAGACAGATCCTAAAATGGTTTTAGGCTATTTTGGTAAAGGTTTTACCTTAATCATAATCTCCGACATGAGTTTACCATCCTCAGGGGGTGGGATGTCGGGGTTGTGAGGGGGCAGACTGCTGTAGTGCTCGCTAAAATATAAACAAATATTATGGCGACATCACAAGTAGGGTTTGAAAAATACCCGGGTTTTTAATAAATAACGCAGCCCAGTGTTTTTTTAAAATAAAACACAGGGGTTTTATCGTTTATTTTGGGTTTCAGTGAATCATTTTTCTGAAAATGTGACTTTGCTTAAAGATGATTTAAGAGGACATTTTAAACTTGAAAGACAATACAAAAACTGATCCCTCTTATGAATGAAAAAAAAAGTTTTTGGGAGGGAGAGGACATTAGACTGTTTATTATATGTTTTCTTATACGTTGGTTTAACAACTTTGGGGACTATTTTGAATTTTGATTAAGTCAAAACATTTCAACCAATAATTGCAATTTTTAGAAAGGGTAATTTTGTGTATCTTATTTTGGGGTGTACTGTACATCAATTTATTGGCCTTATCTTATCCCTTGAGTTCCCTAAATTAATATAAATTCCCAATTATGATCAACAAAATTGTTCGTTTTTAAAATTGAAGTATTGGTTATAAAATGTCTTGACACTGTTAAAGCATGAAAGCATCCAAAGTAAATAAAAGTAACCAAAATAAATGAAAGTATCAAAAGAAAATGAAAGTAACCAAAATAAATGTATGTACTCAAAGTAAATGAAGGTTCCCAAAGTAAAAAAAAAGTACCAAATCAAATAAAAATATCCAAAGTATATGAAAGTCCCCAAAGTACCTGAATGTTGACAAATGATCCCTGAACTCGGCAGCTGTGGACAGTGCCAGAAAAATTTGGTCCCTCCGTCCGTCGGCAGCTATCTCCGCCACCTAAACAAAACATATTAAAGACTAGGGTTGGGCCGGATATCCGGCAATTTCCAATATTCGGCCAGATACCGGATACTAAAACTTTCCGGTTACAGGATATCCGGCTGACTTTTACGCCGGATATCCGGTAATTTGCCGGATATCGAACGTTGGCCAGATATCCAGCCCAACCCTACTAGAGACGTTAAAAATAGTGTCCTAGTGCAGCTATGTCAGGCGCATGATATAAATAGTATAATATGTGAGAGTAATGCCTTGGCCTGTAAATAGGCACAACTCATTACCATACACAGTTAGGACTTCTCAGACAAAGGTGGTGTAATCAAAGGGTAGGTTGTCTTGTTGGGCAACGCAATACCCATCTGGCGAATGGACGTTTTACACCGCATTTATGGTATAAAATGGTATAAGCGAAACATCTCTAAAATAAAGTCTTAAAAATGTAAGTATTTCCTATCCTTAGTTAAACCATATCCTGTAGGTATCTAAGCAAAGCAGTTTTCAAAAAAATATATGTCCAATTTTGTTTAGACTTATATATTTATATTCTGCTTATTCAGTTCTAAAACTACAAGTGTTAATGTTTGTTTGTCCTACCGTTTCAGAGCTTCGCTTTTATGGATAACTATGATTGTATCATATTCCTATACATAAAAATCAGAGATCTAGGGGAATAAGGCAGGGGTGTATATTCTGCACAAGATTAATTTTTTCCCCTGCTGCAAAAATTTTATTTTTCCCCTCCTAGTTATTTTCAGCAAGGAAGGGGAAAATTGGAAAAATATTTTCAGAACTCTTCATTTCATTCATACCCTCTCCCACACATTCTTTAAGTTTTTTTTCACCAAGGAGGAGAGAAAAATGAACAAGAAAGTTTCCAGTTGCCTTAATTTGTACATTTTTTCCCCCTAACCACATATTTTTTATTTAGCAGGGTAAACCATCCAGAATACATTATACACCCCTGGAATAATGCAATGACAGATATACATTGATCCCCAATGATTATTTACCAAATCACCCCTTTTGTAGATTACAATTAGTTATTGAAAAGTTAGGACCTCTTACCTTGATAAACTTTCCCCTCCGGTTCTCTTTGACATCCAGGTAGTAGCGCTTAGTTTGGATTTGAACCATCTTGGTACACAAGTCCTTCTCATAAGGGGCTAAACAAAGCAGAAAACTATTGGTGGCATATTGAACTATTGGAACTTGAAGTAGAGAGAGGTAATTTTCAATTTTAGGGGGTAATTTTTTTCTAGGGGCAAGGTGGAAACCTCCCCAAAACTAATTATCAACCCATTCTATATCAGTTCAGCGGTTAGAGAGATCTATTTGTTACATATACATACACAGACAGACATCCTGTTCCTTTCATATTAGGATAGTGGAGTACCTCATGGTTGCATATAAGGTCCTTAAGATTAATTAACTTATGCGGGCGGGGATGCTGTCCATGACACTCAAACGCCATGGTCAAACAACCCAGGATAACTAAGGGGAGACATGTCTCCTTTTCTGTCCAAACACCCGGGGTATTAGGTTAAGTAACACCCATCAGACAACCAACACTTTGAAGTCCTTAATAATGGTAATAAGTTGGGCCAAGGCGTTTCCCCTACTCTAACTATTTACATCGCGCACCTGAAATAGCAGCAGTAGGAACCATTTTAAACGTCTGTAGTTATGACGAAGTGTTAAGCCGCGATTCGGAACTATCACCTCCCCGACGAGCGGATGTGCTACATGTTGAGCCACGGTCGCAGGTTTAGAACCTTAATGTAAACTTACCATAGCCTTCCTGGAGATTGCCACCTTTCTGAAATAATATAACAATGGGTCAGTTCTAGGAAAATCAAATTAATAGGATAATTATATCATACATAAAATGTTGTCAAATGTCAAAAAAATCATAATGTTATAAATGGACGTAAGACTTTCTGGTAGATTATACAGTTGCTACGCTTTCTAAATCCTACCTATATGTTATAAGAATCATCACGCAAAGTTTGAAATCGATAGGACAATTCTAACATGTCTAAATTAACGGAAAGATCTAACTGTCCCACACAGACCGATCGACCCTAATTATAGAAAAGCTTCGCTTTAAAAAAAAAACATCTCTGAACCAAAGCTTGCATATCAAGTGCTTGATTACACGGTCAAACGTCATTTAGACAAAGAAACCTGTAATTGCATAATCTATTATTAGATCTAACTGCATGGTATTGAGTTGCACATATTTTGGGCCAATGCATTACCCCTACTATTTATGTCATGCACTTGACATAGCAGCAATAGGAAACATCTTTAACGCCCAAGATTGGAACATATGAGGGGGGGGGCAAGTAAGATAGCCTTAAACCATCTCGGGACATATGAAAACCTTCCCTAAACCCCCCCCCCCAAAAAAAAACAGAAAGAATTGTAAAGAACAAACAGACAGACAGACATCTTGTGCTGATAATTTAGTAAGTTTACCAGCGGTTTCGCTCCTAGCCTCTAGGGGCTTTGACCCAAAAGGCAATTTAAAAAAAAAATTAAGTATTTCTGGTGATGCCAATTTTATGTGAAGTAGTTTCCCCAGAAAACAATTTATGTTGGGGGGGGGGGGGGAGGGATTTTAATTTTTGGGGGGTTGGGGGTGTCCACCCCCCCCCCCCCCAAGAAAACAGCTTAAAACCACCACATGAGTATGACCAATAGGTATATACCCTGAAGAGTAGAGCCCAATCGGTTCAGTGGTTACTGAGATCTTAAGCTTCAGACAGACATCGTTCTACTTTATATATATTAATAGACTACTTTGTATTATTGATAGAATTGGTTTGAACGACTAGAGTACCTATCACAATAAATCGCCGTTTACATTATCCTTGTGAGAGATACATACAATACGATATTTAAACCATTTTGACATTTGAAATGTTCCACTTTAAATTGATCTTTCTTACAGTCTAATACCCAATTAAAGAGCTTTGATGCATGTATGAAATCATTCCTAATCGTTCATAGAATCACAATTTTAAAGATTATAGTAAGGGGGGGGGGGGGAGTTCTGACACTTTTGCGTAACAGTGATTATAGGCTTTGTCTTTGGACTGAGAGGATAGGTTATTAGGGATAAAATCATTCTTATATGATGAATTTCCCCCAGATTTAAGATTTTTTGGATAGGCCTCCAGGTTCCGGAGCTCCAGGCCTCCAGGTGGTCTCTGTACAGGTAAAAATTAAAAATAAGATTTTTTTTTGAAGAGTTAGAAGTTAACTTATAAAACAAAATATACTTCTTTTTGATTGTTATTTACATATTTGAAGAAAAAACATACTTATTTTGTCTCATAAGCAGACATCTAACTCTGAAAAAAAAAAAAATTTTTTTTTCATTTTTACCTGTCGAGAGACAACCTGGAGCTCCGGAACCTGGAGGCCTATCCAAAAAATCTTAAATCTGGGGGAAATTCATCATATAAGAATGATTTTATCCCTAATAACCTATCCTCTCAGTCCAAAGACAAAGCCTATAATCACTGTTTACGCAAAAGTAGCAGAACTTCACCCCCCCCCCTTGAACATCTAATGATCTAGGTATGTGGGTATTTCATTAAAAAAAAGGTTACTTATCGCATAGTATTATAGACAGCAATCCGTGGATAGTAAATTAAAATAATACAAGATTAAAACCAGTTTTGTTACCCCCCGGACACCACAAAACTAGGCCAACAAAACTGGTATTAATTTTATAAGTTTTACTTTAATATTAGTGGAAAATTGTCTATAATCAGGTGCTATGTTTGATTTTTAAGTATGGCTAGCTGAACCGATTCTAATACACAAGATACAAATCGGTTTAAAAGCCATACTTGAAAATACATTGTGCTATATCGGATTCTTTGATTTTAATTTATCTAGTTTTGGCAATGGTGATTCCTGGGGGGATTATGAATAAAGTTAATGCCTTACCTTTACAGAGAAGACTTTACTGGGCTTCCTTTCTGTGCTCATTTTTTATTCTTTCTTTCTTTTGTATACGAGTGTGCATTCATGGTTATCCGTTTCATTACCGCTGGATTAAAACCCGGTTCTAAGCTATACCATCTTCATATTGCCAGCGGAAAGCTGTCTATAATCTTTTTCCGCACGAGTGAGACAATATTTTTCATGTATTATTTAATGTTTTCTCCTAATAGAAAAGTAGCAAATCTGTCTGTCTGTCTATCAATTGTCTAGCTAAAAGCTGCACCGATATGGAGCGATATATCTTATGAGGGTGGTGGTACACTCACCCAAAATAGTTATAAACCTGCCCAGGACCTATGAGAATCTACATTGTAAAGGAGTCCCATATTAGTTCATTGGGTAGCAAGATCCTTTGGTACAAACAGACATCCTGCAACTTTAATACAAAGAATAGCGGTTGCGGTCCTCGCATCTACAGGCTCCATATTCGAAGGAATAGGGAAGGGCATAAAACTAGCCTAAAACCATCTCAGGACCTAAGAGAAGCTACATTGTAAAGAAGAACCATATTGGTTCAGTGGGTAGCAAGATCCTTAGATACAGACAAACAGACATCCTGTAACTTTTATATAAAGATATAGAATGCACACCTCCTCTTAACTGCTAAGTTAATCTCTGTTAAAAGAGATTTAACAACTCCCGCGTGTTCTGAAAAAAAATAATAAGGATGACATGACTTATTGGACGTACAGACTTTCTGGTGTAGATTGTACATTTGCTACTTCCAAAATCGTACATTATTGTTATAATAATTTTCAGGCTAAGTTTGAAATCGATAAGAGAATTTTAATTTATATTAATTGACGGAAAGAGCTTACTGTCCCCGACGGACGGCCGGACCTACCCTAATTATAGAAAAACTTCGCTTTTAATAAATACTAAAAATCATTTTTAAAACTAAACCATAGCCAAGGTGAAAGTTAGTTATAATAAACAAACAAAAATAGACGGACATACAGACAGAAATCTTTTTGGACATGGGCAATATGATTGAAGAAAAAGCAATAATGGCTGGTTTGGATAAGACCTAAAGTCGTTTCAATCCGAAGGGGGAATACCTGGATTTTACTAGTGATCATCTAACTAATATGTAAACATAGAGTATTGCAATTCTAGGCAAACTATTGATATATATCTATCCATTTCAGAATTTTATTTCTTATTTTATATAAGGAATTTTGAAAGATCGCGTTTTAAGATGTCGGACGAAGGCGACGGCGGTTTTAACTGGCGGATGAACTACGAAAGAAGAGATGACAGCGGTGAAATGTAAGTATTAATAGGACCTTTTAAGACATTAAGAATTAGTGGCTTGCCACACAAAACTTTTCGGCTGTTAGCCGCCAACATGAACTTAATATTTGTCAACTCATGTCAGATAGGATCAATTTATAAATATAGTCGGGGATGTGGATAAAGACATTACGGGATAAAGGATATACCCCTTTTAAGAGGCCGAGATTAAATTAACTTAAAATTAAAAGCACTATTTACATTTGAGACTATTCTTAACTGTTAAGAACAATCTGGGTTGAGAAATACTGAGTCAGATCATGGTCTTTGAAATATTGAAACAATGGTCTTGAACAATTTGGTTGTAGTATTTGTTTATATGACATGAGTTGACAGACTTCATACATAGCTTTTAACTGAGGATACCCTGAGGGTGCAGTTATACTTGAACTACATATGTATGAAGTATTGTTATTGGTTCTATAGTCCGTAACTATGGATGTCTTTAAGGACACAGTTACATATGGGACTGTAAACCAGTATGAACATCCACTTTGGATTTTATAGCTGTAACCGAAATTATCCTTTGGGATTAGGTTATATTTAGGCTATAAATCTGGATGAACATCCACTTTGGATTTATAGCTGTAACCGAAATTATCCTTTGGGATTTGGTTATATTTAGGCTATAAATCTGGATAAACATCCACTTTGGATTTATAGCTGTAACCGAAATTATCCTTTGGGATTAGGTTATATTTAGGCTATAAATCTGGATGAACATCCACTTTGGATTTATAGCTGTAACCGAAATTATCCTTTGGGATTAGGTTATATTTAGGCTATAAATCTGGATGAACATCCACTTTGGATTTATAGCTGTAACCGAAATTATCCTTTGGGATTAGGTTATATTTAGGCTATAAATCTGGATGAACATCCACTTTGGATTTATAGCTGTAACCGAAATTATCCTTTGGGATTAGGTTATATTTAGGCTATAAATCTGGATGAACATCCACTTTGGATTTATAGCTGTAACCGAAATTATCCTTGGGATTAGGTTATATTTAGGCTATAAATCTGGATGAACATCCACTTTGGAATTATAGCTGTAACCGAAATTATCCTTAGGGATTAGGTTATATTAACGCTATAAATCTGGATGAACATCCACTTTGGATTTATAGCTGTAACCGAAATATCCTTAGGGATTAGGTTATATTAACGCTATAAATCTGGATGAATACCTATTATTGATATAATAGTTTTAACTGATGACATCCTTAGCGATACAGTTATATATTGAACTATCAATAAGTATGAACATCCACTTTGGATTTTATAGCTGTAACCGAAATATCCTTAGGGATTAGATTATATTAATGCTATAAATCTGGATGAATACCTAATATTGATGGTAATAGTTTTAACTGATGATATCCTTAGGGACACAGTTATATATCGAACTATCAATCAGTATGAACATCCACTTTTGATTTTTTAGCTATAACTAAAATTATCCTTAGTAATTAAGTTATATTTTGGCTATAAATCTGGATGAATACCTAATATTGACAGTAATAGTTTAACTGATGATATCCTTGGGGATACAGTTATATATTGAACCATCAATCAGTATGAACATCCACTTTGGATTTTATAGCTCTAACTGAAATCATTTCTCTTATAGTTCCATTGCATAGAAATTTTACCTTGTAACTTCTCAAATTTACCTCAGTATTCTTTGCCTCAAATTCGTCCGACATCTAATTTCTTCTCACCCTGCACACAGTCTGATTTTAAATTTTTAAAGAAAAAAAAATTTCCTTACTTTCTAGCCCTTTCATCACTAGAGAAAATTTCCGCTATAATCATCAATAATTTTAACAGTTTAACTATTGCATCGTATTATACACAACTTATATCACGGGAAGTAGAAATAAAGGAAGGGGCTAGGGGCCAACCATGGAGAACCGTTTCAAAATCAATAAGATAAAGGTAGATGTTGTATTCTATTAATATAATTGTCTACAATATAATGTTCTATAAGTTTGGGACCTTCTTCAGTATGAATGGTGACTGGATTTAATCCAGCGGATATAAATCAGTTTTGAACCCATACTAAGAAAGTAATAAAATACTTGTCAAATTGTACTCTTTCCATTAACAATGGTATTTTTGTTACAGTTTCAAAAAGATCTGGAGGCTGGCAGACAGCGACTATTCCAAGTATGAAGCTCCTTTTCATCATCCAAATGACTGATTTCTAATCATGAAGATCAATACCACCAACGTGGATGGGATGTTTGACATCATCAGAACAAGTGGTACTCAGAAAGGTTCAATTTAGAACAGTAGTCTACTATACTCAAAGTTAATAGATTATATTATAATACTAGTGGATGCGCCCCTAGTATCTAGGGGCTATATATTCGAAGGGATATGGAATGGCAGAAAAAACCTGAAACTATACCCAGACTTTTTTTTATAAAAATAAAATAGCCTAAAACCATCTCAGGACCTATATAAAGCTTTTCTTTGAAAGAGAACCATATCGGTTCAGCAGTTAGCGAGATCCTTCGCTGCAGACAAAATAAAAAGCTTGCTACTTTATATAATAGGATTATATTAAGCTAATTTATTTACATTATTCATAACTAATGTAAATTTTTCTCGTTCAGATTTGACAAGATCTGGAGGATGGCCAAAGGAGACTATTCCAAGTATTAAGGTCCGTTCAATCAACCTACTGACTGGATCTTGATTATGAAGACCAATACCGCTAATGTGGACGGTATGATAGACTTGGTCGTTTGTTGGAAAGGAACCAAAAGAATCATTGTTTGATCCTGCACTAATATTCAGACAGTACATGATTAGATTTCATGACTGTGTCTCTTACACTTCAACAACAATCACAAAACAGGGAAGGTGGGGGATATGAAACATTAAAATGAAAGGGGAGGGAGTATCATAAGTTTTATTTGCTTGTAAATGGGGATTGGATTTTAGCCGTTTTAAACTGTACTCGGGGCAAGGAGGGGGTTTCATTGATTGTTAAGATTAGGAAATTCATTTATGTCAGATAGTGTTAAATATAAACAAAAGGTACTAAGACAAATATTAAACTAATTGCCTTTCAAGACTATATTATTCAAATTGTAGTCAAAAGGTTCTATATAAAGGGGTAGTTGCACGAAGTGCATTATAACTCTAAATTACCTTGTGAACTGCATAAATTTTCAGTTCAATAGTTTTAACTACATCTATAGGACATATATTAGAAAGAATTTCCTTTTAGTTTTAAAAATACTATAACTTGAAAATCTTATTTTTGGATATATGTAACTTAAATGGCTATTTTTATTTTCAATAACAGCATGAGGACTATCTTGGGTTTGCCAAATTGATTGCTATTTATTGTAATACAAAATTACATATATAAGATGGTAAATTTTATAACTTATGCTTAGTATCAAACTTGCTAAATGCACCTTGTGCAGCTATCCCTTTAATAAAAATATATATTAGAGGGGTTTCCTCACAAAACTGATAATGTTGTAACCTTCAGACACTCATAACTAAGATTTGCTATCTTCTATAAAACATGATGCTGAAATTGTGTACTAACAAAGTAAAAATAAGCATCAAAATGAAATTGCTTCAACACGTGCTTTATCAAGAGGTAAATGAATATAATGAAAAGAAACATACAAAGATCTACTCCAAAAGACAACTAAAAACTCCCTATTTTTTTATTGTTTCTTTCATACAGTCAGACACTCACACCCATCCAATTAAAGAGAAACTGCAATTATAGACATTAAAGGCCATTTATTTATATTTATATTTACACCTCATAGTTTTAGCATTGAATCTTTAACATTGAAAGCTATTTACGACATAAAAGTTGAAAATATAGATTTAAATCCTCCTTAAAAGAAAAATTAATCAAATAAACTTACAATCTTTTGATTATGAGAAATCAAAAGATTTTCCATTTTTGCCCTTTAATTTAGTAAAATAACCAAACTTAAGAAATTCCCCCCCCCCCCACTCTTTTCATTTTTTATTTATGTTTTATTTTGATTTTTCTTTTCGTTATGAAGTATCTCATTCTGCATCGTCCTAGTAGTTTTACATCTGTTGGTGAACCATCTGATCTCAATAATCAAACAAAATATACTTATAATGCTTGTTAAATGTTCAACAAAATCGCTAGTTGTTTGCCTTAATTTATAATTATTATACAATTAGGTAGATGGGTACCTAATATTTAAGAAGTAGCTTAATGCTCTTCTACTCTTGAGATCAGATCCTAATATTTACCATAAAATGCATGGGAAAATTGGAACTTATTTTCTTTTCCTTTTTCTAATAAGATTTCTAATTTGATAATTGGAAGCAATTTTAACAACCTTGCATTATAGGCGAAGAAATATTGATAATATGACCAAGCATCCTATTCTAAACTTTTACTAAAGATTTATACAAATATATTTTTTGGAGAAACATTATTTTGTTAAATTTGGATAATGGCAAGACAATGAACTTATATCTATTGTTTAGGAAGGTTGGTAACAATTTAGGACTGAATTAGTTTCCCCTACATGTTTCCAGCAAGAATGAAACCTAAAAAAGGATAACAATGCCGATAAGTAGTGTAACAAAAACATATCAAAATATTTTTAGAAAACAAGTAATATATAGCGTGCATGCTAATAAATCAGAGGTATTGTCTAAAATACTTTTCATTGCAAATTTCCTACCTTTTGTAGGTACTAAGAAACAACTCTTAGAATTACTAGTAACTATGTCTTATTGTTAATAGTTAAAAAAATCTATGGAATTCTTGTCTTCATCCAGGGGAACAAAAATCCTTAGGATGATAACATTTTATTATTTGATTCTATTACCCACAAATAGGACAATAACAAAGATATGTGAAGCAAGATATGAAGGCTAACTATATTTTAACTAAAATATTCTCCATGAAAATGAGAATGTCAACAAGAATCTTAATCTTTAATAAGAATAGAATGGAACTACTTTCAGGATAATTTTGGGTTTCTGTTAGTAACCTTAGGCTTTAGACATCTAAAAAGAATTTCTTAATCCCTCAACAGATCTATTGTACAGATGTATATACAGATAATAACAACCCCCCCCCCCTTTTTTTAAATTATGTTTTTTGTCTGATAGCAATTATTTTCTACTACTGGGTTGTTATATTCCCATTACCATTGACTGAATTTCAAAGACCAAATGGAAAGTCAGCCCAAGGTCATTGCGACAGGGAAATACGGTTATTTAACCCTTACTCCTTCTAGTGTTTTACGCTAATAACCATGATACAAAAACACTTTAATGTAAATTTATGTTTGTTTTTTTGTTTTTTTTTCTAATTTATTGTTGGTTAGAAAACATTGAAATATGTTATTAAAGGTACTTAGGTTCTTATTTTAAAAAAATAGTTTTCAATTTTTGGCACATTTAGTTAATGGAATAAAACCCCACTAGTGGGCACAGGTGAAAAGAATATCAGTACTGTTAATCATATTATGTCTGTACTGAACCAAAAATTGGCAACCCGTGAAAGTATACTTTTATCCTGACCTTGCCCCACTGTGCTTAGTAAGAAATACTACTGATTTTGTAATTGTATCAAAGTCACAATATCGAATTATAATAGTAGTTTATATGACTACTAAAAACACTTAGTGCCTAGTCACTCCTGATACATTCGGTATATTGGATAAATAAAAACATTAAAAATTCCAAACGCAAGTCAAATTAGGACAATATTGGCAAATGTTCAATATTAGGAATTAAATTTTGTACAAAGATGAATATAGTAGATTCATTCCAACATTGCCAATTTGTTCTCTTCCTTTCATTCTAATACCATTACGAGGAAAATTTCTTGAGCTGGTCATGGAATTTAATCAAGTCTATTTACCAAAATATGTACTTACTCTAATTCAATTATTTTTAACCCTGATGTTTAGACCAAAACATAGACGTTCAAGGGTGGGAGTAACGATTCGTTTACCCCAACCAAACTTTGAAACCCCTCATTTTACCCCTTTCAATATTTTTTTTTTTACATTAAATTATACCCTCAAACCTTTCAAACCACTTATTTTACCCCTCTAAATATAAAAAGCTTGGACGTCCCTTGACCAAGTATACATATTGTTCACCTTTGCCTATTTATTGACTAAATCATTAACACTGCTTTGATGTCCTACATCACCCACAACTGATTAAAATACATCGTGGTTAGGATTTGATTTGAGTTCAGACTCAATCTCATAATCTAATTTGTATCAGAAGGAAGTCATTTCTATCATGCTTATTTCGCTAATATATCAATACTAGAAAATAGTTGCTCCAGAAATTGGCAAATGGTCCTTTGCTGAAACATCAGCCTAAATTCAAAAGGAATTCTAAAGCCTGTAAATTGCATTACATTTTATATTTACACTATGAAATAAATATTAAACATCTCTGTTTTAGACAATTTTCCTTAAATTTAAGAAGCTACTAAAGAAAAAAACTTCATTGTTACATTCCTTTAAAATATTTAGACATTTAGGTGATGTTAACCTTCACTTTATTAAGATTAACTCATTTTGAGTTCAGTATTGTGAATTGTCACTCTTGAATAAAATAAATATTGCATGGCATTAAAGATTTACTTCTGAATTAATCCATTCTAAAATGGTAGAACCTTTTATTATGACATAGGTAATATATAAGTTCATAATGCGACTAATATATTGGCTTGGAAAGCATTTATTCATGCTATCGAGAACAAGATTAAACATTACAGCCTAAATAATGTAGTATAGTACTAAATTAATATGAAAGCACATGTCTGTAAAAGGATTTTGATACTAACTACGAAAAACAGTTAGGACTGTTACTTTACTTCCTGAAAAGTATAACCTAATTTTTGAGGTGGTGTCAAGTTTCTTAAATTTCAGATGAACAAAAACGATTCTATTGATTCTATTTGTAATAATTGATTATCTGGCTAATTCTATATTACAGACTGCAAAACATACAAGAATTGTAGGTAGGTATCTAGATAAGTTTCATTAAAATCTATTTTTAGATATATCTATAGATTAACTTTTCATCATAATATAGATAAACTATGTACTGATATATACCTCTGAGAAATACAATAATTTTTGAATCTTGGTTTTAATCCTGTTTTAATCAATAGTTTGTATTAAAAAAAGAATGTGCAGAATTTTAAAAACATTAAGTACAGTGTAGGAAATTAGTATAGAAAACTTTGACATGAATATTTGTTTTCATATACTCTAAAAACAAGACATGGAAAAATCTCGTTTTCAGTGTTTTTTTTAGGATACAGGAAATCCACGATAATAAAACTACTAAAATCACGAAATTTTAATCTTCCATATCAACAATAAGTCAAGTCGAATTGCGTAATATGCAAGATGCTTATGACAGAAGCAAATATCTAAAGAATAGCATAATAACAGATACTGTAGGAAATTATTTTTTTATTCCTTTTCTAAATAACCATTCAATACTATAGATTTAGTATTACTTAGATTTTACTCCAGATCATTATGTTAAACATAATAAAAAGAAACTGGTATCTGACTAAAAAGTTACACCCATCCACCCACTTTACTGAGACCCTCCCCTTCTACTGGATGAACAAACTGACCAATGATTGATGTCTATACATAACATATGGAACACAAGTCTCCAATTTAAAAAAAAAAAAATTCGTGTTTACAATAAGAATTTTCACACATGGAGAAACAAACACCTCAATTATTTAACTAAATCTTAATTTCCACTGAACCTGTCATTAAAGTAAAAATGCAGGAGTGCATTATATTGAGTATTGTTCTTGTTGTGAAAATTAATCTGCTTGGATCTCCTAATAAAATAGCATTAAACCATCCCGGGAATATGGGATACTCCCCTAGATTTGAAAACCTAATAATTCAAATACATATTATTGTAAATTGTTTATACTTTGAAACAAGGATGATAACTTCCACAAAAGTGAAGCTTTTTAATTATATGTTATGACAAACAAACATAACACATAACAAAAATAAATGTTATATTATATTATTTCGCTGGTTGGCTATACCTTATTCCTGTAATAATCAGATTATTGATTAAGTATAGATATTAAATTGTATGTATGAAAAATTGATCAAAAATTACCCAAGTAGAGGTCACTTTTATAGAATATTCTTACATTTATATTACTTATTGAGATGCTTCGATATAAAGTTGTACCCTGTTCTAGGAATCATATTACAATAATCAGTTGAATAGGATAAATATATTTTAAATAAGACTAATGTTGTCATTAAAGTACAAACAAGCTGGTGGTTTTAAATTGGCGTACAGACTTGCGGTAATAATTATAGAGTAGCTACGCTTTCTAAACTATACTTAACTGTTACAGAACTTATCATGCAAAGTCTGAACTCTATAGAACGTGTTTAGTTTAATGCTTAACCTTCAGGTACGACTGATGTACAGACCTTTCCTAATTACAGAAAGCCTCACTTTAGTTTATTGTTTACATACGGGTGGCTGAAACGATTTCAGATCTGGAAATATACTTCCTAATTCTTTACTTCTAACTCTCTGTACCAGAGAAAACTCTAGGTATTATCTCAGATATAGCAGGATTAAAGCAGAGATAAAAACTAGAATTTAAGATTTTAGTAGGAGCAGCTGTGCACATTACATCCACTATAAAAATCTTAAAAGCTAGCTCTAAATACTTAGATCCACGATTTATTTTATTAAATAGACAAAGGATTCATACAATAGCTCTTAATTGTAACAAATCAACTAATTTTGAAGTGATTTTCGGATTCTTTGTTTTTTGTATGCTCAATTATAAATTCTTTAGTTAGAATTAGAGTTGGGCTTGATACATTTTGGCTGGATACCAGATATTCAGCTTATCTCTAATACCATATATCCAGCCGGATTATTAGATATTGATGACATAAAATGCATTTTTTATTTATTTTTTTATACATATATATATAAAAAGAATAAGAACTTAAAAATTAAGAAACTATTAAGTTGAGCCGAAGTGTTACTTATTGCTATATAATACCAATAATTTAAGAAAAAATGCCTTGCCTGTTTGTTAACAGGGATTTCTGTTGTATAATATAAAAACTTATATTGCTGGATATTAAGCCGAAAAGTTCCAATATCTGGGATCTGGCAGGAATATAATATTATACCAAGGGGAGCTTGTTTTTAGTTATCTCCTTTTTCCTAACATATATAGGGTATACCAAACCTAACATATATCTCCACGGGCCTTTATTTTTGGTAGTGGGGATAAAATCAATTATAGAAGGGAGGACTTAAGGGAATTTTATTAAATTCCATTTTAGTCTTAATTGCCCAGCCGTATAGCTAATGAAGGAGCGGTCAACTTAGCCTGACCGTGATAAGAGCTATAAGTACGGCGGTCATGAGTTTCTGACCGGTCACAAACGGTCAAGATTACTCCTCCCTTCTAGAATTAATTTAGGTTAGGATTATTAGGATATTTGGAGATCCCAAAACAAGCAAATCTTTATTTTAGATCTATAGGCAAGAAGAACAGTGACATCCAGGTACGTGCCCCATAAATTTCTTTTAAGTGGAAAAAGTGAAAAAGGATAACAACATCCATGAAAACAAAGCTCTGGATTCAAACGATATAGCCCAAATGAACATAAACATCCGGGGATCGAAATGAGATTTACACAGCTACTAATAAAGATAGACGTCTGATATATTTTCTAATTATCTATATCTGTCAATGTATAAAATCACGACACCTTGCAAGTATTTTGTAAGTGTACACGACCGACAAACTGACAAACTAGACAACTCAAGTATCTTGGATATTAAATGATACCAAGAGTCTTCATAACAAAATATCAGCCGTCTAGCTATATATCTCGAATAGCCACCGTGAAATTTACATATTTTATCGGACTTCCAAAAATTTTGTATTATAGGAGTATTAAGGGATCAGACAATGGACGATAAATTAATTTTTATTATCTCTAATTATGATAAAACAAAATAATTTCTTCTTTAGATTGAAATTTTTGGATGGAAAGTTTACACTTGTAATTAAAATGCTATAAAGTACCCATAGTTTTTAAAACAATGAAACTAAAGTGGTTATAAAACTTTGGGTACTTGTATAATTTACAGTCCAATGTTCTCTCCCCCTCCTAGAAAAAAAATCAAAAATAAATTAATAATCAAAATAATTTGAAATTTTTACTCTGCATGGCATTTCTATCTCAACTGGTGGACAAATTATGTATCAACGTTTCTCCCCCCACAAAATATTCTTATTATCGGGTAGGGAGGTGACAGTAAAGGTTAAATTATACAGTTTTAAGTTTTAAAGCACATTCTCTCATTTATAAGCTTAAAACTATGGTTCACCAAATTTTTTTTCTCCGTTGTCTTATTCCTTAAAATCTCTAAAAATGGCTTTGGGAATTGTAGATAGAAAATAAGGGGTTTTTTAATACAGAGAAACTAAGCGCTAAAACGCATGTCTGAGAGCATAATTTTTTTCGCTTTTTTGTAGCTATTCTTTTATAGCTAGCTTTCATATTAAATAATATTTTTTAATATTAAAAAAAAAACGAATGTTTTAAAGTTCCCAATTATGTTTATTTTTTCCTTTAATAGAAAGCTGACTTACTTTTCAAGAGTGACAAAAAAATCGTTTACTTTGAGCGCAAAAATGCCGCGTTTTATTTTCAAATTTTCCGTCAAATAATAACAGACAAAAGTTTTGCTGACATTTTCCCCCTACAATTGATATCTATTAAATTGCACATGGGCCCAATGATAATAAACATAGATAACCCTTCTTTAAATTAAATTATTGGTTGAAAAGTTTGAACTTGATCGAATTATTAGAAACACAAATTTTAATACTTTTAAATATGAGATACTACAGTTATCATCCAAAAAATAGTTATAAACCTTCCCAGGACCTATGAAAAGCTACCCTGTAAAAGAGAACACTATTGGTTCAGCGGTTAGTAAGGTCCTTTGGTTCAAAGAGACAGACAAACATCCTGTTACTTTATTATAGGGAAAATAGTTAAAAGTATTTAAGGCAAATGGGAAAATAAATCAGGAGAAAAAATGAAACCATTGTTTTTTTGTTGTTGTTCCATTATAGAATCATGCAGCTTCAAGCATACACTACAATGTCTAGACAAAGAAGAAACCAAATATAAAAGTGATAGGATGTCTGTCTGTCTGTCTTGTGTGTACGTAATGATCTCACAAACCGATATGGTTCTCCATTTTATCCTTACTTATATAAAAGTATCAGAATGTACAGTTTGTCTGTCATAATAGAATTAATCATGCAGCTTCAAGCTTAATATATATTTATGATATTGTTCTCTATTTTATGGAAGCTTCTAATAGGTCCTTAGTATGGCTTTAGGCTGTTCTTGCTTTCTCTGTCCCTTCGAATTATGAGAGTTTCTAGATGGTAGGGGCATATCTGCTAATTCTATCTTGTCTGATTCTAAAATAAGAATACTCGGTCCGAATGTGTTGCACTTTTTAGGGAAGCTGTATGTGGTTATGGGAATGTTATTGGGTGGTTTTATGCTGTTTAGCTCACTCTTAATATCCCTAGAGACTTAAAACGAAGCAAAACTACTTCTTTAAATGTAAAGGGATAGTTCTATGAAGTGTATTTAAAGAGTTAAGGTACTTAGAGTAGTGAACTTTTATATGTCTTAGTAGAATATATTAGGCATTGGATAGATATGATTATATGTTAAAGAATTTTTAACATTGACCAGACCAAACTTTTTTTATTTGACAATATCGAAAAAAGTTAAAGAGATTTGCCACATAAATTACATGAGAATGGTCTATTTTTTTCCAAATATGTATAGCCAAAACACTAATTTTAGATAATCTTTTTCCACATATTTCACAAGAGTTATAAAAAAATTGAACAGGGGTTCCCCTTGGGACAAGTTACTTAAAAAACATAAAAAATAACGTCCGGTTCACTATAGGACAGGTTTTCTATAGATTCTTTTTTAAAAAAATAAAGAAAACCGTCCGGTTTATCTACAATATACACATTATCTCACGCGGAAATACCAACTAACCATACAACATATATATATATAAAAAGACCATTCTCATGTAATTTATGTTGCAAATCACTAACTCTTTCAGATATTGTCAAATAAAAAAAGTTTGGTCAGGTCAATGTTAAAATTCTTTATCACAATCAAATCTATCAAATGCCTAATATATTCTACTAAGACATATAAAAAGATCACTACTCTAAGTACCATACTGAATATTTTATTGGTCATTCTTTGTTGTTATGTGTATTTTGTTGTATAAAAAGTTTAAAGTTCTATTAACTAGTAAATGCTATCTAAAGTTGTACTTATGACAAAAAAGTTTTTGCCATATATAACACGCAACGAAGTTGAAAATTAAAAATGAAAAACTCATTTTTTAAGGAAAATCCCTGGTAAAATCTCTTAATTTTAATCAATAACTTTATATTATGCACTACTACGTTATTTAAAATAGAAAAAACTTACAGTTCACTATTTTTTTTTAAATGCACTTCGTGAAACTATCCCTTTAAGTCCAGATTATTAAGAAAATAAAGACTAACGGTATAGGAAGCGGTTTTATATTTGCCAATTTTAGAAAATGGTCAAACATGCCTTATAGGTAGGGGAATCTGTGCTTAAAAATCATTTTCTTCCATTTTGTAATTTGAGAAAATTTAATGTTGTTTACTTACTCCGACGGACGGATAGACGGACGTACGAACGTAATAATTTTGTAGCTAGCCTTGCTCTTCTTAAAACACAGATCTTAAAAAATACAAAGAGAATTTTTGAATTTTATTAAAGTTTTTCTTTAAATAGGTTAGTTGTTTCGTTGTAATAAGCAGGGTTTCGGATCCGCATTGATTTTATGCGGATCCGGATCCGGATCCGGATCCTCAAAATTTGGTCAGTGCGGATCCGGATCCGGATCCAGATGCGGATCCGGATCCTACTGGATCCGGATCCGGATCTTTGACAATAAAAATAAAATCACCAAATTTTTACAAAAATTTTATTCTTTAATTCAAAGTCAAAAATACTTTTAATTTTCAAGTCTGAACCTAAACCTTAAAGATTGGCTCTCATCAAGAGAATGTCTGAGATTTTATATAAATTTAGGTAGATTTTTCCATTTTTTCCGCATTTTTTGGAGTCTAAGGATCCGGATCCGGATCCGCATTTTTTTGCGGATCCGGATCCGGATCCTTGGACTCAAAAATATGCGGATCCTTGCGGATCCGGATCCGGATCCAGATCCGGATCCGAAACCCTGTAATAAAGTAATATTATCTAATCAACTAAATTACACTCTTAAGACTAATGTCTTTTTTTCTGTAGTTGGCTACCAAGAACCGAATTTTACCCTTACCTAATCTGACCTTACTTAAGTAATAAAAAAACGTAAAACTACCTACCTATCAAATTATATTAGAAAGAAACGGGAGATATAGGGGAATTGTGTACACAAAAATTATAGTTAAACGTCATAATGCTTAATTATGAAGCCCTGCATGCTTTAATGGATGTTGTCAATCTTTTTTCCAGTATGGCTCCGAAACTAATATCCACTGGATTAGAACAGGTTCTCAGCCATACCTACTGAAAAATCATGTTTTGCATCGTTTTATAGATAATTATTTTTCCACGAATATTAAAATATAGGGCTAACAAAACTGGTATTAAGTTTATAATTTTTTAATTTTAATAACCACGGAAAGCAGTCTATAATACGATGCTATAAATAACTATTTTCAGATGTCCTGGTCGCCTGTAAAAGATCAGGACAGAAAAATCATAATAGAATCTACTTGGTTGTAAATATAAGACAAGAAAACAAAAAGAAACTCGAGAAACAAAGCAAAAAAAAACGCTCAAAATCTGGTCACAAGTTCATAGTTGAAGTTTAAGAGAGTTAGCTGGGCATTACTGACACTCCAACAGGGAGGGTGGGCCGACAATGAATGAAATGTATCTACTCAAACTCTAGTCCTGCTCATGGAGGGAGGGGACCTTGGGCTGTTTATTCTACTAGTCCCTAAAGTTTTATAATAAAGTTTTATTCGTTGGCTTGGCAACTTTGATTGGTAGATTTATTATTTGAGTATCCAGACAATAATTGTAAACTAAAGAAGGGGTAATTTTGTGTATCATCCTTGGGGATGTACATCAATTTATCTGCCATTTTTATTTCTTTAGACTCATGAGATCTACTCCATTTATTTACTAGTAAATCTCGTTGGATTATATTGAATACTGATAGCTTTGTACAAAGTTACATTTTCCTATCTTCTTTGCTTCAATCTTCACAAGGGGTAATTTTGTTTATTGTGTCTGGGGTAGGGAAGACTAATCTATCATTCATTGTCCCATCTCTTAGGATCCCTGAGAAATCAAACATGAAGACCACAGATCATTATTCAATTCAGGAATTTAGTTTAAAGTTTTATTTTTAGTAGCGAAGCTACTCTATAATTCACTTTGTCTGTCTGTCAGTCAGTCCGTAACGCTATGGGGGAAATGGGATTTACTCAGCTCCTATAAAAGATAAAAAGATGAAATTTTTTGACAAAATTCCCATCATTAAGGAACACAATTAACTATAAAACATTAAAGTCGGTCGGCCCGCTTTTTAGCAGGTTTTAGGCTATTTTTATATTTTCCACATTTTCCCCATATCTTTGGTGTTTATGGTTCTATTTTCAAAATTTTTCAGTTAAAGATATCAAAATTTAATTTCCTGTCGTTTGAAGTAAACGGCAAAGACAACCAGACTGCCTATTTGCAGGCTTTTGGCTATTTTTATATTTTCACAGTTTTTTTCATATCTTTGGTGTTTATGGTCCAATTTTCAAAAATTTTCCAGTTTTCTATGGATATCAAAATTGAATTTTTTGGTCCGACTTTCGAGCTTTTTTGCGATGACAGTATCAAAATATTTTTTCCATTGTTATGCGCATCTTGTATGTAATTTACTTTAACCGTCGTTATCATACAAAATAAAACAAGGTTTCGTGTTTATTTTTTCTTTCTAATAAATCTATTCCTGATATTTATAAATACACTTAAAATCTACTTGTAAATATTCCCATCTACGATTTTTTTTGTGCTTCGCTACTTATGGATGTTGACATCCTTGTTTTATTATAATTGTATAGTCAGTACAACAACAAATAATACTATTAATATATCTCTTTTCTTTACATGAGAACACTAAAGAAAAGTAACAAATTTAAAAACAAAAACCTTTAGGAACACTATAGTCATCATATCAACATACAGCTGTATCTCTTTAATCTCATACCTAATTCTTCTACATATAGTCAACTCAAAACAATACCACACTTTACTACACTATAGGTAATAGTAGTATTTCATCCCTTAACATGAAATCACTATAATCATCAACAAAAAAAACACTTTACTACATCACAACATCAATACAATGCAATACAAACAATGTATCGCATTCCTTTACATGAGAACATTATCCTATAATAGAAAGTAATAAGCTTTGTTTGTCTGTAGCAAAGGATCTCGCTAACCGCTGAACCGATATGGTTCTTTTTTATAGTGAAGCCACATATAGTCTCTGAAATGGTTTTAGGCTATTTATTTTTTGAAAAAAAAAGTCTGGGTATGGTTTTAGGCTGTTTTTTTGCCCTTCGAATATAGAGCCCCTAGATGCCAGGGGCACAACCGCTAGTAGACAACAAAGCATCACTTTACTAAACCACAGATGTGTCTCATCTCCATGCATGCGAACCTTATAGCCAACTCAAAGACAACACGCTACATTATGCGTCACTACTTAAACTAAACAATATTGTGTACAGTGGCAAGGCTTTCATTCCAACATTATAAACTCCTTAGAAGATCTAAAGTCTGTGGAGGACTTTGTTGATGTCACCCTCTCCTGTGATGGAAAGACTTTCAAGGTAAACTTTCATAATTTTTCCCTTCACTCTCTTTCCTTTTTTTTCACTTCTATTTCGTTCTCTTTCACTTCTATTTCCTTTCTCTTCATTTCCCCTTCTCTTTCCTTTCCCTCCTCTTTTTCTTCACTTTCTCTTCACTATCTCTTCCCTTTTCTTTTTTCCCTTCTCTTTCCATATTCTATCCCTTCTCTCCTCTTCCCATTTTTATCTTTTTCCCTTCTCTTTCCATTCTGTGCTCCTTTTTCCCTTCTCTTTCCTTCGTTTTCCCTTCTCTTCTCTTCTCCTTCCGTTCTCTTTCCTTTATATTTCCCTTATCTTTCCAATCTCTTCCCATTCCCTAGTCTTTTCCTTCACTTTCTCTTCCCTTTCCCTTCCCTATTCTTTTTTTTCCCCTTTTCTCCTCTTCCCTTTTTTTTATCTATTCCCTTTTCCATCTCTTTCCCTTAGCCTAAAACCATCTCTTTCCTATATGATATCTACCTAACTATTATATAATTTTGTTTTCAGGGTCACAAAGTAATTTTGTCTGCTGGTAGTTCTTACTTCAGAAGGATTTTAAAGGTAAACTTGTCATTATAAAAGTAACAGGATGTCTGTCTGTCTAAGGGTATAAGTAGCTAAGGATCTCATTAACCACTGAACTAATTTGGTAGTAAGGTTTTTTTTTATTGAAGCTAAATATCTCGGAGATTGCTAGGTAGTCAGAATTGGTTTTGCTATAAAAAAACTGTCTTCAGTTATTATTTTGCAACTTCCTGACCCCCTCCCCACCCTGTCTAACTGGTATATCTATAATACAAAGTAGAACGATGTCTGTCTGTCCGTCTGTCTGTCCGTCTGAAGCTTAAGATCTCAGTAACCACTGAACCGATTGGGCTCTACTCTTCAGGGAATATACCTACTGGTCCTGTGATGGTTTTAAGCTGTTTTCTTGGAGGGTGGGACACCCCCAACCCCCAAAAAAAATTAAAAATACCCCCCCAAAAAAAAAATTTTTTTTTACTTTTTCTTTTTAAATCTAAAATACGAAAAATTAGGTTGATCAAACCTCTTGGGGCAAAGCCCCTAGAGGCTAGGGGCGAAGCCGCTAGTCTATAATACAAAGTAGCTTGATGTCTGTCCGTTTGTCTGTCCGTCTGTCCGTGCCTCCGTCCGTCTAAAGCTTAAGATCTCGGTAACCACTGAACCGATCGGATTCTACTCTTCAGGGAATATACCTACTGGTCCTGTGGTGGTTTTAGTCGATTTTCTTGGGGGGTGGGACACCCCAAACCCCCCAAAAAACAATAAATCCCCCCCCAATTTTTTTTTGCAGAAGATTTCCTTGGTCATTCTAATTTTTTTTTTTACGAATTACACCTCAACTTTTTTTTATCATCTCTTAGGGCAAAGCCCCTAGAGGCTAGGGGCGAAGCCGCTAGTAAATATAAAATTAAAAAGAGACTATCTTGAATAACAGCTAACAAATTCTTAAGGGTGTATTGTATATTCTGTTTTATCTTTTTTCCCCAAGGGAAGGGTTAAAAGTTAATTTATTCTTTTTTCTACCCCTTCTATATAGGTATTTTTGTAGTTTTTCGTCGATGAGGGACAAAAAAATTTCAGTACTCCTTAGGTATTTTTTTTTTCTTTTTTCCTCTAACATCATTTGTATTTGTCAGGGATAAATATTTCCTGATAATGTCTCACCTCAATAATCAGATAATTCATCCGACTGTCTCAAAGCCCTTGTAAGGTAGCTTCACAACTATCTACTCATTGTGTTCTTAAATAGATACAAAAGTGTAGGAAAAAGATGTGAAAAAAAACTGTTCCAATCCTGAGCTTTAAGATTCTGTCATTTTGTGTTATCTGAAAGTACAAGACTTTCAGTATTTGGGAAAAATTTTAGGGGGGGTATGCTCAGGAATGAAACAATTTATTTAGGCTTGCTTTGCTTCTCATGGGTGTGCCTCTGGTCATCTAGAATAAGAAGATTTATAATGTACATATAGTACACTGGGGGGGGCGGGAGAAATGACCAGTAGGTACTCCCATGATTGCAAGCTGAAATATAACAAATAATAATAAATATATTTTTAAATTTTTATTGTATAATATTTTACCACAATTGATAAACATATAATAATACAATGTTAAATATTTGTTTTTTTTTTTAGTATTTTGGTATTTTTTTGTTTTGTTTTTATGTTTTAAAGGTTATGTACGTGAATCATACAATCATAATTAGTCTTCTTCCCATGGTAAGGGTAGAATGAATGGGTAGGCTTCATTGTGCCTAAAATCATGAACTTTCTGATTGGTCTTCAGATAGTTGAAATAGAGAGCGTTAGCATGAAGGCTACTCTCATTTAGCTGATCAATGAAAGGGATCTCATCTTCAGCAAATAGTTTGGCGATACTCCTAGTTCCTCTAGTGGTTTCACGGAACTTATTTTTCCAGTCTGTTCTATACTGGATGCGGACAGTGCGAACAATGTTGTCTTTAGACACTAAACATTCAGTTACACGTCCAATACGCCAAATATGATCAGAACTTAGTTCTTCCTGATCTTTCTTAAAGATTACAATATCACCTTCTTCTGGTTGAACTGTTGTTCTGTTGAACCTGGAAGGTCTAGGAACATAATTCATTATATGTTCAGTTCGCCAGACTTTCCACCAGGATTCTGTCATTAACTGGATCTGTTTTAACAGTCTACCTGGTTGGGCTAGTGATGCTGGCCCAGTAGGGGCTCTACGGTTGTTGCGCCCCATTATAAGTCTGTTAGGACTTATCAGGTCAACATGTCCTAAATCATCTGTTTTAGATGAAAGGCATAGAGGTATGTTGTTGAGCTTATTTGCACAATAACTAAATGCTGTTTCATATGAAACAACATCCAATTTTAAACCACTATAGGTTTGGTGAAAAAAATTTTTAATCTCTTTAATGTTTCTTTCAACACATCCTTGAAAGTTAGGGGTAGCAGTAGGACTTACTGCATGGTCAAAAGTGACATCAAATTTACCATTAAGGGTACGAGTGATGTCAGCATAAGACAACTTAGTATCTTTGCCTGCTTTGACCAACTGGGATCCTGGGTCAGAAAAAACTATAGCAGGTACTCCATAGCGATGTGTCAATCACATGAAGGCTTGTAGAAAGGCTTCAGTACTATATTTAGTCATTACATGGGCAGCTATAGCACCAGATGATGGATCTCTAGCTACCATGCCCCATATTTTGACTGATGATCTGTGATTGTGTTCACAGATTGCTGTAAATGGGCCCATAAGATCCACCTGTGTAAAGTAAAATGGTGGTGCTATGGTCAGTCGATTTTCATGGACTGGTGCCATTTCAGCTTCAAGAAGGCGAGCTTTGTACCTGCGGCAATGCACACAAGCTGCTCTTACTTCCTTTGCCAAGTCTCTGCCTCCTAATATAAAGGCAATATTCCGAGACTCATTCAATGTGGCATTTGTGTTTCTGTGGTGAACAAGTTCATTGTGAGCATATAACATGATACTGTATGCCACAGGTGAATACCTATCAATGATTGGTCTGACAAAACTAAGTGGTCTTATGTCAGACATGATCTTTTCAACATCATTGATAGCTTGTCCTTCCAAAATTCTTCCAGAATACAGCAATATCCCTTTCTTAACTAAGGAATTATTTTTGTACTCCCTGGGATTGCTAAAGCGATATACTTCTTTTGTTGCTTTCTTAAAGAAGTAATCTTCCGCTTCTGCTAACTCATCATGTGTAAATGTGAGAGCAAGTGACATGGCTTTTTCAGCAGCTTTGGTCTTGCTACTACGAGTAACTCGCTGGTCAGCTTTAAGCCTGGATTTAAAATCATATTTGCAAAATCTGTTGCAGATTGCAATGACTCTAACAGCCTTGCACCATGGTAAGGCTGTAGGTAGGTAAAGATACTTACTGTATACCTTCCTTTCCTCAATTTGAGACTTACCTGGTATGGGATCAGTATAGTTCACTGATATCTCTTTGCTGACAGCAACTTCAGCTTCCTTATCCAAGTTTATCTGAGATATTCTTTTGAGTGGCATGTCCTCATACTTTAAGTACATCCATCTCTTACCATTCTGCCATTCTGAATGTTCATCGATGTCTTTCACAGATGCATTCATCCTGGAGCCTAAATCAGCAATGTTTTCTGCTGATGGTATGTGTCTCCATTGTTCTACTTCAGAAAAACGTCTGATTTCTATAACAGAGCTTCTGATGCCAAGTGACATTGGTCTAGTGTCCTGACTGATCCAGGACAGAACAACAGAGGAGTCTGTAACATAAGTGACTTTTCGCACTTTGCCTTTTAAATTTTTGATAACTGTGTCAGCCAGGGTAACACCAGCTACAGCAGCTTTTAGCTCAGCTCTAGGTATAGTGGAGCCACTGACAATTTTAGACTTGCCAGCAACTAACCTGACACATACCTGTCCATGCTTATTTTCAGTTCTGGCATGAACACAAACTATAGCAAGATGCTGACTAGCATCCATGCTAACAAAGAGGTCTATGGGTTCTAAGGCATCTTTGGGCATGACTGCTCTTGGAAACTTGATATCAGTGACTTGGACCATCATGTTAATGTTGTCAACCCAAACATCTAGATACTTCTCTGGTAACAAATCATCCCAACCTTTACCTTCATGGAGTATTGCATGAAAATCATATTTAAATTTATCTGAACAGGGTGTAATTAACCCAATCGGGTCAAAGTTGCCACCCATTTTACTAAGAAGGGTTCTCTTAGTAAAAGTCAATGCAAGTGCATCTTTAAGATTGCCTTGGACTGGCAATGGGCGCTTGCCTCTTTTGAATTTGCCAAAATAGAGTTCTTTGGCATCTAACATAAGGCAATCCTTGACAGGATTCCATCGATAGCCAAGAAAGGATACTGTTTCTCCATCCTTGGAAACACTTTCATCTGGAGGAACTCCAGTTCTAGTGTATGATTTAGCAGCCATTCCACCCTCTTTAAGAGTGAAGACCTGACCACCAATAATCTCATCAAGTTCTTCATTTGATGAAGCAGTATCATTTGTATCATCCACATATGTTTTGTTCTTTAATGTGGTTGCACCCTTAGCATGTTAAGGGTGATTCTTGATCACATGATCTGCAAGTTTCTGGATACCTTCATAGGTCTGGTTTCCAGATGAAGTGACACCATAAATGGCTGTCAAAATAACCCTCTCTTCAATAGGACCATCTGGATCAAGGTCCTTATACCAGAGGTATCGCTGCCACCTGTAATGTTCTGGGTTCAGCGCAATCTGGTTGTAGGCCATCTGAATATCACTACAGAAAGCATATGGGCCAGATCTAAAGTTTAAGTTGAGATCTAGAATCTTTTCCAACTTATTTGATCCCTTAGCAAGGACATCATTCAAAGATTTTCCAGTTGCTGTTCGGGATGATGCATCAAAAACCACCCTAATCTGTAACATTGCAACTGTATCCATGACTAGCAAGTTTTTCATGGCTGGCTATGACTTGAGCTTTAGCTTCTGGGTCTTTAGCTAGCTTTTTCATTTGCCCTTTCAGGATTTTCAGAGCAATATGCCTGTTCGGGGCTAAATCCTTTGTAGGATCTGAGGTGAATGGAAGGGAAGCAGTTATTTTCTTCCTTTCAATGTCATAATGGGTCTTTGACTGTATAAGAGCATCTTCTGACTCTGGCTTCAAGCTTGTCTCCATGCTTGCAATCCACACATCCTCTACAAGATATACACCTGTATGAGGCCTCTGTACCAAGCAGCTCAATTTCAAGGTAACGTTTGAGCTTTTTCTTGGCACTGAGATCTTGAAGGTCATAATCCTTGTTGAGTTTTACAGGTTCTTCATTGCTGTAAACCAACTCATTTGAGTCTATATTTACCCAAGACTCATCCTCATTAGCAGCAATCCAAGACTTTCCGGATTCAAGCAATGAGTTGTTAATATATCTGTAAGCCTTAAGTTCATTGGTAAAGAACGAGGCTGTACCTATAAAGGACACAGTTTCCTTGGCTTTTGCCCAAGAGTGATGGGGTCCTCCAAGAACACCTGCATGGCCATCAACTCCATCAAATGGACTATGATAGAGTGATAACCCACAGGGTAGTGTGCATACCAAGTATGGATAATAGGTATTATATTTGATACCTAATATGATATCAACCTCACAGCCCCCTATATTGCTGGGTACTGTAGGTAAGATTTCATTGCCCTTGTAGTGGTGGACAAGATCTTGATAGGCCTCTTGCAATTCCCAGACAGGAAATGGTGCAGTAAGGCGATCCATCTTGGTAGCAATGATTGTGGCCTTGACCTGGGATTCTGTCATAGGCAGGTAGAATTTATCACTACCATGTGGTAACATTATGGTATTACCCCCTGCTACATTCATAGAAGTAGGGCCAGGGCGAAACACTGTGCTGCCTACTTTGGAGGCAGCCTGTGTAGATATAGCTGCGGCACCACAGCCACTGTCAAAGAAGACAAATATGTGGGAGCCATCTAGTGCCTTTATTTTCTGGCACATAAATATGGCAGGTGTTCCTACATCTGGAAAAGTACCATCTTCAGATGGAACTAATGCATTAACTGTTTCGTTATCAGTTAGAGTAGGTCCATTAAGATAATTTATTTGAGAGGTGTTGGGTATTTGACCAACTGGAAGTGAATTTTTGAACTCATTCATCCTCTCAGCATTAGCATCACCATGAGTAGCGCACACAAGAATATGTTTTTGCATTCTATGGACAGAATACTGACATTTCCCAACTTTACAGGTAAAGTTGGTTCTGCAATCATTCTTGTGTTTGGTCCACCATTCTTCAATTGAAGTAAACTCTACTTGTGCATTCAGTCGCAAGCACCTGTAGCAGCTCTTAGTTGATACATTAAGCTTTTTCCTATCCTTAATAGGAGCTTGAATGTATTGCTCACAATTGTACATGTGAGTATGTCTCCCATGACATAAGTTGCATTTCATGGGAGTTGGTTTCTTGCCAGCCCCTGTGTATAATAGGGCTGGGGTTGGGGTACCCATATTTGATATTTGAGTACTATTTGATGGTGCAGATGTTTCTGTAGAAACATATGTAGCACCTTGGGCCTTAGGTGGGTTCCTGGCCCCCCTAATTCCATTATTATTAGATTGGATTTGGGGTTGGGCTGACTGCAGCACAGATCTACTTTCGCTGTGTGCAAGCCAATATGATAGCTGATGAATTTCTTCATCTAAATACCACATCAAAGCATTATAGCACAACTCACCATCTGAGAGTCCCATACTTACTTGGGATCTGAAAGTTCTGGTGATCTCTTCAAAATGCTTTTTTATCAATAGTCCTGATACAGCATTGGCAAGATCAATTTTACCATACAACAGACTCTCGGCTTTAAATTCTATAGCAAAATCTTGGAATGATCCAAGCTGGGATCGCACCTCAACCAACCAATTTAATTGTTGCTCCCAACCTGAGGTTGGACAGCGCCCTAGTTCAAGAATTTGCTTTTTCTTTCTGGCAAGAATAAGGTCTTTACTGCCATAAAAGCTTGCAAGTTTGTCCATTACAGCAACAGTTGTCTTCTCAGAAGAAACCATTTTTGCTGCAACTCCTTGTAGACATTTCTCTTTAAGGATTGACAAAATCTCACAGTTAGCAAGGGAGGGAAGTGAGTCTATATGTGCTTCGAACTTCTCTTTGAAAGTATAGAAGTTAAGAGCATCATCCTTTCCCCCAGAAAAATTGGGTAATGGTAAGGTAGCCATCTTGTCCTTTGAAGGCATATTACCATGCGAGAATCCATGTCTTTCTTTTTGGTTGTCAACATGGCCCTCACATTCATAAATTAAACTTTCAAGTTGAGTGGATGCTTCATTAAGATTATGAGCATCCTTTGCTAACTCACATGCCATAGCATCATCACACAGGTCGCGAGCTTTTTTCAAAGCTCTTAGGCTCTTATCAAGAAGTTCCTTAAACCTGTTGTGAACTTTGTTAAATTTGCCAAGTTGATTGCAATCTACTGCAATCAACTCAGCAAGAGAATCTCCAAGATCTGCTATTTCTACTAGAATAGGATCTCGTCTTTGATGAACTCTAGCCTTTTTAATTGCTAGAGTCAAATGATTGGTTTGGCTGTCTGTGGGTCTGAGAGCCAAAGGTGGATGACTTGGGACAGTTGGTGGCAAGGCAGGTACTGATCCTATGCCTTGATTATTTCCAATCTGACCATTGTCATTGCTATTACCAGCAGATTGTTGATCTTCTGCAGATTTTGGAATTTCAATTTGTTCGATTCCAACAGCTAACTCCTCAGAGATTTTTTCTGAGTTAGCAGGTTTGCTCAAATGAGCTTGAATAGCAAGGCTTTTATCCATAAGGCGTTTTACTAGCGCCTTTCCTTTATCTACATCATCAGGTGTAAATTCAGGATTTGGAAATCTTCTGAAAAAATTCAGGTTAGATCCAACCCTTTTTATAGCCAGGTCAATATCTTTAATCTGACTATTAAGAAAGTCAGGGGTCCGACTTTGAAGGTCTGCAACGAAAACTTCACAATATTCATCTAAAGTGAGTGCATCATCACATTCAAGCATTAGTTCTCTGGGATCCCTTGAAGCCATTGTAGAAATATCACTCAAGGATCCAACAGAAATATTATGGGTACTAGTGGAAGCTCTGGGTAGGCTTCCAGGAAGGTCGTCGTCTTGACCTCTTTCAGTTAAGTCTAATGCGTCCTCAAAAACAGAGTCAACAATAGATGGTACGTTACTGTAAGTAAGGTTGGGGGAAAATGGATCCCAATCTAGATCCTCCCTATCATCAGTATCAGATAGATGATCAAGATTATCAGCCTCAAACTGGAGCTGTGATCCAAATGATGTACTAGCACTTAATGGTTGTTCTGGTACTAGTTCCTGGCCATCAATATTAGCCAGATTAGTGTCATTGGTTCTGACACTGCCTAGTGATACACTTCTCTTTAGTTTTACTCTAGAGAAGTCCAATGGTGGGTGTAAAGTTCGCTTTCTGGACCTAGTTACTGGTCCAGATTCAGTTTCTTCATAATTATGAAGAAAATAATCAGTTAGCTGGCTTGGTTCGCCTGCAAAAACTTCAGATTCAGACAATGTCCGTCTGAGAGGTCGGGAGTTCTTATTTACAGGAACTCCTCGTCTTAACTTACATCTGCTAAACTCTAGTTGTTTGTTAACAGATCGCTTGCGAGCACGGGTGTCTGTGCATGCTTGTTGAGATGGTTCTGACTGTTTAGTAGTCCAGACCTCCCTCATTTGATTATAGCTGTGTACAGCAAATTTAGAATCTTGATCCGATTCCAAACTCCTGAGGTAATGCTTGTAAACAAACTATAATATTTACTATAACCTAATGCTGTTAAATGTCAACATTCAGTTACAGGTGTCTTTCAAGGGTTCCTGAAAGACTTTATAACTAACTATAGGTAGTATGTTCTCTACCATAGGTCAGTTTTTTTTCACTGTCAGGGATAAATATTTCCTGATAATGTCTCACCTCAATAATCAGATAATTCATCCGACTGTCTCAAAGCCCTTGTAAGGTAGCTTCACAACTATCTACTCATTGTGTTCTTAAATAGATACAAAAGTGTAGGAAAAAGATGTGAAAAAAAACTGTTCCAATCCTGAGCTTTAAGATTCTGTCATTTTGTGTTATCTGAAAGTACAAGACTTTCAGTATTTGGGAAAAATTTTAGGGGGGGTATGCTCAGGAATGAAACAATTTATTTGGGCTTGCTTTGCTTCTCATGGGTGTGCCTCTGGTCATCTAAAATAAGAAGATTTATAATGTACATATAGTACAGTATTTCCATTGTATTGGGGATCCCATCAGGGAGTAAGGGAGGGGACAATGGGCAATTAATTCAATTTAAGAGGGTTCGCTGAAAAGCAATGAAAACCAGATTTATCAAGAAAATTTGACCAAAATTGTAAAGGGGTCATGGTAATCTAATTTAGAACAAAATTAGTTCTAAGAAAAAAATTATTTACTCGAAAGTTAAATTACCAATACATCGCAATGTAGTAAATATTCTGTAATTAATCACTAGAAAAATCTTGTTTAGAACTACGTCAACCCTTCTCATATATTTTTAACTGACACCTAAATTCAAGCGGTTCTTAGATTGTTTAATACATAAATATCACAGTCGAGTTTCTATAAATGAAATGACATTTTCTTGAGAAAAAATTTTGTTAAAACCAGCCATCAATAACAAATTTTCTGTCTGCATATTCAAAACTAACTCAGCTAGTTAGCGGGGCATTGATGAGCTAGTACCCAAAGTCAGTCAGAATCTGCTGTATTCGTGCACAATCCCTTTAAGTCAGTACCCAAAGTCTGAGACTCTTAAAAATTGAATATTTGATCCATTGTCCCCTCCCTTACTCCCTGGGATCCCATGCAAAATATACAACCCTGGAAAATTAAGAAAGTCCAAAGCCTTTAAAACTTGTTTTTTTTCAGGAGAACCCCTGCGGACATCCAGTCCTGATACTCAATGACATACAGGTATAGCATCATCGCATCGTATTATAGACAGCTTTCCGCGGATAATAATTTTAAAATTGTAAGATTATTACTGTTTTTTTTAGCCCAATGATGATGATAATACACAAAATTATCCCTTCTGTATATTACAATTGGAGGTTGAAACATTTGGACACCAAACTTAATGAACCAATCAATCAAAATTCAGTTAAAGATCCAAAAGTTGTTGAGCCAACAAATAAAATAACGATATATCTGAATCATAATATGAAATAATCCCAGATAGTCTGTTTCAAAAAACTACGAATCATGGAAAGAAAACAAAGTAGCGGGTTTTGCCATTTTCATTCCTTTTTCTTTCCCTTTCCTTTCCATCATCTTTTCTTTCCCTTTTCTTTCCTTCTCTTACCCTTCTTATTCCCTTTCCATTTCCTTATATTTCGCTTCTCTTTCCCTTTATTTTCCTTCTCTTTCCCTTCCCTTTCCATTATCTTTTCTTTCTCTTATTATCTTCTCATTCCCTTTTCTTTCCCTTTTCTTTCCCTTCCCTTTCCCTTCTTTTTCCCTTTCCATTGCCTTTTCTTTTCCTTCTCTTCCACTTCTTTTTCCCTTTTCATTCCATTTTCTTTTCCTTCTTTTTCCATTCGTTACACTAAAGAATAAAATAGTACACTGCACCCTAGGTAGGATACTAGGAACTGTACAATCAAGTAACCATTTGAGTACCCATTTGTTTTGTTAGGTTGACATCCTGGAGGCCATAATGACGTACATCTACCATGGCAACGTGTCTGTACCTCACAATAAATTACAGGTAGGCTCCAGGGATAAGACAATGGCCGATAAATTGGTGTACATCCCCAAAAATGATACTCAAAATTACCCCTTCTGTAGATTACAATTAGTGGTTGAAGGACGTTTGGACACTCAAATTCAATTCAAAATTTGATGTAAGTCTCCAAAATAGTTAATCCATCTATATCATAAAACGTTGGGTAATAGTGTAAAGTGTAATAAGCAGCCCCTGTATTTTCTACTTTTAAGCGAAAGTACATTCGTCCTTATGTCTGATCGGAATAAATCTTATGAGCATGTCAAAATTGTCCTATTATTTTCAAACTTTGTATGATGATTCCTGTAATAGTTAGATACAATATAGAAATCGTAGTTTCATTTTGGAGGATGGACGGACATCCTGTTACTTTTAAATCGCGAATTTTAATGAATATTTTTTTTATGTTTGTCAGGAGTTTTTAAGGTCGGCTGAGGCTTTCAAAATTAAAGGAATTGTGGATGCTTTGAATCCCCACCAATCTCAAGTCAAGGTATTTTTTATAAACTAAAGGCCTCTAGGGGCACTTGAGGGGAGTGAAGTCAACCCCTCTCCACCACTTTAAATTTTAATTTTAAAAAGAAAATTTTTTAAAAATGGGGGATAATTTTTTTCTATGGGGGGAGGATATTGTTTTCGACGCCTAGCTCTGACCCTTCGTATGGGTGTTACTGTTGGGGTACTCTCCTCTTAAAATAAATTAATTAACAGATCTATAGTATAGATGTATGTATATATACAGACTATCGGCTTCGCCCCTAGCCTCTAGGGGCTTTACATCTTCTATTACCTCCCAGCCAAAAAAATTGCGAATAAATCGCGAATTCGCAAAATTCGTAAAAAAATTGGGGGGGGGGGGGTGTGGGTTTGGGTTTTCTCACCCTTCAAGAAAATAGCCTAAAACCACCACATGTCCAGTAGGTATATTTCCTGAAGAGTAGAATTCGATCGGTTCAGTGGTTACCGGGATCTCAAGGGACAGACGGACGGACGGATAGACAGACATCGTTCTACTTTGTATTATAGATAACTATCTCAACTTTTTCAATGACCTTTTTCTTTTGCCAGCAAATTGTTTTCTGCTACTTGGCTGTGTTAATATTTCCATTACCATTGGTTGATTTTCGAAAACCAAATTGAGAGTCGGCACAAGGTCATTGCGATAGGAAAATACAGGTATTTAATCTTTTCTACCCCTAGAGTTTTACTCTAATGATTAAATAAACTATCTTTTACGAGACCTATGTGAAGCTTTCCTGAAAATGTACCTAATCCTCCATCCGTTCAGTAAGGGGGGGGGGGTAAGTTCTGACACATTTGCGTAAACCTGGTGTATAGGCTTTATCTTTGGACTGAGAGGATATGTTATTAGGGATAAAACATTCTTATATGATGAATTTCCCCCAGATTTAAGATTTTTTAGACAGGCCTCCAGGTTCCGGAGCTCCAGGTTAGATGTCAGCTTATGAGACAAAATATGTATGTTTTTTCTTCAAATGTGTGAATAACAATCAAAAAGAAGCATATTTTGTTTCATAATTGTTGGAGGCCTATCCAAAAAATCTTAAATCTGGGGGAAATTCATCATATAAGAATGTTTTTATCCCTAATAACCTATCCTCTCAGTCCAAAGATAAAGCCTATACACCAGGTTTACGCAAATGTGTCAGAACTTCCCCCCCCCCCCCTTAGCGAGATCTGAACGGACAAACAAACGAAACACAAAAACTTAACCCCCATTAATTTTAGACGGAGCTGAAACATGAGCCAAATGAAAACCTGTTTCCAACTGCCGGAAATTTGGGGCGGGAGGAGAAATCTTCGAGTCTAACAAGGAACAACTCTATCTCAAATAACAACCTTATTAATGGTAAGATGGGTTTATTTAAACAAGGATGACAACATTCATAAGTAGGATGATTGCAAAAATGTGAAAAAAGACTGATTGTCATGTAATGTAGAAAGAGAATAGTTATTTCTTTCATCGTATTATAAACGGCTTTCCGCCGATATAGAATGTACGGCACCTCGGGGCTAAAAAACTTGTTTTAATCTTATGATTGTACATTTTTATATTCGTTGATTGATTGATTGATTAGCCATAGTCTCTTAGGGTTTGGACCTAAGTAGTCATGGAGTAGGCTGAGACACTTTTGTATAGCAACTAGGGCTTTCAAGCTCCACGTTCAAGCACATTATGACTTGACCCGCTATCTCATGAGAGCTACTCATTATTACCTCACCCTCGCCGAGTATGGCAGGTGTCCCAAATTAAGTCACCGTAGTGAATGACGCTCTCCGCAGAGGAGCTTGGGATAAGGGTAGTACTGATATTATGTACGTGACTATTAAGTATCCAAACTTACTCAATAATCCCCTTCTTACACAACCAGGGGAAGTTGCGTGAATGTATTCAACTGAGAAATTCGAGTTGCCACATTGGGACTAGAACTCAAACTCTCATCACCGTAACTCAGTGCGCTACCACTGAGCTACGACGCCCCTAGAAAGCTGGATATAATACGATGCTAGACATAGTTTTTTCGTATGGATGAGAACCGGTTCCTTTCCACCGGATTCGAATGAATACGAGAAAACTGTTTCCAGTATGGCTTCGAAACCGATAAATATCCGCTGGATTAAAACCGGTTCTCGGCCATGCTGAATTAATCATGTACCCTAAAACAGACAAGGAGGGGTTGTAAAACTGAATAAGTTAAAGGAGGATGTGCATAAGAATGGTTTGGGAAGGGAGGGAGGGGTTACTCTAGAACCCTTTGCCCAAAATTGTGCTAACTTCGGATTTAAGCTACTACAGGGCCAAAGTTACTTCTAAAATTATCGGTGACCGCCGCTGCCGCTGTTTTCCGCCGCCGCCAAATTTTTTTTTTTTTACATTTCTCGCCAAACCATTCTTATGCACATCCTCCTAAGGGTGATGTGAAAAAAAAATTCTGTTAAGGTGATCTGAGCTTATTGGCTATAGCCGCAGCCACAACTACAACAGGAGGAGATATTATCACTGCTGCCCCTCTCATGGAGGACTCAAACCCCTCACAACCCAACACAGGCATTAATCATTAAAAACAGGGATATTAAGGGATAAGACAATGAGGATAGATTCATATTTCTCCTCAATAATGTAAAGATAAACAAAATTTAGCCATCTGTAGATTAATGTTATTAGTCGGTTGATTACAAAATATAAGTAAATATTACTAAATATAAAAATATGTAAGAATGGTTTCATTTTTTTCTTCTCCAATATATTTCTATTCTCTATGTTAAAAAATGCTTTCTAAATCTCCTGGTCCTGTATTCCCATCCATGAGTTGTTTTTGCTACTACATTATATCCGATTATCTGGCATTAGAAATCAGGGGTATAATAGTCCCTTTCGTGCCAACGACTTTTAAGGGGCGTTTCGTTGTATTTTCAATTGTAGCTTTTCAGTAGTGCTCTAACTCTGCGGGCCAATTGCCTAACCCTGCGCGATTATCACATAACCTAACTTATTCAACCTAAAATAACCTATCAAAAGCTGTTTAGAAAATACGACGAAACCCCCCTTTAGAGGCGTTGTCAAGAGAGGAACAATACCCGAAATCAGCCGGATATCCGGCCCAACCCTAAACCTTGTTAATGATTGCATACCCAAATTGCAGCCTCAAAAAGACGAAAGACAGTTCCTCGCAAGCTGGGATCATATATGTCGTCATCATCACCCGCAAGATCAGCTTTCAGGTGAGGCTATTTTGGGTACTCTGCAAGGTTATTTTGGGTACTCTGCAAGGCTATTTTGGGTACTCTGCAAGGTTATTTTGGGTACTCTAAAAGGTTATTTTGGTAGGATTTTATCTTCACTATGTTCCTAATGGTCTAAATAAGTGATTGCTTGTTTTGTAGTTCAGAGGTGGATTCTTAAAAAAAAATTATAGTCGCTAAATCGGTGAGGGTCGCCAAATCACATTGTTTTTGTAAAAACCTACAAAAAATAACTAAAATCTCATGGTTATGTCTAACCCTTTTATGATTTTAATTATAGAATTTTGTAATCTGACTTATTATTTGATCATATTCTATGCAGTTTGAACTTAACAAAACAGTTGATACTATTTTTAAAAAAATAAGGAAAACAATAAAGCGAAGCTCTAAAATCTAAATCTAAAATTGTTTGCTTGTCCTTCCTTCAAATTGTAGAGATTCGCTTTTATGGAAATAATATTTTGTGATTTGGCGATCATAGCCGAATTTAATTTTTTAAATAATCCACTTCTGATTTTTGGACAACAAATTACTATATCATAAGCTAAGCATCTCTATAATCAAATCCTAATCAAATCAAAACTTATACATTTTTTCAGTTCTGACACTCTACAAGAGTTAATGTTCGTTTGTCCAACCGTTTCATAGCTTCGCTTTTATGTATGTTGTCATCCTTGTTTATTTTTAGTTCTGGCGAGGAAGATATATTGATTGAGACAAGCTCAGAGAAGGAGAATTCAGTCCGCACCCACAACTCACAACAAATAGGTAGAGAGCAGGGATCTTAAGGGATCCCAAATAATGATACTCAAAACTACGGTACTACCTCTTATGTAGATTACAATTTAATGAGTGGTTGAAACGTTTGAACACTGACCTTAATGAACCAAACAAAAAATTTGATAAAAGTTCCAAAAGTCATAAAGCTAACAAAAGGACTCAAAAAAAGTTGTTGGTATGATGTGTTACGAAATGCCTTTTTCTTCCCTTCCTAGGACCTAAGGGAATCAAACTTGTAAAGGAGAACCATATAGGTTTTTTTCTGTTAACAAGATCCTTTGATACATACATACAGAGATCATGTTACTTTATTATAAGGGATGAGCCTAATGAGTGACTTTAATAATAAATTAGGGATGGCAATCCGTCAAATGTTTGGACCGGATTCAGATTCTTACAAGAATCCGTCCAAAAACTGGCGGATTCCGGAATCTAGCATATTTTAAAAGGCTTTTTAAAAATTTAAAGTGCTGCATAGTACTTCCGAGAATCGTGCCATATTTTAAAAGATATATTATCATACATAATGATGATAATTTTTGCCTTCAAAAAGGGGTAGTTGAAAGAAAAAACTCAAGACATTTAATTTTAGCCTACCAATTAAGAATCCGAATTCGCTATTAAAAACGGATTTTGGATTCGGATTTCAAAATTGGGCGGATTTCGGATCTCGGATTCGGATACGGATTGCCAACCCTATAATGAATAATACCAATCTTTTCTACTAAATTGATTCTGTCCCTACTACATAAATATTTTTAAACAGATTTTAAAGAAAACAATATTTCTTTAAATATTTTAAGTATTGAAACAATTGTTTTGACATTTATGACCTTTTAATGTTATACATTAGATTTTAGAGCAGTCCGTACATTTTACCCGCGAAATATCTATGATAAAAAGTAGAATAATATCTGTCCGTACGTCCGTCTGTCCCTTAAGATCTCGGTAACAACTGAACTGATTGGATTCTACTCTTCAGGGAATATATACCTACTGATTCTGTGTTGGTTTTAGGCTATTTTCTTGGGGATTGGGATACATCCCCCCCCCCAAAAAAAACCCTTATTTTTTTAGGTGGGTACCTAATTTTTTTTTAATTACCTCTTGAATTACCTAGAGGCTAAGGTGAAGCCGCTAGTATGTATATATTCCGCTTCTAATCAAGCGGTTATTTTTATTTCAAATGTTTTGAAACCTCTTTTCTAGAAATGGGCCTGTTGAGTGACAAGCATCACAAAAACAAGGATGATGATGTTCAAGTGAGAAGAGAGGAGAGTTTGGACACAGATATTATTAATATGGACCAACACCACCAGTTACACACAGGAACACAATAGTTAGATTAATCATTGTATTTTAGCTTTAACAGTTACGCCCCTAGAGGCCTCCAGGGGCACTTTGGGCTGGAGAAGTGTTCCACCTACTTCCAATTTTAGTTTTTAACAGAAAGGGAAAGGTAGGTTGCGGGTAAAATCCGTAAAAGTGTGTGTTTTAGGGCTTAGAAATAGTTGTAGAACGATAATATTCACTAAATATTGAAAAGAACCATAGGCAACAAATTTTTTCTTTAAAGTTAATATAAATTTTTATCGTTCTACTACTGTTTTTAACTTAAAACACACAACCTTTACGGATTTTACCCGCAACCTACCTTTCCCTTTCTGGAATAGGTACTTTTTTATCTAGGAATTTATCTTGGTAGGGTGGTGGTACCCTCCCTGAAAATAGCTATAAACCTTTCAAGGAACTATAAGAAGCTACCCTATAAAGGAGAACTATAATCATTTAAGCGGTTAGTGAGATACTTTGGTACAGACAGAAAGAGATCCTTTAAATTTATTATAAGGAACTTGAGATAGGGGGGGGGGGGGGTGACTGTTGGAGAAAGTGACTTACCTTTTCAATTTTAGTTTTAAAAGATTGTTTTTGGGATGTTGCTCTCTCTTGGGAGACTGTTGTTACCCTCCGCTTAAATTATTAAAAACTTCCCAGGATCTATAAGAAGCAAAAGAGAAACATACATATTAGTTTAACGTATAGCAAGATCCATTGGTACAATATGGTTCTCCTTTACAGTGAAGTTTCTCGTAGGTTCAAGAAAGGTTTAGAACTATTTTGATGAAGGTTACCTCCTTAGAGAAATTGCTCCTGGAAAAAATATTTTTCAATCCATAGGTATTTTTTTAAATTTTAAATTGGAATATCAACTCCCCTTGCCTCCAGCGGCATGCTCTATTCACTACTAATAAAGTAAAAATATAGAGGTTTTAAAGGAAAAATATATTTAAGGTGTTTAATGAATTCATTAGGTTTACCAAATTTTTAATAAAAACATTATGAATGGTTTAAATTTGATATTACAATTCTAAAATGTTTGATTTATTAATGTGTAATAGTAAATGAGGAAGAAACGGCTATAAATTTAACAAAATCCTCAGTGGAATGTTTAAAAAGCTCAATCCAACCTCCTCACACTAATAATACAAGGTAATACCTATATAATTTAAATCTATTGTTTTTGGGGAAGGAGGGTGGACGATTTTGCCGCCCCCCCCCCCCCCCGTCCCTAAAGTGTAAGATTTCTAGGACTTAAGTTTTTTAGGGTCCTGAACAAACTTTTATTTCAGAAGTTAACCCTGCCCCCCTTTTGCCCCCCAGGGGGCTTAAATCCCCCCCCCCCATAAAAAAGGCCCTAATTTTAGTTATCTTTAGAATCCTTTCCCCAAAAAGGATGATTTCTTGGATAAGAAAGAAGGTCATTTTTGCGTATCTTCCATAGAATTGTGTGTAAGCCTATAGCCAAATGCGCTTATGAAGTCAAACTGTTCTTAATACGCGCATTTGACTAAAAAATTACACACAATTTTACGGAAAATAAGCGAAAAAAATTACCCACTTTTTAAACTATTTCAATGAGCTCATTATCCAAAATGTTGTATTTTTTTAGGTCACTGCTGTCTGCGGCAGCTATGTTTCAGCAGCTTAAACAGCAGCAACAGCAACTATTACCCACAGCTCAAATGTCTACAAATAAGGTATGCTCAATGCTCATGTTGTTTGGTGCATGAATTTCAGAGAGGGAGAGTACATTAAATTACACTGGTACCCAAAGTTTTATATCTACATATCTTATTTGTTGGCTCAAATACTTTGGGTACATTTACAAATTGTAATTAGTTATTTCAAAATAAGTACCTAGTGCCCGAACTATCCAACCAATAGTTCGACTTAATCTAAAGAAGGGGTAGATACTTTATTTGTTTACCATCATTGTGGATGTATTTTACTGGGTACATCTAACCTCTAAGTAACCTAAGATAGCTTCAGTCGAAAGCAATTATTAAGTCTGCTGGTTATTAAATATGCGTTTTATTATACTATGCGTTTTGTCAATATTAAGAAAGTTAGACTTAATAATCGCTTTTGACTGAAGCTAACTCACGGATTTTACGCACTACAAGCACAAACTACTTCTCCCTTAATCATGGTTTTATATTAGGACATCTGTGGCTCCAGAACAAGCATATCTGACACAAATACAGGCGACAACAATAATTGATGAGTAGAAGCGCAGCTTGCTACTCTATAATTAGGGTTTGTCTGATGTCCATGTTAATAACCTAAATTATCCCTTGCTAACTATTTATGTCGCGCACATGACATAGCAGCACTTTGTACATATTTAATGTGTAGTTATGACCCGGTATGACTCGAACCTTTTACCTAACCCGACATACAACCAGTAGATGTGCTACGTGCTGGTTTTATGCCTTTTTTTTAAAGGCATCTAGTTTTCACCTATTACGCTAAAGAAATTCAATGTTTGCTCGTCATTTTTATGGCATTTTGGGAACTTAATTTTTATAGGTACCCAAAAAGTTTGTCGGTGTGTGTGTGTCATTACACGAAAGGACAGTCATCTTTTTTCATTTCAAAAAGGCATCAGTTTTCATGAAAACTTATCTTGTTCTAAATTATATTGAATGTCGGTGCAGGTTGTGCTGCAACGGCCGCGGCTCTGTTGGGTGGAGAGCAAAGCTGCGGTGGGGGAGCGGTTGCACTTTTGGGTGCGGAGCAGAGCTCCGGTGGAGGACCAGGAGCACTGCTGGGCGCGGAGCAGATGGCCGCACTGCTGGACAGTCCGCTCTGGAAGAGCAGACAGCCGCGGATGTGTCTCCACTGTAACAGGAATGGATATATAGAATATGTTATTATTGTGAGAGGTTCTTGCATACCCTGATTATATGTTTCTCTCAGCTGGCTAATATAGCGATACCTCCCCCCTTTACCATATTTGCAAATTTTGCATGAGTAATCCTTGGTAGGTCTATTTTCCCTAAATCGAAGAAAAAGTTGGAAAAAGTAGCGGCTGGCGGCTCAGCCGTTAAGCCGGTTTTTGGCTATTTTCAAGGCAAATTCATTATTAATTACGGAGGAATCAACTTTTTGAATAATAATTTTACATTATTCGGTCTAAAAATGATAATCTTGTCATTTTATAGCCTTTACCAGCCTTTTTAAGTCGATTCTAGCTGTAAAACAGCTTGTACTAGAAATTTTTTAAAGTTTATTGGTGTTATTTTCGATAATTTTGCCCTTAAAAAAGCACCAAAGCGGTTAAATGGCTGAGCCGGCACATTAGCCATTAATTTTCCAACTTTTTGTTCGATTTAGGGAAAATAGACATACCAAGGATTACTCATGCAAAATTTCAGATCAAAATTCGAATTCTAAGTGCCATTTATACATTGATTACAAGATGGTTGCATTAAAAACCCCCTCCTTTTATGCAGTTTGAACTTTCATAACCTGGGTTAGCCGTTGCAAAAGCTGAAAATACCATGAAGGAACATATTGACCAATATCAGAGGTCTATAGTAGCAACCTAAATTGCGACAAAAATTCCCCTGGCACAATATCCAAATTAGGGTTGGGCCGGATACTTTTTTGGCCGGATACCGAATACCGGATATCCGGCTGATTTCTAATGCCGGATATCCGGTGCCGGTCGGATATCTGGTAAAATTACCGGATATCCGGCGTCAAAAATCAGCCGGATATCATGTAACCGGATAGTTTTAATATCCGGTATTCGGCCGGATATTGAAAATGGCCGGATATCCGGCCGGTTAACCGGCCAAATCGGTTATCCGACCCAACCCTAATCAAAATATTATATATCCATTGTAACAGGATGTTCAGCAACAAGTTTAATCTGAAACAGGTGCGTGCACTTAAATTCAGAGATAATATATATTTCAGTTTGGCTTTGAAACAGATTAATATCCGCTGGATTATAACTGGTTTCGAGCCATACTGAATAATCATGTATAGTATTGTATTAGACATTTTTCTACGGCTCCTCTTAGAATTTTTCAAATCAATATCCGCGGAAAACTGTCTATAATACGGTGCGATAAGTAACTAATTCTTAATATTTTGATTTATGATAAAGAGCGCTTATTTTCTGCAAGGGTATGTGGTCTAAGATTTTTAAACAGGAGTAGAACGATAAACTTTAGAATTAAAGTTGCTTTTATGGGGTAAAACGTGGATTTGCATGAAGAAAAAAAACGGTGGCTGCCCCACCGATTTTTTTCTAACTCAAAATTAGACAATTTTGAACCATTTGAGACAAACTTTTTTCTTGTAAAGTACCCCTATATTTCATTTGATGATTTTTGTTAATTTGGAACAAGTTTTAATACAATAATAAAAGGTTAACTTTATTAGAAAATAATAAGGTTGTCTTAAATGAATTAAGAATGTCAAATTAGCGAGAAATAACAAGAAAAAAATCGGCGGTTTCGCCGTTTTTGTTCTACTCCTGTTTTAATGTCTTAAAACACCTTCACGGAAAATAAGCATACAAATTGGCAACTTTAGTGTTAGTTTATTATAACATCCTATAAAAATTAAAAAAAAATAATGTTTGTACTATGGTTGGCAATCCGGATCCGGAATCCGCCCAATTTTTGGCCAATTATGGAATCCGGATCCGGAATCCGTTTTTTAATAGCGGATTCCGGATTCTTATTTGGTAGGCTAAAATTAGCGTCTTGGGTTTTTTCTTTCAACTCCTCCTCTTTGAAGGCAAAGATTTTCATCATAAATATAATATCTTTTAAAATCTGATTCGATTCTCGGAAGTGAATTATAGAGAACACCAAGAACATTGATTTTTAGGACATACATAATTTTAGAAAAATTAAAATCCTTTTAAAATATTGCTAGAATCTGGAATCCGCAAGGAATCCGCCACTTTTTTGACGGATTCTTTAAGAATCCGGAATCCGAATCCGGCCCAAAAATTCGACGGATTGCCATCACTAGTTTGTACCTAAACATATCTAAGATAAAAAATCTTCCAATTAAAAAGAACAAAATCTCTTAAATTTTTCCTCACTTTCAGTTCGAAGATTTTTTTCATAAAAAAAGGAAACGCAAGGGTGTTGCGTACCTTTTAAAATTCAAATAGCGCGGCTTGTGTTAATGTAGAAAAAATATAGGCTTATCGTTAGAACCGCCATAAGCTATAGTATTAGAAAATATAAAGATAATTTTTGTGTTTTTTCTAGTTAAGGAATAACGTTGAAAAAAGTTAGAAAGGTTAAAAAAATGTTTCTTACAAGTTTTAAGTCATTTGGGACATTTTACCACGTAGCCCCTAAACTATACCTAGCACAGGAATGTTTCTAATATTTCTATAAAACAGAGCTCTAGTGGTTCAATCGTTATGCATAACATTTTTTTACTATTAACACAAGCCGCGCAGTTTGAATTTAAATAGCATTTTTTACACATGAGCTATTACCAAAAATATCTAAACGGTCGCTTGGCGTTGCTGGTTTTGTAGAACTAGTTTTTTCTTGTAAGGGTGGTGGTACCCTCCTCCAAAATAGTCATAACCCTTCCCAGGACCTATGAGAATTGTAAAGAAGAACCATATCGGTTCAGCGGTACAAACAGACACACACAGATCCTGTTACTTTTATTCAAGGATTTAAAACTAACTTGTACTTTCACGAAATACATTTGAACTTAATTTACCTAGTGAACCGCATATTTTTTCCTAGTTAATGGTTTAAACTACATTTATATTGCATATATTTGAAAGAATTTAAATTTTCTACCACGTAGTTTTTAAAATATTAAGACTTGAAAATCGTCTTTCAAATCTTGAATATTTTAAAAACTACGTGGTAGAAAATTAAAATTATTTCAAATATATTTTAATCCATTAAGGGCTAGGAAAAAATATGCGGTTCACTAAATTAAGTTCAAATGCATTTCGTGTAACTACCTCTTTGTTTCAGCATATTCTGAACATGCACACAGTGGGAAGGGAGATGCAATGTGAAATTTGTAATAAAAAGGTAACTTTTCATTTTTGATGCTACTCTATAACTCATTCTGTCCGTCCGTAACGCTAATAGGAGTATAGAGATTTTCTAGGTTGTTATTAAAGATAGATGGCATACAATTGTTTTGTCCTTCTGTCTTGTTAATAAATGCCATTCATTTTTTTAAAAACGATAAAGGGCCAAATTTAAAGTAGAACGATGTCTGTCTTTCTGTCTGTCAGTCTGACGCTTTAGATCTCGTTAACCGCTAAACCGATTGGGCTCTACTCGTCAGGAAATATACCCACTAATCCTGTAGCGGTTTTAAGCTATTTTCTAGTCGGAAGGGGGGGGGGGGGGAGACACACCCTCAAAAATGTAAAAATCCCATAACATTTTTTTTATATTTCTTTTTAGAAACAACATCAAATCAACGTCGTTGTTGGAAACCCCAACTCCACCACGCTCCTAAGGGAAATCGTCCTTAGAAATAAAAGACCCTCTCCAAATTTTTTAGTTTCCTTTCCTTTTTCAAACTAAAATTAAAAGTTGTGGTCGCCTCAAGAAGCCTATTAACCGCTAGTAAATATTATTAACATTGTTTTATTCAGGTGAAAAATAAATGGTACCTACGCCGTCATCATGTAACACACCATGGGGCTCCCCTCAAGAAATAGACCAGTACCCAAAGTTTTGACATACCCACATCTTTGGGTACTTTTATTGTATTGGAGCTCCGACACATTTTCACAACCAAGGCAAAAAATCCAGCTCAAATATTTTTTTTAATTGCTTGTTCATTCATCCATTTGAAAAACGCCTTTATCAATGTATATTTTATATAATCAAAATCAATGCAAAAAAGAACCCAAAATGCAACTGAATAATTCTCAATTTTTAACTGTGTATAAAATTAAGTAAAACAAACATAAAAAAAGACATTTTTCTATGAATCAAAATAAAGTATTTTTTAAGTAACTTTTTTTGTACTAAACCTTTTTATATTCCAGTGATATTTTTATTATGATCATGTATGTATAATGTATATTGTATGTCTTTATACTTTTTTTATCAGGGCTCGGCAGCCGCGCTTCAAACGCCTTAAATTTAACCCGTTTGGGATGCTATGAAAGGAGGGGTTGCCACATTTGTCCAGGTTTAGCGTTCCAGTTTATTTTTTATAAATTGTGAAAGGTTGATTTCCCAAAGGCTTTCAGGCGGCTGACGCGCGGCTGCCGAGCCCTATTTTTTTTATAGACAGCTAGTACAAGAGTACAGGCAAACATTTTCAGAAATCTGGCAGTCGAAAATAAACCGCTATTCTAAAAATAACATAGGAAAAACTGTATTTAAACTGAGAGGGAGTGGACTGAAAATAGCCTAAAACTATCCGAATACTAAATAAATGGACTTTATGGAGAACTCTATTGGTTCAGTGGTTTATTTGCTCCAAAAAAGGCTGGAAATATTTGCTTGGCCTCTTCTACAACTTTTCTACCTGGTGATTTTTAAAGATCAATGCAAGTAAACAAAAAAAACTAGGACAATTATTTTCCATAAGTAGCGCACCAATATTATATTTCATCTGATGTTTTATTTTATAAAGGGTGTAAAAATGCATTATTTATTTAAAACATGAATTGGAAAAAAATGCTCTCAGTTCTCTTAATTTTTACACTTTTTCCCCCAACCACATATTTTTTTTACCCCCCCCCCCCCCCCCTTAGCAGGGTCAAATTTGCAGAATATACACCCCTGAAAGGTATCTCCTACATTATAATTTTTGAAATCATATTAGTGTAGTGTTGTTTTTATAGATTATATAGAGTAACCCTATTAAAGTACGTCCAAGGGGCAGGTGAGGGGTTCCACCAACAACTTGGGACTAAGGGGAGCCATGCTCTCCTTTTGTTAAAATACCCTGGGGGGGGGGGGGGTATTAGGTCAAGTATCACACAACAGAAACTCTTCGATTATTGATTGATTAGTCTCCAGGGCTACATCTCGTCAGTGTCGAATTTTTCTGTTCTCTTTGATTACATGACCTTTGGTTGTTCTAACCATTTTTGACCAAAGCTTTCCCCCTTAGTATGATTATTAATGTCGTGCATCTGCCATAGCAGCAGTAGGAACCATTTTCAACGTCTTCAGCTATTATACGGTGTTGAGCCGAGATTCTAACCCTACGAAGATCGGATGCGCTACGTGTGAAGCCACGGTCGCGGGTTCATTCCCACTCCCTCCCCCCCTCTTGGATGTCCTATTGAAAATATACCAGGATAGTGGACCAAATAATGCCACGTCTCGCGGTCATGTGCAATATTGGAAGGGTGACGCAAATTTCAAATATCGTTTTTTGCTATTTGAATTACTATTTTTCTTAATATGATAAAAACGATGCTTTGAAGATTATTTAATTAGCTATAATATAAAGATGATTTTTTTTCAAATCGCGAAATCTGGGCTCAGAAATTTGCGTCACTCTTCCAACCTGACGCATGATTGCGTATGACGAGGAGAAATGGCATTAGTTTGTCCACTATCATATACCAGTGTGCCATAACTATGTGCTTGTCCAATATCTTGTGCCAAATTAGTCAAGGATCTAAAGGGATAAGACAATGGCCGATAAATTGTTGTACTACATTCCTTGTTATATTACACAAAATTCTCTCTTTTGTAGATCACATTTATTGGTTGGAACGTTTGGATTATTATCTAATAAATCAACAAATAAAAATTTATTAAAAAGTCCCTAAGTTTCTTAGCCAACGATTAAGAAAAAGTTTTTAAAAATTTTGGGGACTTGTTTATCGTCCATTGTCTTATCCCTTAAGAACCCTGTGAAATGTAATTATGATAACTTTATTATACCAAGATATCAAATTTTAAAACTCTATGATCGGTGATTTCCCTCAAAGTTCCTTGTTGGGCACAGAACTACCTCTTAAATAAATCAAAAATAAATTGGGAGGGGGGAGGGATGATTAGAGTAAAATACTAGAGGGAGAACGGGTTAAATAGCTGTATCTCCTCATCGCAACCACCTTGTGCAATAAGAAGATATATAAGTTTTCCGGAATTTTAAAGTTAGGGGGAGATTTGAAATCTGCATCAAATTTTAAGGATTTTTTATAAAATTCATTTTTTCTATAATTCTTTATCTAAAAGCGGAAATGCAATTTAAGTTAATTAATTTTGGCATCTGTGATTGGTGGATTTAAAAAATCTGCGCTCTGATTGGATGTCGTAAATCACTCAACCAATTAGAGCGCAGGTAGTTTAAAATCCACCTATCCAATTGGTCAAAATTAAATAACTTAAAATGCATTTTCGCTTTTAGATAAAGAATTATACAAAAAACTAATTTTATAAAAAAAAATCCTTAAAATTTGATACAGATTTCAAATCTCCCCCTAACATTTAAATTCCGAAAAAACTTACATATCTTATGATGCAACCTTTCTGTTGGATCATTGAAAATCAACCAATAGTGTCGCTTATATTATTACAGCCAAGTAACAGAAAATAATTTAGAAGCAGACGAAAGAGGGCTTTGATAAATGAAGGGAGGTAGTTGTCTGTATATACATCTATACTAAAGATCTGTTAAGGGATGTAGTTTTTCGTTTGTTTGTTTATTACTTTATGTCAGGTTAGGTTAGGTTATATAAAGTAACCCCGCAGGGTAAGGGTTATTCAGTGTTCGATAGTCACATTGGGGGAAATCACCCATCTTACAAGCAGATGGGTAATTTTTTAATTTTGTAAAATTACATTTTAAGTTAAAAAAATAAAACCACTTTATTTTCCAGTTATAAAATACATCAAATTTATATCAGGTCTTTCTTAATATTTCTAAAATTAAATGGTTTCTATAAATCCTAAAGCCCTAAAATGCTAAATTAAGATATATTAATCAACATTTGAAATAAATTTGATGTAAATGTTAACAGAAAACATATTTTTTATTATTAAAAAGTATTGTAATAATGTATTAAAAGTTTGTATTACAGGGAAGGAAGGGACATTGTGGTGTAAACTATAGGTACTGCACCCAAAAGCCTATAAACATTTTTTTTTAAAGAGGGGAGGCGGATGTGCAACTTTTTGAAACCAAAAGTGAAACGTGCATGATCTCAGCCCATAAAAGAGTTATAACTCTAAAATTCTGCACAGCAGTTGCTTTTGTGGAGAACAATATGGAACTGTGAAGAAACGGCGGCGGAACCGCCAAAAGTCAAGTGAAAATATAAGCGAATTTTTTATGAAAAAAAAGTTTTTCTCAGATGATTGAAAATTGTATATTATGGCGAGAAAAGAAAAAAAATTCGGCGGGAAACGGCGGTTTTCGGCGGTAGCGGCGGTTCCGCCGCCGTTTCTACACAGTACCATATTGTTCTCAACAAAAGCAACTGCTGTGCAGAATTTTAGAGCTGTAACTCTTTTATGGGCTCACAGCTATCCTCAACAGTTTAGCGGATTTATAACCAACACGCTCCAAGCGGTCAATGGATCCTAAAAATAGACATACTTGCTGAATCATACCTGGTTTTACCTAAATTATACCTGCTCCTTCTTCGGGACTATAGGCTTTTAAAGATTTTCACTTAAATTACCCTATTATTTGACTTAAAAATAGCGTTCGATAAGACATCCTGTCACTGTTTATACGTTTTATTACAAAAAAGGAGTCATTTGTATTTAATATATTGATAAAATTGTTAACAGCGTTTGCTAAAACCATTATTTACAGTGTTTGTTTTTATACAAAATTACCATTCAAATATTAGAATGTTAATTCATACATTCACAAAACTTACTACTTAACATTATAAGATTACTAATTGGTCAACCTGATACTCTAGGGAAGGCGGGGGAGGAGGAAAATAGCCTAAAATAACTAAAAAAAAATTGATTGTGCTTTCTTGAAAAGTACAACCTAACAACTTTTCAGATCTTAAGCTTTATAAAACAAACTGGCTTATGTGAAGGAAACAAAGTTGCGGTTTTCGTTATTTTTTTACATTAGCTTTTATCCTATTTCTAGCCCCTGCTGGTGCTCTAACCCGGCGGGGCCAATTGCCTAACCTTGCGGGGCAATCGCCTAACCTAACCTAATATAACCTTTCAAAAGCTACTGTTAAAATACGACGAAACCCGCAACTTCGTTTCCTTTACATGACCCAAAAAAACTTACTACTTTATAAAGTAGGATTGGTGACATTATGACTACAGTTTTAAGCTGAAATAGATATCAAAACAAAATATGAAATGTAATTAGTAAATTACAGTGCAGTAAGAAAAAAATATCATCAGAAAATGATCTAGTGTACGTTTAATTCTCCAGCTAGTCAAGAATAGCGGTTCCTAAAAATTAATTATATTGCCTAAGATTACAGTATAATATACTAACATAAATTTAGGATCAAATTTTTTTATTGGCACAAATGTAAAATGTATTTAAATGTATTTTTTAAAGTTTTAAGGTTTTTTTTGTTTGTAGCTAGCTTAAGATTTCAATAACTAATGATTTGATTGAATTCTCGAAATAATGGAAAATTTAAATCGGTCTCACAATGGTTTTAGGCTATTTTTCTGCCTTTTCCTTCCATTTGAATACAAATCCCCTGGATGTTAAAGGGCAACCATATGTTTATTTATAGTAATAAAAGACATGTAACAATTTATGGAAAACAAAAGTAGCAGCATGTTTATCACAGGTTGATTTTTATTTTTTGAGGAATAAAAGTAGTGCTTAGTTTAACCCACTAACCTCTGTTCGCGCGTTTTTTTGTGCTGTGAACTACCATCTAATACATATTTAATATTATTTCATAAATCTAAAGACTGTTGACCTGCTGTTTATATACTTACTGATAACTGCATCAAATATTATTGGTATATAACGCCCAACACCAATGATAAGAATAGAAAATTAAATTATGCATTACTTTTTATCCTATCAAGAGATAAAAATGATAATTGTGAAACTTGACAAGAAATTTATCTTTTGCATACCGATTTTCAATAGTATGCTATAATTAATAGCAAAGAAATTTACAATCATCTAAAAGATTAACTGTATTTTTATCTTGAGGAAAAGTTATAGGCTAGAGTACTAACCTATATAATTGGAGTTTTACTCCAGGCATAATATAAGAAAGTGGATGGTAGAAATATGATCAGCTTATTTGACTTCAAATTAAGTTAGCAGAGTATACTCAACATAAATACATCTATGTGTTTTAAGTTTTTAATAGCGAAAATATTACCTAATTGGGGTGGGTTTATCCTTTGATTTCAAAATCCGCGCGCTTGTCATGGGAGCTCTACCGCCCACTGTTAGATATTCATTTAAGTAACATTCAACAGACAACCAACCAAAGAAGATAAAGTATAGAATAGAATCCAGGTAGAAGATTCTGCCTGGCTAGCCTGAAGTAAAATTGGAACTTTTGAAAGACCAAAACGGCTACAAGGCTGTTAGTAAATAACATGATTTCAGTAATTATTCAGAAAAAATATTCAAAATAAATTTCTTTTCCAATGATTTACTAAAAGCCATGTAGCCAAGAATCCAGCTTCCTCTTCCCTATTCACAATGGATTAAAAATGAATTTAATGTGCATATTAAGCCTTAAAAAAATAATTATGTAAGAAAATTTACAACAAAATATTGGTCTCAGTATTTATATTATAAAACTAGGTTGCGCTCTTATGTTTCTTATATTAGATGTTGATACAAATTAAACTTTTCTAGTTTTGTCCAACTAGTCATTGTGATTTGTACTTTATCATTATTGTCTTTACTGCGCAAGTCAAAGATTCCTTCAATTTTCCCAGAAATATTTAGGGTTTTCATTTCTATTCCTCCTTATTCTATGCAACCAACACTTTGTCTGAGAAGGGAAAGGGGACATTGGGCTTTAGCAAAAGTTTTATAATAATGTTTTCTTATTTGTTGGCTTACAACTTTGGAGACTTTTATTAAGTTTTGATTGATTGGTATTTAAGTTGAGTTTCCAAGCTTTTCAACCACTAAGTGTTAGCTAAATAAGGGGTAAATTTGTGTATCATCATTGGGGATTTACATCACTTTATAAGTCATTGTCTTATCCCTTTAGATTCCTGTCTCCCTACTCTAACTATTTATGCCGCACACCTAATATAGTAACAGTAGGAACAATTTTTAACTTCTTTAATTGTACCGCGAACCTATCACATCCCCAACGAAGAGCGGATGCGCTACATGACGAGCCATAGTTGCGGGTTAGTAGCAGAACTACTTTATAATTCATCTTGTCTGTCAGTCCATAACAATATGGTAAAATTTAATTTTAACCAATACTATTTCAGATAGATAAGTCAATTTTTGTGAAGATATCCCTTAACAAAAAGTAACAGCATACGACTAACTTACTTTTTCTGTCAGTCTGTTGGTCATGCTACATTTTTTATATTTATATTTAAGGGTTTCTCTGTTTTCTTATATATTCTCTTATCATTCTTTTCTTTTATTTCTATTCCTCTATTTCCTATTTATTATAACAACTTAACTGATCATTTACTTTATAATTTACTTTGTCCCACCATTATATTTACGTTTTTCTTGAGGTTAACATTGTTAAACCTTATATTAGATAAAATTACTTTAGTCTTAATACTAATATACTATCATTAACTTAGTTTTTACTTATCCTCTCAACACTTTTCTTATTTTCTCGTCAACTCTTTCATATGGTTTTAATTTCATGAAATATGGATAGAATCGGCAGAGGGAACCAATAACAATTATATCGGTTAAATTTAAATCTAATAACAGACATTTGGATGGCCTTAAAAGAAAATAATAACATCTTTTTTGTAATAAAACTTATAAACAGCGACAGGATGTCTTGTCGAACGCTATTTTTAAGTCAAATAATAGGGTAATTTAAGTAAAAAGCTTTAAAAGCCTATAGTCCCGAAGAAGGAGCAGGTATAATTTAGGTAAAACCAGGTATGATTCAGCAAGTTTGTCTATTTTTAGGATCCATTGACCGCTTGGAGCGTGTTGTTTATAAATCCGCTAAACTGTTGAGGATAGCTGTGGGCTGAGATCATGCACGTTTTACTTTAGGTTTCAAAAAGTGGCACATCCGCCTCCCCCCTTTAAATCTTGGATTGGGGTTGGTATCAGTGGGTTGATTCAAGAAAAAACTATAGTCAACACAACAGTAATACCTTTCCTGGAAACGATATTTAAAATCAAAACAATGAATATTATAATGTATATTTTGCTCAAACAAAAAAATCAAAATATTAACAAATTGTTCAGCGAGTTTAAATTACAGTGTGCTTCCTTAAAGAAATGTTTTATTAGCCATCTCTTTAATTTTATATAAAGGAAGCCTGCAAGAAATACACCGATCTATCTACTAAAAGACTGTCATAAGTAGACCCAAATACCCCAAATTTGAAGCTTTTTTATTCCTAAAGTTTGAAATGTCTATAAGGGGGGGGGTTTTAATGCAACCATCTCGTAATCAGTGAGCAAATGGCACTTAGAATTCGAATTTCCATCTGAAATTTTGCATGAGTAATCCTTGGTAGGTCTATTTTCCCTAAATTGAACAAAAAGTTGGAAAAGTAACGGCTAACGGCTGGCGACTCAGCTGTTTTGTCATTTTTTTGATATCTATATTGCAAATTAGTCACGAAACCTCTCTCAACATAAAACTCTTTTCTACTCTAAAACGCTATCAAACGGTTCTACACGGTAGCTGTTGGTGCTAGAAGTTTTAAAAATGGTTATTGCTATCATCTAACATGAATTAAACCAAAAATATGTTTTAAAAAGTTGATTCCTACGTAATTGATGATGGATTTACCCTGAAAATAGGCTAAAAACGGCTGAACGGCTGAGCCGCTAGCCGTTACTTTTCCAACTTTTTGTTCGATTTAGGGAAAATAGACCTACCAAGGATTACTCATGCAAAAGTTCAGATCGAAATTCGAATTCTAAGTGTCATTTGCTCACTGATTACGAGATGGTTGCATTAAAAACCTCCCCCTTTTTTGTTATTGAAGCTGAAGGCTTAAAATTTGGGTTATTGGTTCTACTGGTGGCAGTCTTGAAGCATTTAAAGCGGTGTATTTCTTTCAGGCTTCCTTTAATGTTATTTCAGTACATATCATATTAAGCCTACAAAAAAATTTAAAGTTTCTAATAGGTAGTTATCGCAGATAGAGAGGGGACAATGGGCTGTTTATTACACTAGTCCCCAAAGTTTTAAATTACATTTCCTTATTCGTTAACGTACCAATTTTGTTTGGTTGGCTTATTATGTTGAGTGTTCAAACGTTTTGACAACTAATTTTTATCTACATAAGGGGTAACTTTGTGCATCATCATTGGGGATGTACATCAATTTATCGGCCATTGTCATATCCCTTTAGATGCCTGATCTTCTTCCCTCTTTTTTGATTATTTTGGAACACACTGTATTTACAATTATCGAGCTTTTTCTACCTTTTTTTTGGAATACATAATAAGCTTAATAAAAAGTGTAATTTTTATATTTATATATATTCATGTAAAGTGTTTGTATAGTGTTTATATTTTTAAATAAAGTCTTGTAATGTGAGAGATTTTTTTATAACGAACCACTTTTCGTAATTTTAGCCATGTTAGACTTGTCCTATTGGAACAAAACTTTGCATGTTGATTCCTGTAATAGTTTGGTACGATTTAGGAAGCGTAGCAACTTTATATTCGTTACCAGAATGTAATTACATCCATTTAAAACATGTTAATTTCTAACCTTTTTTTTTTAAATTTATTTGTTATACCTAATTATTCTATTATTCTGTTTTTTCTTTATTCTGTTTCCAATTACAACAAGATATAATGTTATATGCGAAGCATCTCTATAATCAACCCCTAAAATGTAAGAATATCCTAAATCAGTATCCTTTCACAACTATACAACTCTTTATGAATTAATATTCTGCTTATCAAGTTTTGACACTCTACAAGTGATAACATTTGTTTGTCATGCTGTCTGATGTAGAACTTTTTAGAAACTGTTATTCAGCAATAGAAATATAAGAATGGAAGCATATTCTTTTTGGTCAAATCTAAGAAGGAACATATCTAGCAGACAAAAGTATTGTTTACTTTCGACTCAAGCTGATGTGGATTCTTAAAAAATGATAGACTCGCTACTCGATAGTGAGGCAAAATTATTTTTGTGAAAAATCATCCAAAAGCACATTAAAAATCTACAAAAATTCAACAAAATCATACACGGGTAGGCTAAAAAAATTCCAGGTTTTTGAAAATACCCATTTAATCGGATTGCATAGCCTTAAAGTCACATGTCTTAACGTTTGGACACTCATTTAATGAACCAACCAATCAAAATTCAAAAAGTCTTCAAAGTGGTTGAGCCAAAGAACAAGAAAATGGTCTGATAAAACTTTGGAGACTAGTGTAATACACAGTCCAATGTCTCCTCCCTCCCTGTTGTGAGTGTGTGTAGCAGTAGCTTGTGGTTGTGATCCCTATCTGTGTGTGTGTGTGTGTGTGTGTGTGTGTTAGTAGCTGGTACGAGTCAGTGTATATGTGTGTGTGGCTTATGTGTGATTCTTATGTCTGTGTGTATGCCTGTCTATGTGTAAACATGAGTGTGTGTGTGATTCTATGTGTCTGTGTTTGTGTGTATGTTCAGATTGTGCGCTTGCTCCTTTTGGGGAGTGTTTGTGTATGTGTACAGGCAGGGATCTAAAGGGATAAGACAATAGCTAATGATTTATATCCCAAATATGATGCATACAAGAACCCCTTCTGTGAACTGGTTGAAACATTTGAACACTCAACTTAATAATTAAATCAATCAAAATTCATTAGAGTCCCCAAAGTTGATAAGCTAACAAATAAGAAAAAGTTTGGGGACTAGTGTAATAAACAGCCCTTTGTCCCCTCTTTCTTTGGTATGTAGGATCGTGTCTGCTTGTGCTCGTACTGTACAACATTTTGTATAGCATATTTTTAAAAGCAAAGCTTTTCTATAATTAGGGTCGGTCCCTCCGTCCATAACAGATAGCTCTGTTTGTTCATTTAGGCATGTTAGAATTGTCCTATCTAAATTTAGATCTAAAATGAAAAAGTAAATTTTTTTCTAGGGGGGGGGGGGGAATAAGAAGCTACCCTCTAATGGAAAACAATAGCTGTTCAGCGGTAAGAGAGATCCTTCAGTACAAACAAACATCGTGTTACTTTATTAAAAGGATTATAGTATTAGTTATTAGTAACTGCCTCCAGGGGCACTTTAGATGAAGGAGGTTGAATAGTTATTTCATTAAAAAAAGTGGGGGGGTAGGAGATAACCAACCCCTTTTATAATTATAGTCTGGAAAAAATATTTAAAAATCAAAGTTTTTAAAATTGATTCTTATATTGGCATGCGAACCCGTTTTTTTTTGTGACAACCTCCTTAATTTTACGGTAGGTTTGCAGGTACAAAAAAGGGTATGATAATAGCAGATAAATCCCCCTAGAATTGCTATCCTACCCCCCCCCCCCTCTATCATTTCTAAAGGGGGTGGGTATACCCTCTAACGACACCCCCTCCTTCTTCTCAAAACTTAACCAATACAATTGACAAAAAAAAAGGATAATGTTCAAACAATATATACAATAGATACTACAATAACAAGGATGACAACATCCATAAAAGCGAAGCACTGAAACGGTAGGACAAACGGACATTAACAATTGTATAGTGTCAAAATTGAATAATCATATATAAATGTATAAGAGTCAAAGCAAAATTGTAAGTAAATTTGTTGAAAAACTGCTTGATTTAGGATAATGTTTATGGACATACTTACATTTTTAGGACTTGATTATAGAGTTGCTTCGCTTATTACATAATACTTTGTTGTTCCAGGAATCAATATACCAAAAATCAGATCAATCGGATGATTAGATCACATAAAAATTTGTTGTTAAAAAAGTAAAAAAATCAACATGTTTAAATGGACGTACGGACATTTTGGTGATGATTATAGAGTTGCTACGCTTTGTAAATCGTACCTAACTATTAAAGGAATCACCATACAAAATTTGAAATCGATAGGACAATTCTAACATGCCTAAACTAACGAAAAAAGCTATCCGTTACGGACGGATGGACGTACGTACGGACGGACGGACGTACGGACGGACCGACCCTAATTATAGAAAAGCTTCGCTTTTAAAAATAGTGATACTTACATAACATGTAAAAAATGAAAAATTATGAACAAGTATGCTTCAGTCTGTTTATAAACTAAAAAAAGGCAGTTATCCGATTGCATATCTGAATTCTATGAAAAATTTTACATCTACTACTTAAATAAAAAGCAAAAAAGTTAATACACCTTCTTTATAAAATATGAATATATAAGTTGACAAAATTATACGTAAATTTGTTTTAGGACATACTGACATTTTTAGGACTTTATTATAGAGATGCTTCGCTCAAAATATTGTACCTTATTGTAATAGGAATCAAAAATCAGATCAATCGGATGATTTTATCACATAAAAACTAGTTGTTAAAAAAGTTTAATAATCAACATGTTTAAAATGGACGTACGGTCATTCTGGTAACGATTATAGAGTTGCTACGCTTTCTAAATCGTAACTCACTACTGCAGGAATCACCATGCAAAGTTTGAAATCGATAGGACAATTCTAACATGCCTAAATAAACGAAAAAAGCTATCCGTTACGGACAGACGGACTGACCGACCCTAATTATAGAAAATAACTAAAAAAATGTTTTTAATTAAATTTTTTAATTCTTAAGTTTCAAGAAATAAGGTTGCCAATTCTACTAGCGTTGCTCCCAACGACAGCTGAATATCATGCATAAATTTCGTGATTTTTTTTCAAATTAATTTTGGCGGTGGTTTTAATTTATATCAAAATAGCTTAAAACCACCACAGGATCAATACCCTGAAGAGTAGAATCATTGGTTTAGTGGTTACCGAGATCTTAAGGGACGGACGGACGGACAGACGGACAGACATCGTTCTACTTTGTATTATAGATTAAAAAAGTAAACTTTTTTGAAAAACAATTTTAAAGGCAAATAAAATGATTTTTCCAAAGATATAAAACAATGAATAATTTTTTGTTCCGATAAAAACAAGGTTGAACAAGGATGACAACATCCATAAAAGCGAAGCACCGAAACGGTAGGACAAAAATACATTAACACTTGTATAGTGTCAGAACTAAATAAATCTATAAGAGTCGAAGCAAAATTGTAAGTAAATTTGTTGAAATATGCTTGATACAGGACTATGTATATGGACATTTTTAGGACAAGATTATGGAGTTGATTCGCTTATAATATTGTACTTTGATGTCCTAGAAATTAATATACCAAAAATAATATCAAACGGATAATTAGAACACATGAAAATTTGTTGTTAAAAAGTAAAAAAAATAAGCGGACGTACGGACATTCTGGTAATTATTATAGAGCTGCCACGCTTTCTAAATCGTACCTAACTACTACAGGAATCACCATGCAAAATTTAAAATCGATTGGAAAATTCTAACATGCCTAAATTAACAAAAAAAAGCTATCTATCTCGGACGGACGTACGGACCGACCCAATTAGAGAAAAGCTTCGCTTTTAAAAAATTCAATATTTAAAATGGCACATTCAATGATTTATTTTGATAAGAACAAGGATAAATTAAATAAAATCAAAGAGAAATATTAACGAATATAAAAAGAATATATCAAAACAAAACACACTTTACCGAACTTATTCAGGAATCATTATGCACGTTTGAAATTCTAACATGCTATTAATAAAGGTACTAAGAAAGAGAGGGAATGTCTGATTGAGCCAATAGGAGAATCGCATCGGAATTTACATTGGATCTCATTGGTTGAAATTATGTACACATTTTCCTACGAAGGCATGTTTTTTTTCATTTCATACATACATAAAAGTCAGCTGTTAACAGTATATTTTCTTAGTAGAAAGCTTTGCGGAATCAGAATTAATTGCCCAAAAATTTCGTTTACAATTTGAAAGCTTGAAACAAAGTTGGATTCTTAAAAAAAAAGTTAGGCTGGCAACTCGCTGGTGAGGCAAAATTATTTTTGTGAAAAATCCTCCAAAATCGAATAAAAAATTTTACAAAAATGAAATAAAATCTTAAGAGGGTTATTAACATATGGTTTTGTTTAATTTTTGTAGATTTTTAATGTGCTTTTGGATGATTTTTCACAAAAATAATTTTGCCTCACTATCGAATAGCGAGTCTATCATTTTTTAAGAATCCACATCAGCTTGAGTCGAAAGTAAACAATACTTTTGTCTGCTAGGAATGTTCTCTCTTAGATTTGACGAAAAAAGGGTTCAGAATATTCTTCTACTCTTCTATTTCTATTATGCTATTCTAACAATATTCTAATTTAAATATCCTGAAAAATCACTAACAATTTAACAAATAATAAATCAACCTTTTACATCAGTTTTGTTACTTCGTCATCTCGGGCTATCAAAACTGGAATTAAATTATTTCCAATATGGCTTCGAAACAAATTTATATTCACTGAATTGAAATCATGTATATCATTGTACTACGGACAATTTTAACAAATACATAAAATATAATAAAATTAATACATTTCATTTTAATTTCTGCAAAAAGCTGTCTATAATACGATGCGACAGCTTTCGTGGAATATTAAATTTTAAAAAGACCCAGACTAATAATAAAATAATTTTGATTACATTAATTAAGAAAATTGTCAATAATATAATGCCATACTGAATTAAAAAAAGATAAAACTAATACCAGTATTGATAGTGCGGGCCTAAGCTATTTGTCTATTTTAATATACATTAAAAGCCGATGCGATAAATAAAGTATAGCCAACAAGCGAAACATATCTTAAATAAATAATATTCCAGGGAAAAATAAAATGCAGCTGAAAATCACGTATAGGTTAAATCAAAGAAAATAAACAAAAAATATTTGAACTTTATAGATTAAATCAAAGAAAATAAACAAAGAATATTTGAACTATAAGAAAATGATGCCATACAATACAAATTACCTATGATAGGCCAGTATACATTGAAATTTATCTATCATATCATTTGTATGACGCCATTTCTGTCATTATAGCTTAAGATAGAAAATTACATTTAAAGATAAAATTAAAAATAACCTTTGCTTTTAAAAATAATAATGCCCCTTAAGAACAAGGATGACAACATCCATAAAAGCGAAGCTCTGAAACGATATGACAGACGAACATTAACTTTTGCTGAGTGTCAGAACTGAATATACAAAATATGAATATATAATGTACAAAATTATACGTAAATTTGATGCAAAACTGAATTCTGTTTAAGGACATACTGACATTTTTAATACTGGATTATAGAGATGCTTCGCTCATAATATTGTACCTTATTGTAATAGGAATCACCATGGAAAGTTTGGAATCAATAGGACAATGCTAACATGCCTAAATTAACGGACGGACGGACCGACCCTAATTATAGAAAAGCTTCGCTTTTAAAAATGAGCACAACATAACATAACATATGTAGTAGCATGTCAGAATATCTCAATATTTTAGCATAACCAATTAATCCCACTAGAATAAACAAACTAGTTTTAATCCAGCGAATTTGTAATTATACAGCAGAATTCATCTAAAAATTGTAAAATTAATTGTCATTTGTTTCTAAGTGTATATCCAACAAGCGAAAAAAAATATAAAATGTAATATTTGGGGGGGAAATGGAGAGGTCGTCAATTTTACGATGTGTTGCCCCCAACTACAGCTGAAAAACATGTATAGGTTTCGTGATTTTTTCCGAATTAATTACATTGTTGGTATAAGCTGGGTATTTTGTAGGAATAAACATTCAGTATAAAGATAAAAATATGTTTTCAACTGCAGATTATTTGAATCACTAATGAAGATAATAAAACCAAATAATTCAACAAGAAAAATAAGATATTACAATAGAAAGCTCTTATTTATTCTCGTTAAATTGTTTGTAGGTTTGGTTAGTTTCTAGCTTTGTTTGCTTTGATATTTCATAGATTGATAGTTTGATAAAGATTGAATATGAATATTTCTTGGAATATGAAAAAATAATCACTGAAGAATAGCACTGTTACATTACAAACTACCCAATTATCACCATGAATAAACACTACATGGCAACAACCAGATAATTAATAATGGAACAGGCGCCGTTGTTCCCTGGCAGTCGGTCCGTGAGTACTAAATAAAGTATTATAGCAAAGTCCCAACGCTGCGTGCTGACCGAGGGCGGTCATGCAAAAAGTTAAAACGACGAGATTCCAAACGAACCAGCCAATGGTCCGATTTCCCTTATGTTCAGCAAACAATAGCCTCAAGTCTGCAGCCTATCAACCACTGAATGCTTCCCATATTCGACTTTTTACAATGTACAACTAGCCCACTGAAAAAAAGAACCTCTCTCAAGCAAGAGGTAAAAAAAAAGAGGGAGGGAAGGTTAAGGTAAGAACCAGCAGGCCTTCATGATTCTGAACAGCCGCGGCACAGCATCCACACTGTGAAATCTGTCCAGAATCAATCCAACTTGAGGTTTGAGTTTTAAGGTCGTAGGGACCAAAAAACCCATGAAAAAAGTTTAGAGGCCAGGTGGACCAAAAAACCATAAAAAAGAGTTTAGAAGCCATAAGGACCTAAAAACCCATACTGAATAAAAGGTAAAAGGTATAGATTCACAACAATATCTCAGAGCGTCCCCTTCAACAACACTATTAATCCTCTATACCTTGGACAACACGCCACCTGTTGTCAAGACTAAAAACTGCCTCAAAAGGGGGGGGAAACAACCCGCTGACTTGCTATAAAACTTATTAGTACTCGACTGCAACTAATTGACATAATTTAAGGGTTTATATACTAGATGTCCATATTTAACTTGATTCTAATAAAATTTCATATTGTTACATAACAAATAAATCACAAATAAAAATTAGACGGAATTTTACTGTTATATTGATTTTATTTTTATTCTTAGAACCTCCAAAAATATTGTTTATTAGTTTTAGAGAGATAGTGCTCCTTCATTCAAACACGATTTTAAACTTAAACATATGTACTTTATTACAACTTTATAATTGCTAAAGATAGATACTCTGAAATCCCCTATAAGCCTCTAGGGGCATTCAACACTCAACCTCATCTCTTTTTAAATTTGGGTTTTAAAAGAGTAAAAAAATATTTTTTTTTTGGGGGGGGGGGGGCGGAGAAGGGGGTGAAGACACACTCCCAAAAAATAGTTTAAAACCTTCCCAGGATCTATAAGAAGCTTAATTGAAAAGGAGAATAATATCGGTTCAGTGGTTAGCGAGATCCTTTGGGACAGACAAAAAACGCGTACTACTTTATATAATTTAATTATCAAAGGAAAGCTATACAATATTTTTCAAACTTTGAAAGATTCTAATATATATGTATAATAGAATAATTATATATTTCATATATTCAACGATTTTCACTAGTTTACAAAAACACCAAGCTAGTTTATGTTCAGTTTTCAATTTTTGCGCGGGCGGTCAAATTTGTTTCTCTCATCAAAGAATCAGGAATCTAAAGGGATAAGACAATAGCCAATAAATTTATGTACATTCCCTAAGATAATGTACAAAATTCCATCTTTCTTAGATAATAATTATTGGTTGAAACGTTTGGACACTCAACTTGATGAAACAACAAATCAAAAATCATTTGAAGTCCCCAAAGTAGCCAACAAATAAAAAAGCGTTAATAAAACTAATGTAATAAAGCAGACCATTGTCCCCACCATGCCTGGTTAAATATAAAGTAAGAAGGATGACCAGGGGCGTCCAAGCTTTTTTATTTGAGGGTGAAAAAAAATTTAAGGGGGGGGGGGGGGTAAAATGGCGTGCGAAGCGCACTGCAAATTTTTTTCCTTCCCCAAAATTTTTACCCGGGGGAAAATTTGCTTGGGTGGGTAATTACCCCCCCTGAAATCTGTTGGCAGGGGTAAATTTTGTTAACCCCCCCCCCAAATTTACCCCTAGGGTAAAATTTTTTTGTGGGGCAAATACCCACTCCTAAATGGTTGGGGTAAATTTTAAATGGGGGGGGGGCAACTAAGGCAACCCCAAATTCGTTTGGGAAGGGTAATTACCCCCCCCCCCTTGGACGTCCTTGAGGATGACAACATCCATAAAAGTGAAGCTCTAAAACTTTAGGACAAATAAACGTTAACGACATTAGAGTGTCAGAACAGAACAGCAGAATGTAAATGTATAAGTTTAAACAAAATAGTATGTAAAACTGTTGCAAAACTGTTAAATGACGGATACTGTTATAATATTGTACTTTGTTGTCCCTGTAAGTTTTAAATAAACATGATTGAAACTGATTATAGAGTTGATATGCTTTCTAAATCACACCTAACTGTTAAAGAAATCATCATACAAAGTTTAAAAGTCAATTCTGAAATGACTAAATTAAAAAAAAAGAGCTAACTGTGACATACAGACATACAGACAGACCAACATTAAATATAGAAAAACTTCGCTTTTAAAAATTGTCCCAAAATTGGTAATTTTTTCAGGACCCATCCTAAACTTAAGGTTAGTGTTGATTTTTTGACGTCGGAGGGGGGGGGGGGGTATTTACCCCCTCAAAATTTGGTACTACCACCATTTTATATATCTATCTATCTACAGCGAGGATAATCTAGAGGTGGCTAGGTATCTAACAGGAATATGTTATCTCATTAAAAAAACAGTAAATTAAAATACAAGAAATTCTCTTAAATAAGTTTATAAGTTTGAAGGGTGTGTGTGTGTGTGTTTATCCTGTTCTATATAGGTATGTGTGTGAGAGAACGGTTATGCAATATTAAAGAGGGCGATATACTTTAAAACAAGGATGACAACATCCATAAAAGCTCTGAAATGGAAGGACAAACGAACAATTGTACATTGTAGATTGTCAGAACTGGCTTAGCAGGATATTAATGCATCAGTACAAACAAAATTTTAAGTAAATTTTGTTGAAAACTGCATAAATAGATGATACTGTTTAAGGACATACTTACATTTTTGGGACTTGTTTATAGAGATGTTTCGCTTATAACATATACCTTGTTGTACTAGGAATCAGTTTTCAAAAAATCAGAAGAATCGGATAATTTGTTGTAAAAATTAAAATGGATGTACGGACAGTCTGGTATTGTTTATAGTTACGTAGTTACGCTTTCTAAATTGTACCTAACTACTACAGATATCACCATGCAAAGTCTGAAATCGCTAGGACAATTCATGCCTAAATTAACGGAAAAAGGTATCTCTCTGTGACGGACGTACGGACCGACCCTAATTATAGAAAAGCTTTGCTTTTTACAAGTTGGATATTTATATCTTAAATACATTATTCAATGGGTGAGGGGGGGGGGGCCCGGGGGGATATAGATCAAAGGAATGACTTACATGATCGCTTGCCTTCTACAAGATTCAAAAATCAATATTGTGGAAAAAAACAATTAGCCCCTAAATAAAAAGGTTTTACAACAATAGTAGACAGCTGATTTCTTTGCATTATTTTCCTGTACCAATGAGCAATCAGTTTATGAATTACTTCGGTCCGTCTGTCTGTCAGTTATTCGTAAAAATATAAACAAGGATGACAACATCCATAAAGGCTAAAAAGCGGTCCTACCGTCTTTTAGTGTTTTATAATCAACTGTGCTCCTTAATGATCGGAATGTTGTAAAAAAAATTCAGCTTTCTATCTTTTATAGGAGCTGAGTAAATCCCATTTCCCCCATAGCGTTACGGACTTACTGACTGGCGGACGGACATACAGAGTGAATTATAGAGTAGCTTCGCTACTAATAACGATACGTATTTTGATACAGGTTTCTTGATTTTTTCTCTGTTTTTTTTATATAAAACAACTGAATATATGCAATTGTTCGTGCATTGGATATTCTTGTGCTTCTTATTCATGGATGTTGCCATCCATGTTCATATTGTTCAAGGAATAACCAACAAGAGAAATAAATCTAAAATAATATTTGGGGGGCAAATGGAGAGGTCGTCAATTTTACGATGTGTTGGCACCTCCAAAATTTTTTTCATTTTACCTCCCATATATGAAATTTACCCCCCCCCCCAAACAATTTTTGTGGGGGGTAAACACCCCCCCTCAAAATTATAATCCCTAAAAAAGAAAAATTTTGGCACGCTTTGCGCACATTTTTACTACTTAATATTTGATAGTATTTATATTACCTCCCAAAAATTTTACCCTGGATGTAAATTTTGGGGGGGGGGTAAACAAAATTTAACCCTCCCAATAGATTTCAGGGGGGGGGTAAGTACCCGCCCCAAGCAAATTTGACCCACAGGGAAAAAATTTGGGGGGGGGTCCATATATATCTCTCCCCCTATTTTGTTATTAGTAGCGAAGCTTCTCGCAAATTCACCCTGTCTGTCTGACAGGGGGAGGTGCTATTTTCTTGATTGCTATTTCAGATAGATTGCTAATTTTTTTAGTTAAGATACTTTTTCCAAAGTATACAACTTACTCGTTCTGTGATGTTATAAACTGCCTATTGTCCCCCCTCTCTCTCTCTCTGTTTATATGGTACTCATTTATTAGTCAGTTCGTTCATCCAGTAGGAGGGGAGGGAATGGGGTAAAGGATGTGAATGGGGGTATTGTTATTTTAGCCAGCTAAGAGAAAATTTTATTAAAGTACATAAAAATCTGGTGTAATATCCATGTAATATTATATATTGATTACCACAATATGACAGTTCTGATGCTAACAATTGATTCTCCCAAAAAAAAACAAGTTTTAACCAACTATAGTGAAATAGGCTGAAATAATTAATTCGCTTGTTGATTAAAGCTAGCTGTATCTAAACATTAAATGGTTAAGTGAAACCTTTCAACGAATTTTAATTTACATAAAGGGTTATAGTGTTTATAATAATTGGGAATTTACATAAATCTTCCATTGTCTTATCCCTTAAAATCCCTGCCAATGACGTATCATTTTGGGGGAATAGTCACTTTCGTAACATTGCCCCATAAGGGGCGATTCGTCGTATTTTTGGCTTTTTATAGGTTATTTTAGGTTAGGTTAGGCTATATTGGGTTAAGTGATTGCCCCACAGGGTTAGGTAATTGTCCCCGCAGGGTTAGAGCCCCCCGCAGGGGCTAGAAATAGGAGAAAAGCTACTGTGAAAAATATGAAGAATTGCCCCATAAGTTGCAATGTTACGAAAGGGACTATATCCCATTTTGGATTTGATTCTACTTGTTTATTGCAAGGAAACTTATGAATGTGTTATGAATCATAGATCAATGGCCAATAGATTGATGCAAATCACCAATGATGATACACAAAATTACCCTCAAAGATGTTAAGCCAACGAATAAAAAAATGTTATTAAAGTAAAAATAAGATAAATCTTTAATGGACGTAATGACCACCCCTAATTTTAGAAAAGCTTCGCTTATAATAAGAAAATTCGTGTCTTGTCAAATTTGACGCTTTTAATATTCAACGATGAATGATATTTTAAACAAAAATTTTATTTTTAGAAAACTTCTTGAAGCTTAATTTTTATTTATAATATAATGAAGAACGATGTCTGTCTGTTTGTTTGTCTGTCTGTTTGTTTGTAGCGAAGGATCTGGCTAACCGCTGAACCGATCAAGTTCTCCTTTATATAGGTCCCGGGAAGGTTTATAACCCCCCCCAAAAAAATTTAATTTTTTAAAACTAAAATAAAATGTGGGGGGGGGGGGGGTAGGCATCCCCACCCCAAAAAAATTTGAGGGGTGAATATTTTTTACTTTTTCTTTTAAAATCTAAAATAAGATATTGGGTTTTCAAATTCGATTCCATTCTCCTCAAGTGCCCCTAGAGGCCTCTAGGGGCGTATCTGCTAGACCTTTATTAAAGAGCTGCTTTGATTAGAACATAATGCCCAATCTTCATAGAAATAATTATTACAAAAATAATAAAACTTGGATTAAATGGATCAACAAACTTTTTGGTAATAGTTATAGAGTTGCTACGCTTTCAAATTTTACCTAAATTTTACAGGAATCATCATGCCATATTTAGATTAATTTTACATGTTTATATCTTTTACTTACTTACAGACGGACATGTTAATTTTAATAGAAGAAAAGATTCACTTTTAGATTTATTATTTATTTATAGCCTCGTTTTTTTAGATAGATGGATAGAGAGAAATTTATTTTATGACAAACAGTTTTCTGCAAATAGTAAAATGGAATAGATACATGAAAAAGTTTACATTTCTGCAATTTATTTTAGAAAAAATATTTTAATTTTTTCAAAAGTAAAGATTTTCTGTTATTAGGGTCTATACGTCCGTCAAATACAAATACTTCGTAAATAGCGGGTAACTCTTATTGTTAAATTTTGGCATATTAAAATTATCCTTCGATTTTAAGATTTAAATGTTGATTCCTATAATAATAATTAGTTACAACTTCAAATTGTTACCAGAAAGTCCGTACGTCCATTTAAAAAATTTTGTTTATTAACTTTATTTGGATAAAACATTTTTTTAGCTTCGCCTTTATGGGTGTTGTCATCCTTGTTAAAAGCGAAGTTTTTCTTTAATTAGGGTCGGTCTGTACGTCCGTTCGAGATAGCATTTATTCGTTAATTTAGGCATGTTAGAATTATCCTATCGATTTCAAAATTTGCATGATGATTCCTGTAGTAATTAGGTACGATTTAATTTAATTAGGCAACTCTATAATCATTACTAGAATGTCCGTACGTCCATTTTAAACATGTTGATTTTTCTACTTTTTTAACATCAAATTTTTATGTGATATAATTATCCGTTTGATCTAATTTTTGGTATATTGATTCCTGGGACATCAAAGTACAACATTATAAGCGAAGCAACTCTATAATCAAGTCCTAAAAATGTAAGTATGTCCATAAACATTATCATGTATCAAGCAGTTTTTCAACAAATTTGCTTACAATTTTGCTTCGACTCTTATACTTTTATATTCAATTCAGACACTATACAAGTGTTAATGTCCGTTTTTCCTACCATTTCAGTGCTTTGCTATTATGGGTGTTGTCATCCTTGTTTAAAAAGATTAAAACATGATTTATTTTATTTTATGCTAATTTGATTGTTTTATTCAATGTAAAATTGAAAAATAAAATTTTAATATCAATAAAAAAAACACTGACATACCTACATTATTATAGAGAAGCTACGCTTCTATAATCTTATTATCATCAAAACTCTTTTAAATGTTGATACAAAAAAGCAAATGCCAAATTTAAAAATGAAAAAAGAATATATATAACATACAAATTTATCAACGATTTTTAATTTAATTTTGACAAAAATGAATATTTGATTTTTTTCTTTTACACGTTATTTAATTGATGTCATTTTTTTAGACTACATCGTTTGATAACCATTTATGCGCAGTTTCTACAGCTGTCTAACAAGGTACAGTCACAGCATATTTCTCAGTTTTGCATTTACTGTCCTTTCATAATAAATTTATAAAAACATGACTATAGAACTAGAGAGTAAAATCACCCGCCAAAATCTATCTTAGTTTAAAGTTACTGCTAGTATAAATAGTTGGTAAGATTTTTCAGTGAGTGCATTCTATTTACACCCTTAAGTGTAATAGAATGTAAGGATTTCAATCATTTTTTCACTACCATTTGAACATATTTTTTTATTGAATGACTTTTCTCCATCAAAAACCAACCCCTTGTGGGGTTGGCTCATCTGTGGGTCTGGGTTTGTTGGCCCAGGCCCGTGAAGCGGCCTCTCAAGAGTGAGAGGTCGTATGTATCAGGGGTTTTGGAGATAGTCAATTATTTTTTTAAGGTCATTACTATGGCCTTACAAGTTTTTTTGAGTTTTTTTCTTTTTTGTTAGATCATTTAAGTATTAGGATTGCGGCTTGTAATTACCCGGGGTTACAAGCCAAAAAAGTTTTACTTAATTTTCTAACTGCAGATTTTACTTTCTATGTTCTTTTGGTAGTTGTTTGTTTTGGGCATTAAGGAACTTCGACCCCTTTTTTTAAATTTTTAGTCATAATAACGCTTATGACTATTTATTTTTTGTATGATTTTATGGGAGCAATGGGGTGGTAGGCGCCCCGCTCCGCTGCTCTCTTCCATTCCATTCCAGAAGTTCCTAAGCCTTTTTTTTTTTTGATTGGAATCCTTAGGTTTTTTTGATTACACTGACCAGGAGGTTTTTTATTTTTTTATTTTAATTTTTATCTTTTTTATTTTGAATTTTTTTACTTTTTTTACTTCTTTTAAATTTTTTAATACTAATTTTTTAATTTTTTTTAGATCAAGGTGAGGTAAGCTTTGCCTAGAACATTGCTTATCTTACCTTGAGGGGGGGTAGAAAAGTATTATTCTAGGTATTACTTTTCTGCCCTTCTAGTGATGGGCCCACCTAAAATAGCTCTCACTTAAAAAAAACTCCGGTGGGATCAAACTGAATTCTATAAGTGTCTTACAGTTTCCTTCTAGAATTTTGGTTTGAATCCTATCTGGTTTTTATATTCTACAAATGAGCTTTCCTGATTTTTTTAGTAATACATTTATTTGATTTTAAAAATAATCTTGAATATTATATTTATTCTTTTAGTTATTTATTTATGTGTCTGGTGGTGGGGTTTGTGTTGGTTGGTAGGTTTGGTGGTTGGTTTCTGGTGGTAGGATTGGTGGATGGTTTCTGGTGGTAGGTTTGGTGGATGGTTTCTGGTGGTAGGATTGGTGGATGGTTTCTTGTGGTAGGTTTGGTGGATGGTTTCTTGTGGTAGGTTTGGTGGATGGTTTCTTGTGGTAGGTTTGGTGGATGGTTTCTGGTGACAGGTTTGGTGGATGGTTTCTGGTGACAGGTTTGGCTGATGGTTTCTGGTGGTATAAAGTATTTCATTAATTAATGTATTATTTTTTTAGGTATTTTATAGGTGAAGTTAATACTGGTTTGAGACTGTGGATGAGAGTAGTAAACAATGTCGTAAAGATGTGAAATATTATTTCATCTTTATTACTTTGTTTTATACTCTATTAATTATCAACATTGCTAACGAGAATCCTACAACCTCAATGCTCCTCTATCGACATGAAATCTTTATTTCTATTTGTCTTTGGTTTTTTTTGTTGTTTTTTGTCATATAGTGTATATCTTAGTGTAAAGAATTGCCAACAAGAATTTTATTATTTGTCTGTTAGTAGTGTTAGTCTTTGTTTTGTTAGTTATTTTTGTTGTTGTTAGGTACTTATTAGGGGAAATAGTTAAAATGTGAAATATTATTTCATCTTGATTATTTGTCTGTTGGTAGTGTTAATCTTTTAGTTGTTGTGTAGTGTAAATCTTGTTCTTGAATTTATTAGACGAAGTTAAGTTGAGAGTTGTAAACAAAGTAGTGAAATATTATTTCATCTTTATTATTTTGTTTTATACTCTATCAATTATCAACATTCTACAACCTTTGTTGTCTTGTAGTGTATATCTTAGTGTTAAGTTTGGTTTCAATTTTATTCTTTATGTTTTGTTTTATATATTCTACATTCTACAACATGATATGCTTATTTATCTAATATTTACTAGAATGCTTTAATAGTTTGTTGAAGGTATTGTTTGGTGTATCGTTTTTTTTTACATTAAGCCTTAAGCTTTTTATTTTGTTATTATATTCTCATTTATTGTTAAACTCTAGGTTTAGTTTTAGTTGATACTGTTTCTGAGATTGAAGAGTATAGTAAACAGAATAGTAAAGATGTGAAATATTCTTTCATCTTTATTATTCTGTTTTATACTCTATTAATGGTCAACATTGCTACAAAATAGCTGTTTAATGTATTGAATTTATTATTGTCTGGTGGCATGTGTCATGCTATGTGAGTCATTATATTATATTATTGATTCATACATATTCTGTTATTTTCTTGTATTCTGTGTCTAGTGGTTTTAATATTTTTTATTGATTGATGTATATTCTGTTATTTTAATTGTAGTTAGGAATTCTGCATTTAGTAGTTTAATATTGATTGATGTATATTCTGTTATTTTTTTGTGGTTAGGTATTCTGTGTCTAGTGGTTTTAATATTTTTTTGATTGATGTATATTCTGTTATTTCTTTTGTGGTTAGGTATTCTGTGTCTAGTGGTTTTAATATTTATATTGATTGATGTATATTCTGTTATTTTTTTGTAGTTAGGTATTCTGGTCTAGTTGTTTAATATTTTTATTGATTGATGTATATTCTGTTATTTTCTTGTGGTTAGGTATTCTGTTTAATATTTTTATTGATTGATATATATTGTTTTTTTCTTGTGGTTTGGTATTCTGCATCTAGTTGTTTGATATTTTTATTGATTGATGTATATTCTGTTATTTTCTTGTGGTTAGGTATTCTGTGTCTAGTGGTTTTAGTATTTTTATTGATTGATGCATATTCTGTTATTTACTTGTATTTCTAGGTATTCTGGTCTAGTTGTTTAATATTTTTATTGATTGATGTATATTCTGTTATTTTCTTGTGGTTAGGTATTCTGCATCTAGTGGTTTAATTTTTTTATTGATTGATGTATATAATTTGTTATTTTATTTGTGGTTTGGTATTTTGCGTTTAGTGTTTTAATATTTTTATTGATTGATGTATATTCTGTTAGGTATTCTGTGTCTAGTGGTATTAATATTTTTATTGATTGATGTATATTCTGTTATTTTATTTGTATATAGGTATTCTGCATTTAATAGTTTAATATTTTTTTGTGGAAAGGTATTCTGTGTCTAGTGGTTTAATATTTTTATTGATTGATGTATATTCTGTTATTTTCTTGTAGTTAGGTATTCTTTTGTCTGGTGTTTGTTGTATATGTGATTGTCTGGTGAATATTTTGTATTCTTGTCTTTACCTGCTTATTAGCTTTGAGCTTAATAAAATAAGAAGCTTTAGAACATAATTATTGTTCTGTATTATTCGTGTGGTGTGTTATGTGGTGTTTTATACCCTACAAAAAGTACCTAGTTTCTTAATTTAATCATAGCTGGATATTGATTGTCTGTTGGTAAATCTGAGCTACCTTGCTTAGATTTTGAATTTTGGTCGCTCTAGTAGAAATAGTGATTATCTTGGCTATTTAAGATATGGAGCATAATTACTATCATAATATCATATATAATTATATATAATATATAAATTTTGCCCTAGAAGTAAAGGGGTAGTTGCACAAAATGCAATTAAACTTGAATATAATGAACCGCATAATTTTTCCTATTTATTATGGTTTAAACTATATCTATAAATCTTGTGATATTTGCCACTTATATGGCTGTCTTTTTAAAAGCGAAGCTTTTCTATAATTAGGGTCGGTCCGTCCGTCCATCACATAGAGATAGCTTTTTCCGTTAAATTAGAATGTTAGAACTGTCATATCACTATCATAACTTTGCATGGTGATTCCTTTAGTAGTTAAATACGATTTAGAAAGCGTAGCAACTCTATAATCATAACAAGAATGTCCGTACGTCCATTTTAAACATGTTGATTTTTTTAATTTTTAAAAATATTTTTTATGTGATCTAATCATCCGATTGATCTGATTTTTGATATGTTGATTCCTGGGACAACAAAGTATAATGTTATAAGCAAAGCAACTCTATAATCAAGTCCTAAAAATGTAAGTATGTCCATAAACATTATCCTGTATCAAGCAGTTTTTCAACAAATTTACTTACTAATTTGCTCCGATTTTTATACATTTACATTCTCAGTATTCAGTTCTGACACTATATAAGTCCTACCTTTTCAGTGCTTCGCTTTTATTAACGTTGTCATCCTTGTTTCCACAAAAACAGCGTGATAACTGTTTTAGTGGTGCCAAATTCTTTGTTTATTTTTATATATGTCAAACGGTATTCTTTTAACTCATGCTTGAAATAATTTTTTTGAAATGCACTTCATGCAACTATCCCTTTATATTTTTAAATGTAAAAAAAATCACTTTATTTAGTATTTATAATTGTGGGCCCTACCTTTCTTAATTTGGTTGGGAGCATAATTTTTGTATAAAAAATTATTATAATTTTTGGATCAATTTCACAAATATTTTTCTCTCATCCTTAATGATATTTGTATTAGATTGTATCCGTCCGTCAGGGAGGGATGGGACATTGGGCTGTTTATTCCACTTGTACCCGAAGATTTATGGTACGCTTTCTTATTTGTTAACTTGACAACTTTTGAGACTTCTATTGAATTTTGATTGTTTGTTTCATTAAGTTGAATGTCCAACCGTTTCAATCTCAAATTGTAATCTTCAGAAGGGGTTATTATGTGTATCATCATTGGGGATGTACATCAATTAATCGGCCATTGACTTATAAAAGCATCCATAAAAGCTAATCACTGAAACGGTAGGACAAACTTGTATAGTGTCAGAACTGAATAATCAGAATATAAAAGTATAAGAGTCGAAGCAAAATTTGTTGAAAAACTGTTTTATACAGTTGATACAGAAAATAGTGGTGTAGTGGGGGATCTCCAGGTAATAAAAGATGAAATTATACCTCTTGGGGCAAAGCCCCTAGAGGCTAGGGACGAAGCCGCTAGTTATCTAAAATGTTATCTATTTAGAAGGTGTGTACATAGCCAACAGTCTACATCCACAGAGGTCACTGTGGAATCAATCTGAAATTCAATGTCTGTATATATAGGTAATTTTTTAAAGGCAAAGCTTTTCTATAATTAGGGTCGGTCCGTACGTACGTCCGTCACACACAAATAGCTTTTTTCGTTCATTTAGGCATATTAGAATTGTCCTATCAATTTTAAACTTTGCATGGTGATTTCTGTAGTAGTTAGGTACGATTTAGAAAGTGTAGCAACTCTATAATCATTACAAGAATGTCCGTACGTCCATATGTTGATTTTTTACTTTTAAAAATTTTTATGTGATCTTATCATCCGATTGAAATACTGATTCCTATAATAACAAAATACAACATTATAAGCGAAGCATCTCTATAATCAAGTCCTAAAAATGTAAGCATGCCCTTAAACAATATCCTGTATTTAAGCAGTTTTTCAACAAATTTACTTACAATCTTCAACTTATATCAATTTATTCAGTTCTGACACTCTTCAAGAGTTAATGTCCGTCTGTCCTACCGTTTCAGAGCTTCGCTTTTATGGATGTTGTCATCCCTGTTTATTTATAGATATAGCAACCATTTGGTTATTATTAACTAGTAACCAAGAATGATGACATCCATTAGTAACGAAGCAAGCAACTTTATGGATCTAAAGGGATAAGATAATGGCCGATAAATTGATGATACACAAAATTACGCCTATTGTAATTAGTAGTTAAAACGTTTGGACACTTAATGAAATTAATAAAAAGCCAACGAATAGACGTCTGAATTTTTTGTGTGAAGATTCCCTATACCAATAAGCATCCAGTATGTAGTTTACTTTGTATCTTTCAGTTATAAAATAAGAATATTTAAAAATATTTGAGAAAAGTTTCGTGACTTTTTCTCCAATAAATTTCTATTCTTGATTCTTGCAAATACACTTCAAATTTCCTTGTCCGTATTCCCATCCATGATTTATGTGCTTCACTACTTATGGATATTGTCATCCTTGTTATGAGAGAGTAAGTGCTTTTTTTGGAGGGGTGGGGGGTAGGGGGGGTGGTGGCTAAGTGATCAATATTTTGAATGGAGGGTGCTTACCTATCTTTAAAAATAGCATAAAACTATATCATAGCCAGTAGAAAACAAAACAACTATTATTAGAAAGCCTGTTTGTTTTACAAAGATATATTTTTGAAGGGTGGTGGTTCCCCCCTCCCCAAAAATAATTATAAACCTTCCCCGGACCTATGAGAAGCTATATTTTAAAGGAGAATCATCTTGGTTCAGCGGTTAGTGTACACACAAACACACACGTATGGAGACATTCTATTACTTTTATATTAAGCAAACCATTTCTATGACCAATTCTTAAATTGCATTTCCAAATTTTAATTTTCTATCATTAATGTTAACTATCTATAATACAAAGTAGCTTGATGTCCGTCTGTCCGTCTGTCTGTCCCTTAAGATCTCGGTAACCACTGAACCGATCTGATTCTACTCTTCAGGGTATATACCTACTGGTCCTGTGGTGATTTTAAGCTATTTTCTTGGGGGGTGGGACACTTCAACCCACCAAAAAATGAAAATTTCGCTCCCCCCCCAAAAAAAAATATTTTTGGGCAGTATTTTTTTTTATTTATTTTAAAAATTACTTCTGGGGCTAGGTATAAATATATTTGTTTATGTACGCTTGTCTGACTTTCTGATTTATTGAGTAACGCTTTTGTGGAAGTTGTCAACCTTGTGTTATTTTTTTATTCGTAGCTAAGCTACTCTATAATTCACTTTGTTCGTCAGTCAGTTCGTAACGCTATGGGGAAATGTGATTTTCTTGGTTGCTTTTGAAGATAGAGAGCTGTAATTTTCAAAGAAAAATGCACATTGTTTATCCGTTTGACTGTTGGTCAGGTTTCAAAAGATATAAACTTGATTTTTGAAAGGTTTCGTGATTTTCATTAAGTTTTTCTTCATATTATCTATATTTCTTTCTTTGTAAAGACAACTGAACGTCTGCTCGATATTTCTATAGTATGTTTGTCAATTTCATGATTTTTTTAAGCTTCGCTACTTATGTTGTCATCCTTGTTTTTGGTATAAATGGATATAAAATATACTTGGATATACATGAGAAAAAAATGTTGTCAATTTTGGTTGCAATATACCCGCGCTTTTTTGGACAGGGGTGTATCCAGTAGGAGGGTAGGGGATGGGGAGATCGTTATTTTAGCCTGCTACAGAGTTCACTTTATCATAGAACATCTATAGAACATCTACAGTAATAATATATCCATTATTAGAGTACATGAAAATCTGGTGTAAGATCCAAGTAATAATATATCCATTATTAGAGAATATGAAAATCTGGTGTAAGATCCAAGTAATAATATATCCATTATTAGAGTATATGAAAATCTGGTGTAAGATCCAAGTAATAATATATCCATTATTAGAGAATATGAAAATCTGGTGTAAGATCCAAGTAATAATATATCCATTATTAGAGAATATGAAAATCTGGTGTAAGATCCAAGTAATAATATATCCATTATTAGAGAATATGAAAATCTGGTGTAAGATCCAAGTAATAATATATCCATTATTAGAGAATATGAAAATCTGGTGTAAGATCCAAGTAATAATATATCCATTATTAGAGAATATGAAAATCTGGTGTAAGATCCAAGTAATAATATATCCATTATTAGAGAATATGAAAATCTGGTGTAAGATCCAAGTAATAATATATCCATTATTAGAGAATATGAAAATCTGGTGTAAGATCCAAGTAATAATATATCCATTATTAGAGAATATGAAAATCTGGTGTAACATCCAAGTAATAATATATCCATTATTAGAGAATATGAAAATCTGGTGTAACATCCAAGTAATAATATATCCATTATTAGAGAATATGAAAATCTGGTGTAACATCCAAGTAATAATATATCCATTATTAGAGAATATGAAAATCTGGTGTAACATCCAAGTAATAATATATCCAATGGTATATAAAGGAAAGCTTGCTTTAGGTAATTAGTTACTATAAAACTTCAGAGATCTATAGGGATAAGACAATGACAATTGATGTACAACCCCAATAATAAAACACCAAATTAACCCTTCTGTAGATTACAATTAGTGGTTGAAACATTTGGACACTCAACTTATAATAAGCCAACTAATTAAAATTCAATAAAAGTCCTAAAAGTTGTTGAGCCAACAAATAGTTAAAAGTTATTATAAAACTTTGGGGATTATTTTAATAAACAGCCCAATGTCCCCTCCCTCCCCGATCTAACTTTCATTTTTTTGAATGGTAGTTAAGCTAGAATTTGTATAGTGACAATAACCTAGTACACATATTAAAACAGACAGTTTAATAATAATAGTGCAGCTACTCTATAATTAACTTTATATGATTATTTATCAGTACGTCCGTAACGCCATGGATTATATATGTTTATCTACTCTCAGGGGCTGCTATTCAGCAATTAATTCCAATTGAAATTGTCGCAGAATTTAATATTTTGTTGGGGTAAAGTTGAAGATAGACAGCTAAAATTTTTAGTAAAGATTCCTATTATATATGTGCATCTACTCTATACATTAATTTTAAGTCTGTCTGTCAGTCCGTGACGCTATGGGGGCAATGTGATTCTTAGCTGCTATTGAAGATAGAAAGCAAAAATTTTTAGAGAATATTCCTAATATATATGTGCATCTACTCTATACATTAGTTTTAAGTCTGTCTGTCCGTCCGTTACGCTATGGGGGCAATGTGATTCTCGGCTGCTATTGAATATAGACAGCTGAAAGTTTTAGGGAAGATTCCCTATACCATTGAGCATCCAGTATATAATTTACTTTGGCAGTCGGTTTGTTGTTTATGCTTTAAAATGAGAAAAAAACTTATTGGTTGTTAAAGGTTTTGTGATTTTATCTGAATTCTTTCTTGGTAAATGCAGGAATCTAAAGGGATAAGACAATAGCCGATAAATTGATGTACATCGCCAACGATGAAACACAAAATCATTAGAGTTCTGTATATAGAACTCTAATGAGACAGTAATCAATTTCAGGGATATAAGAACTAGGGTTGGGCCTGATATCCGGTATAACCATTTTCAATATCAGGCAGGATACCAGATATTGAAACTATCCTGATACCGGATATCCAGCTGATTTCTAATGCCGGATATCCTGTTATCTGGACGGATATCCGGTAATTTGCCGGATATAGAAAGTTTGCCAGACATCCGGCATTAGAAATTAGCCAAATATCCGGTATCCGGCCCAACCCTACTAAGAACGTTTGGACACTCAACTAAATGAACCTACCAATAAAAGGGGTAGTTTCACAAAATGGATTTAAACTTAATTTAGTGAATCGCATATTTTTTGCTAGTTAATGGGATTAACTATATTTATATGGCATATATTTGAAAGAATTTCCATTTTCTACCATGTAGTTTTAAAAATATCAAGACTTGAAAATCGTCTTTTGTGATATGCAATTTAAAGAGACGATTTTCAAATTGAAGTCTTGATATTTTAAAAACTACGTGGTAGAAAATTAAAATTCTTTCAAATATATGCCATGTAAATGTAGTTTAACCAATTAACCATGAAAAAATATGCGGTTCACTAAATTAAGTTCAAATGCCTTTCATGAAACTACCCCTTTCAATATAATTTCCCAAAGTTGTTCAACATAGTAGCAGTAATCTTATTATTTGTGTAGCTTCTCTATATTTCACTTTTTCTCTCTGTCCATAACAATATGGGGAAATTTGATTTTCTCAGCTGCTTTTCAAGATAGACTACTGATTTTTTTGTGAAGATTTCCTGTATCAATTAGCATCCAATATGTAACTTACATTTTATAAACAAATGCTCTTATGGATGTTGTTAATCATGTATAATTATTATTTAGATAGAATGATGTTGGAATAATGGAGCCTATAGAGTAAGTTGGCAAGGAAAATGACAATGGTGATAGACTTGTAAGTTTTTGTACTGAAAACAAACTTGTCATTGGTGGAACCATCTTTAAACACAAGAAGATTCATACTGCCACCTGGAGATCACCAGATCAAAGAACCTTTAATCAGATAGATCACATCTGTATATCTAGACGTTTTAAAGGTTCTCTCCTTGATGTCAGGGTTGAAAGAGGACCTGATGTTAATTCAGACCATTATCTTCTATCTTCTAAAGTTCGGCTTAGATTTAAAAAGCAGGACACAAAGCCTAACCCCAGGAAAAAGTATAATTTAACAACCCTTCAAAACTCTGAAAAGCTACAAGAGTTTAAGCTCACTCTAAAGAACAGATTTGAGTTATTGACTCTTCAAGAGGATGATGGAGTTGAAGATATTTGGCAAGGTATCAAAAAAGTTTATAATGATACTAGCCAAGAAAAATTAGGTTACAAAAAGGCTAACCAAAAGCCGTGGATCACTCAAAGATCCATTGATCTCATGGATCAAAGAAGAGAGGTAAGACAAAAGACACTCTCCAGAAACTCTCCAGAAGATAAAGACCTGTATAAGATGCTCAGCAGGGAAATCCAAAGAAGTGTCAGAATTGACAAAAAAGAACACTTGGAAAACCTTGCTATGCAAGCAGAAAATGCTGCTAATCAAAATAGAATGAAAGATGTCTATGAGATTACTAAGAGCATTGCAGGTAAAGTACACAAATCAGGATCACACATCAGGGACAAGGATGGTTCACTCCTTAAAACTGATGAAGATATTCTAAATAGATGGGCAGAGCACTTCACTGAACTGCTGAATCTTCCAGTTCCAGAGGAAGAAACTGAGATTTCACCCTCAGATGCACTTGACATTGACTGTCGAGCGCCAAATCTATTGGAAATCAAGGAGGCCATTAAAAGTTTGAAAAATAACAAAGCCGCTGGACCTGATAACATCCCAGCTGAGGTCATAAAAGCAGACCTAGATACATCTGCTGAGGCATTCCTACCTTTGATCACAAAGATATGGAATGATGAGTTATGTCCAGAGGACTGGAAGAATGGACATATCTCAATACTAGCCAAAAAGGGAGACTTGACCCAATGTGGAAACTACAGAGGGATAATGCTCCTTTCAGTACCTGGCCGTATCCTTAGTAAAATTCTTCTTAATAGAATAAAGAAGAAGGTTAATGAAAAGCTAAGACCTAATCAGGCTGGATTTAGACCAAATCGTTCCACTATTGATCAGATAACCTCTCTAAGAATCATCATAGAGCAATCCAAGGAGTGGAACTCTGAGCTTTTTGTAAACTTCATTGACTACAAAAAAGCATTTGATTCTTTAGACAGAAGATCTCTCTGGAAAATCTGCCGACACTATGGCATTCCAGAAAAGATAATCAATATCATTAAAGCTATCTATCATAAAGGAGGTGGAAACGTAATGTATAAAGGTAAACTATCAACCTTTTTTGAGATTGTAACAGGCGTCAGACAAGGATGCCTTCTTTCTCCCTTCCTTTTCCTCCTTGCCATTGACTGGATCATGAAGAACTGTGAAAGTAATGATGGCATTCGCTGGGAGCTATTTGGCAATCCCAAATATTTAGGAGATCTGGACTTTGCTGATGATATCGCTTTGTTAACAAGCAATAGAAGTCAAATGCAAAGAAGGACTAACAGGATAGCCGAAACCTCCAAGAAAATTGGACTAGAAATAAATGTTCCTAAAACCAAAATACTCAGATTAAATGCAAATTCCCAAGAACCAATTACTATTGGAGACCAAATTCTTGAGGATGTAGATTGTTTTGAGTATCTTGGAAGTAAAATTGATGAAGCTGGAGGCACTTTAACAGATGTTAAAGCTAGAATTAACAAATCTAGGACAGCCTTTGCCAGCCTGAACAAAATTTGGAATTCCAACAACATCTCCATAAAGACCAAGTTAAGACTGTTCAAGTCAAATGTTCTCTCTGTTTTGCTGTATGGGGCTGAAACTTGGTTCCTAAACACAGCAGTGGTCTCCAAGCTACAGACATATGTCAATAAATGTCTAAGGAGAATCCACAAGATCTTTTGGCCAAATAAGATCACAAATGCTGAGCTTCTAGAGCGCAGTGATATGTCAGACATTAAACTGACAATAAAACAGAGAAAATGGAGATGGCTGGGGCACACTCTAAGGAAAGGGCATGATGATATAACCAATCAAGCCTTGACTTGGAACCCCCACGTAGGAAAGAGGAAACCAGGTAGACCAAAAACAACCTGGAGGAGGGAACTCTTAAGTGAACTGAAAGAAAAGAAAATTCCATCTTTCAGCAATGCCTCAAAACGTGCCCAAAAAAAGGAAGATTGGAGAACCATTGTGCATGGCCTACGTTCTGCCGAGAACTAAAAGGCAATGATGAATGATGATGATAGAGTAAGTTTTACAGCGATTTTAAGGGATAAGGCATTGCACAATTAATTGTTGATTATCCATTCCGTAGATCAAAATCATTGGTTGAAATCTTTGTACTCTACTAGTCGGAAACCAGACAATCAAAATTGACAAAGCCCAAATAGTGGTAAAATGATCCACGTGAGGTAATAAAATGAGGGAGATGAGAGGAGAAGTGGGAAAGAAAACCTCTTAAAAAGAGATGGAGAATTTTTGACATAACTTTAACACAATTTGGGCTTTATCAGGGATCTAAAGGGATAAGACAATGGCCAATACATTGATGTACATTCCCAAAATTGCTCATTCTGTAGATTAAAACTCTTTGTTCACTCAGCTTAATTAACCAACCAATCAAAATCCATTAAAAGTCCCCAAAATTGTTTTGCCCTAGAAAACATTATTGTAAAACTTTTGGGACCTAGACGGGTTAAGGCACAATTTTTGAATAATATGAGTTTTATCCTAAATTGTGTTCCTACTTGTGGTCCAATTATAAGTATGATCCTACACTGGGCTCCTATTGGTCCAATGTTGGGTTTGATCCTGCACTGTGCTCCTATTGGTCCAATTATTAGATTAATCCTATACTTTGTTCTTATTGGTCCAATTATGGGATTGATCTGCACTGTGCTCCTATTGGTCCAATTATGGGATTATTCCTATACTGTGTTCTTATTGGTCCAATTATGGGATTGATCCTGCACTGTGCTCCTATTGGTCCAATTATTGGATTAATCCTATACTGTGTTCTTATTGGTCCAATTATGGGATTGATTCTGCACTGTGCCCTTATTGGTCCAATTATGGGATTAATCCTATACTGTGTTCCCATTTGTCCAAATTTAAAGATTGATCCTACACTGTGTTCCTATTAGTCCAACTATGGGTTTGATCCTATACTGTGTTCCCATTAGTCCAAATTTTAAGAGTGATTCTGTACGTGTTCCTATTGGTCTAATTATAGGATTGATCTTACACTGTGTTCCTATTGGTGTAAAGAAGGTGTATTAACTTTTTTACTTTTTATTTAAGATAGCTAGCCGGTTCTTTTAGTAAGTAGTAGATGTAAAATTTTTCATAGAATTCAGATATGCAATCGGTTTTTTTGTAGACCTCTTATTTTTTAAGTAATTTAAGTTTTAAAAAAAAAATTAAGTCGATTTTAAGGTACTAAAACGCAACAAAAAAAGGAAAAAAATGGCCATTATGATCAAAAATAGTAAGATCTTTAATTTGACACCTTACTTTTTGAATTTTGTCAGGTAATTATTGAAAAAATTGATTTTTTTAAACCCACGAGAATAAAAACTTTGAACTTAATTTTATCATTTCACAGGTAAAAAAAATATGGGTTCATATATACCTTTAGAATCAGAAAAATATTACGAATCCATTGTAAGCAAAATTGAAAAAAAGTAAAAAAATACAAAATGAAAAAATGGCCTATTGTATTTTGTTGTACAGGCAACACTTTTGTCATCCCCTAGTTACCCCCTCTTTACCCCCTTCCCATTTTTATTCTCAATTAAAAAAATAAGGTGATTGCCTGTATAATATAATATAATATTTTTATATAATTCCTTTTATTGTAGTTTATAAACTATATTGTAAACTTTTTATTTCAATTTTGCTTAGAATGGATTTGTAATATTTTTCTCATTCAAATTAAAGATCTTACTATTTTTGTTCATAATGGCCATTTTCTTTCTTTTTATTGTTGCATTTTAGTACCTTAAAATCGACTTAATTTTTAAAAAAAAATTAAATTACTTAAAAAATAAGAGGTCTACAAAAAAAACCGATTACATATCTGAATTCTATGAAAAATTTTACATCTACTTACTAAAAGAACCAGCTAGCTATCTTAAATAAAAAGTAAAAAAGTTAATACACCTTCTTTTAAAATTAATCTTACAATGTTCTTTTATTGGTCCAATTATGTGACTAATCCTATATTATGTTCTTATTGGCTAAAATTACTACACTATGTTCTTTTTGGTCAAAAGTAAATTGTAAATCTTCTACATTTTATTGTTTTTTTTTCTTTCAGTGGTAATGTATTTCAGCAGGTTCCATGGTTTGTCAACTCTGCTAAACAAGGTGGGTTTCGGGGATATTAAGAAATAAGACAAAGTTCTTTGATCCTTTAATGTGCTTCCATCTGTATATAAAAATATTGGTTGCAAAGTTTGGACACTGACATACTGACTCAATCAATCAATCAAGTACACAAAGTCAACTAACTCCTTCGAATACAGTAAATATTTTTTTTATTGCAGGTGCTGTCGATTTGAACACATCCTTCAATCATAACCCCAGGTGATTTTCACGGCTTTTATTCTAGATATATATCTGCAATTTTAATATGTAGATTTCTTAACTGATTCCAATCTATTTATCTATATATCAATCCATCTATCTATTCATCTCTCTATCCATTTTTCTATCCATTAATCAATTCATTAATTTTTCTATCAATCCATCTATCTATTTATCTATCTATTCATCAATCAATTCATTAATTTTCCTATTCATCCATCCATCTATACATCCATCTATCCATCCATCTATCTATCCATCTATTCATCCATCTATCCATCCATCTATCCATCCATCTATCCATCCATCTATCCATCCATCTATCCATCCATCTATCCATCCATCTATCCATCCATCTATCCATCCATCTATCCATCCATCTATCCATCCATCTATCCATCCATCTATCCATCCATCTATCCATCCATCTATCCATCCATCTATCCATCCATCTATCCATCCATCTATCCATCCATCCATCTATCCATCCATCTATCCATCCATCTATCCATCCATCTATCTATTCATCTATCCATCCATCTATCCATCCATCTATTTATACATCTATCCACCCATCTATCCATCCATCTATCCATCCATCTATCCATCCATCTATCCATCCATCTATCCATCCATCTATCCATACATCTTTCCATCCATCTATCTATCTATCTTTCCATACATCTATCCATCTATCTATCCATCCATCTATTTATTCATCTATCCATCCATCTATCCATCTATATATCCATCTATCCATTCATCTATCCATCCATCTATCCATCCATCTATCCATCCATCTATCCATCCATCTATCCATCCATCTATCCATCCATCTATCCATCCATCTATCCATCCATCTATCCATCCATCTATCCATCCATCTATCCATCCATCTATATATCCATCTATCCATCCATCTATCCATCCATCTATCCATCCATCTATCCATCCATCTATCCATCCATCTATCCATCCATCTATCCATCCATCTATCCATCCATCTATCCATCCATCTATCCATCCATCTATCCATCCATCTATCCATCCATCTATCCATCCATCTATCCATCCATCTATCCATCCATCTATCCATCCATCTATCCATCCATCTATCCATCCATCTATCCATCCATCTATCCATCCATCTATCCATCCATCTATCCATCCATTTATCCATCCATCTATCCATCCATCTATCCATTTATCCATCCATCTATCCATCCATATATTCTTCCATCCATCCATCTATCTATCCATCCATCTATCTATCTATCCATCCATCTATCCATCAAATTAACTATATATCAATCTATACATCCATTTATTTATCTATCCTTCATCAATCTATCTATCAATCTATCCATCCATTTATTTATCTATCCTTCATCAATCTATCTATCAATCTATCCATCCATCTATCTATCTATTTGTTTATATATAGTGCAAGAGAAAGCATAGTATCAGCTATAAGCAAAACATTCAGGTAATATCATTATTAAAATTTAAAATTACTATAATTGATTAAAATAAAAGTGGTTAGATGTCTGTCTGTATGTTCCCAAAGATCTGGCTAACCGCTGGACCAGTATGATCCAGAGATAAGACAGTGGAAGATAAACTGATGTACATACCAAATCTTGATAAATAAAACAAATTACTCCTTCTGCACATTAATGGTTGAAAAATTGAGACATTGTTAGTTCATGAATCAAAATTTAATAAAAATTACAGAAACCACAGAGAAGAAAATAAAATTTTGCTATTTTTCAACGTTTTCTTATTCGTTGGCTTAATAACTTTGGGGACTTTGGTTGGTTGGTTTTTTAAGTTGAGTGTCCAGTTCAACCAATAATTGTAATTTACAGGGACGGGTATTTTTGGGATGTATGTACATCAATTTATAGTATTTGTCTAATCCCTTTAGATCCCTGCGAAAATATGATTATAAAACTTTGGGTACTTGTATGATTTTTGATTTTTATCATTTTAGTTTGAACAGACAAAATAGCAATTCCAGTGATAAACAGGTAAAAATATAAACTACAACTTAGAAAATAATTTTAAAGATTTTGTTTTAGGATTTAAGAACAATGAAAAATATTTTAGTTAGATAATGTCCGATCTCCATGCTATAATAAAGTAACAGGATGTCTGACTGTTTGTCTGTCTGTTTGTGTGTACCGAAGGATCTCGCTATCCGCTGAACCGATCAGGTTCTCCTTAACAGGGTAGCTTCTCATAGGTCCTGGGAAGGTTTATAACTATTTGGGGGGAGGGTACCACAGCCCTCCAAAGAGAAATTATAAAAAATTCGCCTAGAGACTTCAATGCAACATAAAACCGGTTCTCAGCCATACTGAACAATCATGTATCAAATCGTATTAAAGACAATTTTCTACAAATAGTAAAATGAATAAGCATAAGATTAATGCTAGTTTTGATGATCCGGTCCTTTGGCCCCTCAAGGCTAACAAAACCGGAATTAACCCTTTAATTTATCATTTTTCTGCCCGCGGAAAGCTGTCTATAATACTATGCGATAAATAACTATTCTAAGCTTTTAAAAGATGCATACAAATACGTCTAAGCCTTTTTTCTTTGTGGGGGGGGGGGGGGTAGGTTATGTTTTCTTGGGTATGTCCCTCCACTTATTTTCAATTTATAAAAGAAATAAAGAAGGGGGAGGGAGAATTGATAATTTCTTAAAAAGCATTTTGTGTGAAACCTCCGCTGAAATTAATGCTATATCACTCACTAGCGGCTTCGCCCCTAGCCTCTAAGGCTTTGCCCCATGAGGTAATTTTCAAAAAAAGTTATAAAATTTTCATTTTTTGGGGGGTTGGGGGTGTCCCATTCCCCAAGAAAATAGCTTAAAACCACCACAGGATCAATTGGTTTATACCCTGAAGAGTAGAATCCGATCAGTTCAGTGGTTACCGAGGGACATACAGACGGACGGACAGACAGACAGACAGATATCGTTCTACTTTGTATTATAGATGGATATTAGGTTAAGTAAATCCCAACAGTCAACCAACCCTTTGATTGCACGATCATTGTCTGGAAGTCCTAACTCGCTGTTCATGGTAATAAATTGCGCCTGTTTATGGGCCAAGACATTCTTCATACTCTATTACTGTTAATGCCACGCAGAAAAATCATTTTAAATGTCTTTAGTCTGATGCAATGGGGTCTAGACTAGAACCTATGGAGAATGGACAATGGGCTGTTTATTACACTAGTCCCTAAAATTTCATAATAACGTTTTCTTATTCATTAGCTAACAAACATTGGGGACATTTATAAATTTTTGATTGGTTGTTTATTTAAGTTGAGTTTCAATCACTAATTTTAATTGAAAGAAAGGTTACTTTTGTGTATAATCATCGTGAATGAACATCAATTTATGGAGATCCATGATTTTGTAAAGGGATAGTTCCACAAAATGCATTTTACCTTATTTTTGTGAACCGCATATTTTTTCCAGATTGATTGGTTAAACTACATTTATATGGCATATATATGCAATATATATGTAGTTTAACCCAATAACTAGGAAAAAATATGCGGTTAACGAAATTAAGTTCAAATACATTTCGTGCAACTATCCCTTTGTTCGCAGGGTGATAGAAGTTGTATCGACAGCGCTCAGAGTAGATCAGCCTGGAGTATCAAAGATAGGGAACTGGTAAGAAAATATATATTTTTACTCAGAGTAGATTAGCCTGGAGTATCAAGGATAGGAAACTGGTAAGAATATATATATTTTACCTCAGAGTAGATTAGCCTGGAGTATCAAGGATAGGGAACTGGTAAGAATATATATATTTTACCTCAGAGTAGATTAGCCTGGATTATCAAGGATAGGGAACTGGTAAGAATATATATATTTTACCTCAGAGTAGATTAGCCTGGAGTATCAAAGATAGGGAACTGGTAAGAAAATATATATTTTTACTCAGAGTAGATTAGCCTGGAGTATCAAGGATAGGAAACTGGTAAGAATATATATATTTTACCTCAGAGTAGATTAGCCTGGAGTATCAAAGATAGGGAACTGGTAAGAAAATATATATTTTTACTCAGAGTAGATTAGCCTGGAGTATCAAGGATAGGAAACTGGTAAGAATATATATATTTTACCTCAGAGTAGATTAGCCTGGATTATCAAGGATAGGGAACTGGTAAGAATATATATATTTTACCTCAGAGTAGATTAGCCTGGAGTATCAAAGATAGGGAACTGGTAAGAATATATATATTTTACCTCAGAGTAGATTAGCCTGGAGTATCAAAGATAGGGAACTGGTAAGAAAATATATATTTTACCTCAGAGTAGATTAGCCTGGAGTATCAAAGATAGGGAACTGGTAAGAAAATATATATTTTACCTCAGAGTAGATTAGCCTGGAGTATCAAGGATAGGAAACTGGTAAGAAAATATATATTTTTACTCAGAGTAGATTAGCCTGGAGTATCAAGGATAGGAAACTGGTAAGAATATATATATTTTACCTCAGAGTAGATTAGCCTGGAGTATCAAGGATAGGGAACTGGTAAGAATATATATATTTTACCTTAGAGTAGATTAACCTGGAGTATCAAGGATAGGGAACTGGTAAGAATATATATATTTTACCTCAGAGTAGATTAGCCTGGATTATCAAGGATAGGGAACTGGTAAGAATATATATATTTTAACTCAGAGTAGATTAGCCTGGAGTATCAAGGATAGGGAACTGGTAAGAATATATATATTTTACCTCAGAGTAGATTAGCCTGGAGTATCAAGGATAGGGAACTGGTAAGAATATATATATTTTACCTCAGATTAGATTAGCCTGGAGTATCAAGGATAGGGAACTGGTAAGAATATATATATTTTACCTCAGGGATATAAAGGGATAAGACAATGACCGATAAATAGATGTACACCCCCAATGATGGCACACTAAATCACCCCTTTTGTAGATTAAAATTAGTGATTGAAACGTATGTACACTCAACTTAATAAACCAACCAATCGATAGTCAGTAAAAGTCCCCAAAGTTGTTAAGCCAATGAATAAGAAAACGTTATCAAAAAACTTTGGGGACTAGTGTAATAAACAGCCCATTGTCCCTCACTCTTAAACCTACAAGGTAGCAGCTTATAGTGCCTAATAAAAAATGATGTCATACAATACAAATGGCCTATGATAGGCCAGTATACATATGTTGTAATTGCCCAATGGTAAAATATATATTGGCCTTTCATTGATCATTTCTAATGTATGGCGTCATTTTTTGTTAGGCACTATAAGCTGCTCCCCACCCAGAGGCCCCTAAAGGCACCTTAGGTTGGAGAAGGGGGAGGGGATCCACCTCACTTTTCCAATTTAGAAAAGAAAATTTTTAAGTTGGGGGGAGGTCCTTTTTTTAGGATTTATTATTAGCTGTGTCTGTCTGTCTGTAAAGATAGATCTCGATAACCGCTCAACCGATATGGTTCTCCTTTACCATTTAGATTCTCATGGGAAAGTTTGTAATTATTTTGGGTAAGAGAAATCGCGAAAAAAATTTAATCCCCCCCCCCAACAAAAAAAAACTTTTAACTTAAAAAAAACTCAGTACCCCTAGAAGCCTCTAGGGGCATAGTCTATCAAATAGTTATATTGCTTAATACAATTTTTTAAATTTTTTTCCTGTTTAGGTTTTAGAAAAGCGAAGTTCAATTGGTATGTTTGTTTTTTATAACAGGGTTTTGATGGATGATACATTGGCCTATAAAATAATGTTCATCCCCAATTTTAATAAACAAAATTTTCCCTTCTGTAGATTACATTTAGTGGTTAAAATGTTTTGACACTCAATCTAATAAACCAACCAATCAATCGATGTTATCATCGTTTTTTTTACATTTGATGAATTTTCATATTCCCAAATTATTTTGTTGTACACAAGCGGGTTTAAATTTGAGGCGGATGCGCGGCTGCTGAGCCCTGAGGTAGATTCTTAAAAAAAAATTGCCCCACTAATCGCTTAGTGGGGCAAAAAAGCTTTCGTCAAAAATCCACCAAAATCACAATAAAAATCTACAAAAATTAAACAAAATCACAGAAGGGTTATTAACATAAGATTTTATTTAATTTTTGTAGATTTTTTATGTGATTTTGGAGGATTTTCACGAAACAATTTTGCCCCACCAAGCGATTAGTGGGGCATTTTTTTAAGAATTCACCTTTTGTAATTAAAATTATATTTCAGAAAGCAGATCATCAGCCATTGTAAAAATTGAACAAAAACAGGAAGGTAATTAAAATTATAAAAAAAGATTCTTTCTTAAAAGTACTAGATTGTTTGTGTGTACGTCTGTCTATCTGTATCCAAGGATCTCACTAACCGCTAAACTGATATGGTTCTCTTTTACAATGTAACTTTTCATAAGTCCTGGGAAGGTTTATAGCTCCAACAAAATAAAATTTTAAAAAGATTTACTTTTTTAAACTAAAATGAAAAAGGTGGGATGACTTCCACCCCTTCCCCCTTATAAAGTGCACCTGGAGGCCTCAATAAGGCAATGGGAGATAATTTAATGTACTTTTAAATTACAACAAACAAAATTGCCCCCCTATAAAGATAAAAAGATTGAGGTTTTATGATTTTATAATTTTTTTACTCTTTGGTGGTTTTCCTGAAATAAAATATCGATCATTTAAACCCCTTTCCCTTATCTATGAAAACAATGAAAATTATTTTTGCTATTCTTCATACCTACTTAGGGAAATGAACCCGTAGGGCTACCCAATACCCAATAAAACCTAACCCAAAGCAATAAACAAACAAAATGAAGGGGTTTCTGTGCTCAACAAGGCACTTTAAAGAAAAATGCCAATAATTTCAGGATATTCGATTAAATTTTAATTTTGAAGATTTAAAAAAATTCTGGACGATTTTTTTTGTTATAAATTATACATTTAGCAAAAATATTATCAAATAATATATACTCCACTATTAAGTGTGTCCATATGACTGTAATTATGGATCCCCGATGATGATAAACTGAATTACCCCTTCTGTAGATCAAAGTTAGTAGGATGGTGCAACTATTAATATTAATGACTACTCAATTTATCTATAGTAGTGTGATGTATAGTCCCTTTCTTCCTGAGTTTAAGAGCAATACATGTATTTTATAGTTTAGCTTTTAGTTCTGGTATCCACGGTTTCGGAGCAAGTCATTGCTCTGCAACAGGATACGAACATAAAGTGAATAGTAATCTTAATATTAATGTTATTATTATATGTTAACCTTGTATTGAATTAATACACTTTATAAGAATATTTAGCTGTTTGTTCTTGCTATTACTATACGTCATTTTGGCGCAGTAGTGTAGTACGAATCTATAGCTCAGATTTTCTTTTAATTGTATTATTTCTTTTCTTTTTAGTTTGTTCAGGTATTTTTTGTGTTGGAACGATGGGATTGTCCATTGAAGAGTGGAGGAAGTTGTCTCAGGAAGAGAAGGATTTGCATTTGATTAATGAGATCCATGCTCTTGGGACTAGAATTGATAATGTGACGACAGAGCTGGGTGGACGTATTGATAAGGTGGCGGCGGAGCTAGGTGGGCGTATAGCGCCGCTAGAGACGAAAATTCAAGAGTTGACGGATAATGTTGATACTAATGTTGCTGCGGTTACTGGGCTGGCTACTCGGATGGACGATTTGGAAGATCGTCTTAATAAGGTGGTGGAGCCTAGTGTTGATAATGATATCAAGACTGAGAATGTGACCGTTGTGAATGAGTTTATGACTGGTCAGCAGCGTATTCTTGATAAGATTGCCCAGCAGAATAGTTTGAATGACCAGCAGAATGGTTCGAATACCCAGCAGATTGGGTCGAATAATCAGCAGTATACCCAGCAGAATGGGTCGAATAACCAGCAGAATGGTTTAAATAACTCTATGCCGTGGCAGAGGACGGCTGGTGGATCTGGAGGATTTGGAGGATCAGAAGAGAAGCCTAAGTTGTTTGCTGGTGGTTCTCGGCCTATTTTTGGTGGTATGCAAGGAAATGAAGATAAGATCATAAAACTTTGGGAATTGTCTAGAGTTGATGCTGTGGATAATATCTATAATGGAGTTCTCATGTGGTGGCCAGCCCTTTCTGAGGTTGATGCGGAGGATTTTAATACGCTCAATTTTTTTGAGGCTGGACTGAGTGATTCGCAGGTTAGTTGGTGTAAATCTCTTGTTTATGTACCAAATAGATCTCTGTATGTTTCGCAGGGGGAGGAGAATGTGCATAGGTACAATGAAACGTGTGCTAAACTTGATGATCAGTTCAGAAAAAATGCGCCTGAATTTGCAGTTGATGATGATGTGATTTTCTTTGACGATTATTTGGAGAGATTTTGGATGACTACTAGACGTTATCATATGACTAATCATCAAGTTTGTAAGGAAATTTTGTTTGATAAATGTGTGGGTGTAAGGACCGCTTGTGGTTATACACTAAAACCTGCTGATATGGAGAATAGACAATTAACATTAAAGGGGTATTTGTGTAAGATGCGGGAGACATTTTTACCACCCGATATGAAAAATGTGTGTAAAGATGCGTATTTGAGTGTTAAGCAACATGAGAATGATAAGATTGATGCATTTTTTGATAAGATACTATCCTTCTGGAAACGTGCGTATCCAAAACCAACAGATGATATGTTTATGGATTTCTATTCTCAAGTGTGTAATGTGGTTTTATCTCCACTTTTGGCTAATCAGATGCGTCAATTTGCATTGGATTTGGAACGTGACGGACAAGTGCGAATGATAACGAAGTTTCGGACAGAGTTAATAGTTAAAGCGCAATTGATTGTTAAAGGGCTACAATTTAATCAAATTTCAGGGTCAATGGCTAGAGGATGTACAACAAACCAGATGGCTTTGGCTAAGACGATGGTTGGTGGCGTTGGTTCCAAGTCAAATCCTGTAACTATTGATCAGGTTAGTGATGAAGATAATTTGTCATTTGAAATAAATCAATGTGAAATTGATTTGGCCGATGAATTTGGTGGACCAGCTGAACTTATTCCTTTAATTGGCGCAATTCAAGGTGGATTTATTTGTTATTATTGCAACAAAAAGGGTCACATGATGAGGGATTGTTTTGATATTAGAGATAAAAAGTTGCCTAATCCTAAAGGAAAATACTTTTTGCGGTGGGGAAACAAGCCTTTTGTTCCTTATAAGACGGGGCAAAAGAGTTTTAAAAAGAATGAAAATGGTATGGATAAAAAGAAATTGGTTGGTGAAATTGAAGGAGAGGTGCAAGAAGGGGAAGACACGAAGGAAGTGGCACATGTCGATGGTTTAGGGGCAAGCGATTATGAAGACGATCTTGTAGCGGAAGTCGAGGCATGGAATAATGCTATTATAGATGACATTTTATGGTTTTAATGTTTTGAATTATTATATCATAAAACCTTATTCCATTTTCTACTTGTTACGCGGCATTGTTTTGATTTATGCGCATTGTAAATAAACAACAACAAAACAAAATTAAGGATAAAGAGTGAACGACGCAACTCTAATTTTGTGATAATTTATTTTGATGGTTTATTTTGAATTATGAAAAAATAACATATTGTTTATAAGCCTATATGAAATTATGAGATTATGTTATGATGGAAATCAAAATAATTAATTTAGTTTTGATATGTTTTGTTGAAAATAAGATAATTCATTTTTGTTTCAGACTGTTGTGAAGTCTAACAGAGATAAGAATAATAAAAAAGTGAAAATGGAAAAACGAATTAGGAATACAATTTTGTAAAATTGCTATTGAAAAATATTAAATTGAATTTTAAATTGAATTAAATTTGATAAAAATATGAAATTAGATATTTGAAAAGTATTAAATTTTGATGAAATGTGGAAAATTGTTTTTAAAGATGAGTCAGTTATTGTGATTTAAAGTATTCGATTTTAAAACAATTATATTGCGATTTAGTGATGTTGATTCAGCAAAATTTTTAATGAAGTTTAGAATTTCATGAAGCAAAATTGTTATAATGCATTAGATATAATCGTGGAGAAGTCTCTTTCTATGAAGGAAGGGAGGGGCTGTCTCTCGGAGCTGGAATGCACAAATATGGTGGAGCTGTCTCTTTTGTTGGGAGAGAAAGGGGGAGTGAACATATTTGCAACGAATATTGCACTACCTCTCAGAGTTGGTATGCGCAGATATGGGGGAGCTGTCTCTTTTGTTGGGGAGAGAGGGGGAGTGACCATATTTGCAAGGAAATTTGCACTGTCTCTCAGAGCTGGTATGCGCAATATGGGGCGGTGTATAGAGGTAGCTGAAATGAGCGTGGAGCGCGCCATGCGCAGAAAAGTTGGGCTGCGCAGAGAAGCAAAGCTGCGCAAGAAAGTGCTCTCAGGTATTGAGATATATAGTTAGTTGAATTTCGACTTTTAAACCTTTTATACATCTCAGTTTAATCTGACAATAATAGTTTTGTTAGGTAATATTTTATTGAATTTTAAAAAAAATTGAACTTACGGTATTTGGAAAGATTAATTTGTTTGGTGATTGATAATGTTTGATCATGTCATATTTCTTAATACAACTTCTTTTATTGTGTTACAAGTTATTGGTTCAGTGAAACATTTATTTATGGCATCTAAAATCATTGTATTTATTTTAGATTGGCTGAGAAGAGAGTTTTTTGGTGGTTGGGAGATACTGACATCATTATTTATTTGATGGTGAGTTGTTATGATTTCATGATTGTTACCATTTGATTACCATTATATATATTGTTGTTCGAAAAACATTCTTGTAAATTTGTTAATATCGATATTAATTCTTATGTATAGTGATTTTTCATTAATTGGCATCTAAAATTTTGTAATATTTTAGATTGGTCGATCAATATTAATTCTTATGTACAGTGATTTTCCATCGATTGGCATCTAAAATTTTGTAATATTTTAGATTGATCGGAGAGAAGTGGATTAACAGTTTGTTGAGTTTCTGTTGGCCAGAGAATTTATGTTGTTGACTGTGGATTAGGAGATATTTTTGGACATTTCTGTTGGTGAATGAAATATTGTAGGTGAGTGATTTGTTTTATTCAGTTTTTTTTTATGTTGTGGACAGATAGATAGTTATTTGATAGACCATTGGATAGTTACAACCTCATAACTGTTGGTGTGAGTTAGATAGCTGTTTTCTAAGTTTCATGAAAATTCTGAGATGGCGGCTGGAGCGGCTGAAGTTTATGTTCCAACAAAGATCGGCGGCATGGAAATCCTGACGTTAATTGATAGCGGCAATGCAAGAGGCTGCCTGATATCTCAAGTGTTGGCTAGAAAGCTTGATTGTGTGATTGAAGAAACGGATTCGAAGGCCACAGGCGTGCAGGGTTCCAACATCAAGATTGATGGTGTTGCTCGGAATGTTGAATTTCAGATTGGAGGTCACAGTTTTCAAGAAGATTGTTTTGTTATCTCTGGCATGACTGTACCTATGAATCTAGGCAGTTATTGGTTGAATAAAAATAACGTGAAGACGATATTTGCCAAAGACGGCAACAGGATTGAGATGCATGGAATCAGTGTGAAGTTAGTAGCTAAACGGAAAATTGTAGTGAAGAATTTGGTTCATACAATTTTGGAGAAGATGGAGAAAGCAAGAACTACGAAACCTGAGATTAATGTAGCTGAGTTACAAGATCAAAAATGGATTTGTTCATTGAAAAATCGAATAGAAATTCCTGCATTGAGTACAGTGGTGGTAGAAGTTTCAACTAAAGGAAATATGCCTGAAGGACAGTTATGTTATATAGCTCCAAGACAAGGTTACTGTAGCCGGAATAACTTGTTGATAAACGAAGGAATTACTGAGGTGGGAAAGAACGGTAAAATTATGACTAAAATCACGAATTTTGAAGCTGTTAAGAAATCTGTTCCTGCTGGTACTTTGGTTGGAAATTTGTTTGTGGCGGAGAAGATAGCAATGCTGCAAGAGAACAGGGTTAAAGAAGATGTGTCAACAACATTAAAGAAGATTCGTTTTATTAAAGATAAATTGAAGTTGGATAAAGTTCCGTTTTTAAAGGATAATGTTTCTTTGAAAGGAAGGATAGTTGGGTTGTTCTTAAAGAATTTCAAGGCATTATCGATTGATCCTACAGATATTGGATCTTGTACTTTGGAGGAGTATGATATTCAGTTGATTCCTGGAGCTCAACCTTTCAAGAATAGGATGATTAGACTCAATCCTCATCATGCAGAAAAACTAAAAGAACAGATTGATTTATGGTTAGAAACAGATGTGATAGAAGAATGTAATTCACCGTTTAATTCTGGAATTTTTGGTAAAGATATTCAAAGATTTGCTGGTTTCATAAATTATTATGGTTCATATTTCAAGAATTTTTCTGATATTACAGCACCATTGAACAAATTTAGAAACAGTAGTAAAATAGAATGGGATGAAAAAAGTATGGAAGCTTTTACAAAGACTAGAGAATTGTTCTGTGAAGAAATAAGTAAATCATTTCCGGATTGGAGAATGGAGGCTGAACCATTTGTGTTGGATACAGATTGGTCATCTACAGCTATGTCAGCGGTGTTAAGTCAAAAACAGAATGGACAAGAAAAGATGATATCGTGTTGGTCACGTGTTTGTTCAACTCATGAAGCCAATTATGCAGCACATAAAGGAGAATTATGTGCATTAGTAAATGCTGTTGAAAGATTTGAATGTTATTTGAGACACAAGAAGTTTATCGTGAGAACTGATTCAGCTGCACTGAAACATCTATCTACTTGGAGGCAGAACGGATATTTTGTTGGTCTCACCATAAGGTGGATAAATTTTTTATCCACCTTCAGTTATGAGGTTGTACATAGGCAGGGCAAGATGCATACTAATGTTGATATATTGTCACGTACTGCATTAAAGGATAGTAAAGATAGGATATCTAAATTATCGACTGACGAACAAGGAGAGTTAATATTGGATACTGTATATCAATTGGAAGATCCTAAATTATGTCTTATTGCAGGGATTGGAGCAGAGACGGCCAGTCAAATATCATCCAGATTGAAGGCGAGAGAATTTAGTCGTAGCCTGGAGAAGGATCCTGTTTTAGTTGAGGTGAGGAAATTTATTGTAAATAATGTCAAACCTACGTCCAGAGAATTGTCTCAAATGCCTTATCGTGGTAAACAAATATTAAGATTTTTTGAACATCTGAGTTATAAGGATGGTTTAATTATCCTGACTTCACCTATGCGGCTTCAGAAAGAATTTCAATTTATTGAACGGGTAGTGGTACCTATTGGAATGTACAATAAAGTTTTTTTGTTAGCTCATGCAGATGTTACAGCGGGACATAGGGGTTATTTGGAAACTTTGAGCAGGATTAATCGTCACTTCATTTTTCCCTATGTATCTAAATATGTAGCGGCGGCAGTTGCAAATTGTGTCATTTGTTTGAATAGACGTAAAAAACCTAAGCATAATCATAATATAGAATTTTCTCCTTTGGCTGGGGAAGCTATGGCAGAGTTGGCCATAGACGCTTTAGGTCCTTTGAATGAGTGTGAATATAATGGAGTCATTTGTAAGCACATTTTAATAGTAGTTGACAGTTGTACTAGATATGTGTGGTTGTTTGCTATTGAGGATGTTAAAGCTGAAACAATTATTGAATGTCTGAAATTTAATTTATTTTCTGTTTGGGGACTCTGCGAGCGAATTAGGACTGACAATGCACAAAGCTTCAAATCAAAAGTTTTTAGGGAAGTTTGTTTAAGGTTGGGAATTGAACAAATTTTTATCCCTCCAAGATCAGCAAATTCGAATTACAGTGAAAGATACAACCAATCGGTGTATTCGTTTCTTAAGACTGATTTACGTTTCCAAGATGGAGATTGGGCTTATAAACTTAAAGCTACACAATTTTGTATGAACACTTCTTTCAATCGGAGGTTAGGATGTTCCCCATATTTTAAGATGTTCCTAAGAAACCCTAAGCTTCCACTTGACTCGTTTGACCCGTTAACACGCTCGAAAATTAAACATATGAATTTTTCAGAGTTATTGGAGTGCCTTGACAAGAATTGGAGGACTGGACAAGAAAGAACTGAGAAGTATTTGCAGGTAGAAAATACAGAAAGGATAGGTAGGCCGGTAGCTATAAATTCCTATTGTTACATTTTTTATGACGTCACAACGATTGGTGTAGCTCGTAAACTCTGCTCGTTATGGGTGGGTCCGTGTTTAGTGACAAAAGCAATTTCTGATAGTTTATTCGAGGTTCAGCCCCTTGAAAAGTGTAGATTGAAAGATAAAGGGGTGAGAATTGTACCAAGAGATAAAATATATGTTATTGAGAGTACTTTAGACTTGACTCCAGATGAAAAGATTGACTTAGTGATTACAGATGAATGTTTCTCTGTGGATAATACCTTGAAAGTAAACTATGACTTTCCCAATACTTTGAGAAATTTAACTTGTTCAGGCGTTTCTGAAGAGGAGAATAGTTGTGGCGCTAGTCCAGAAGTGGTTAGAAGGCGGAAGGATGGACAGGTAACACCAGAATTCTTGGAGAAATCTTTTTTGGGTGTTGGGTTGTCACAGCAAAGGTCAAATGTGTCTCAGAATGTATCTCAGAATAATGAAAATTTAGATGATTTAGTTGAGGATCTTAGTGACACTTTGGAAAGTACTCATATTTCTGATAGTGTAGATTCAAATGATCTGACTGACAAAACTAAGTTAGACTCTACATATTCTACTATTAGTAAGGATAGTGTTTTTCATGGGGATTATGCCTCTGATAATAGCTTAGTAGATAACAGTTTGGGTGTAGAGGATGTTAACATGGAATCTGCTAGAGAGTTAGAGTCTCGGATGAGTATTTTAGAGGACACTTTTCCAAAATTGCAAAGTAAGATTGTAGACTTGGAACAACGAAGGGGAAGTGTTAAACGAGGTAGAGATGTTGAGGAGGATGAATTAGATAGATCGTTAGATAATGCAAAATTGCAAAAAATGTCTGAGACTATTCCTGTTAAGGGTCGTCCTAAAGGTTCTACAAATGAAATGCAATTACAAAAATTAGAAGAGGATAGACAAAACAGAGAAAAGGACAGATTAGAACGTTATTCAGTAGCCGATGTAGTAACTAGGAACCTAGCAAAATTGATTAAAAAATAATATTTGTAATAATTAGTATAATATTTGCAGGAGAAGAGATTACCACGAGAACCGTAGAGAGCGTGATGACAAGAGAGGAGGCGGCGGTGGTGATAGACATCGTGGAGATCGTGGAGATCGTGGAGATCGTGGAGATCGTGGTATGCGCAAGAGGTCACCGGACGCTTGTAGTTCAAAGAGTGGACGAGCTGGACCAGTACCTGTGAAGAAATCCAAGGATGAAAGAGGAGTCAGGTACTTGGATATTTTGCTATTTGTTGTTGTGATGCAGTTTTATTGTTTGATTGTTGTTGGTGGTATGTATACGTCACAGGATCCACGGTTAGCAGCTTATGATTGTTCTCAAATAAGTAATGTTGAACTTAGATCAGCTGCCTGTTTGCATGATAGGATGGAACCGGTCAGATCTGTGGAATTGTTGGGGTTAGCAGAAACCGATTTTATATTGTCAGAAGCCATTAGTTGTGAGGTTAGACTAAAATTGGAGCGCTGGTTTTGCGGTACCGCGAGTCATGTGCACGTATTAGACGTGCCACATGAAAAACAGGTAGAGTTGAGTATGGACGAATGTAGGAGGGTTTTTCATTCTGGCAAGTATCAGCATGATGGAATTAGTTTTAAAGTAAATATAGATTTGCCAACTGTTCACAGTTTCACAGTTAATGGAACATTGTCACCTTTCTGGGATGTTGGTGGTGAAAATATTCAATGCAAGACACTGGGAATATACGCGCACAATATGTGGTACAATTTAGGTTTTGCTGTTGGGACTTTGCATATATTAATAAAAAATACACCCGTTTTGATCAAGGGAAATGTTGTTATGGATTATGATAAAAAGACGATTGTGGCGAATTTTGAAGATAATCATTTGTGGGCAACATCAACTTCTCCATATTTTCCGTATGTAGTACGAAAACCGGCCAGTAATTTTAAGGTAGTTTTTCAGGATACATTCAATCTAACTACTTGGAATGAACAACTTTTTGTTTCTAACTTGGAAAGAAATATTTTAGTTAAAATTATGGGAACAGAGAAACTTAATTTGCAGCATCTGGATTTCAACATTTTTGTAACAGAATTAGAGGGTATCAAGTTTTTAGAGGAACCGAAGGCGGCTGTTAGAAGTTACTTTGGGGATTTGTTAAAACAGGAAGCTAGATTTGATTTGAATGCTATGTTTTTGGCTAGTAGAGAAAGAAACGAGAGGATGATGGAACTTTTTAGTATTTCTAGATGTGCTCAAACAGAAGTTAGGTCAAATGTACAGATGCATCATGGGTTCAGAATTATATACCTAGGAGAAATTGCTAAGTATGAAAAGTGTACAGCGGTTGAAATTCCAGTAAAGTTAGGTGTGGATTATGGATGTGCAGTAGGACACTTAATGGTAGATTATAAAGGTGAAACAGTTGGAATACAAGAATATAGTAGAATGATTGTAGCAGTAGAGGATATAAAATTGTTGAATTGTTCGCAAAGTCCGGTATTTTTGAAGTTGACAGCTAATTTGTTCCTTGGGAATCAGGGGCAGGGACTCGAACTTCTGCATATTGCCAATGAAAAATCAGAACACGTGGGACAAAAGATTTTTCTGAACGATGAAAAGGTGTTTATTGCTGATTTTAATAAGACTATTAAATATCAGGGATTAGAGGATTTTGAGGATTTTAATGGACAAGCTTCTAAATTGGATTTTGTTGATCATAAGTTGTCATTTTTCGAACAGGTTACAGGTCCTTGGTTTGGTCTAGAACATTTGTTCAAAGATATATTACCATTGTTTGCCAAGTTTGTTTTGATTGTGTTAATGTTGTTGTTAGGTATAATTCCTATGTTGGTATTGTTGTATTGTTGTTGTTCATGGTGTCATAAAAAAAGATTTACTGAGGAAGAATTTAATGCTAGATCTTAAATTTTTTTATGCTGAAATTTAATTATATTGTATTTTTGCAGTTTGGTTACGGCGGCAACGATGAATCAAAAGTTATTGAGTAATGAAGAAGATGGTCGCCACAAACAATCTGCCAATGAAGGAAATCAAGTCAAACCTGGTCTACCAGTATCTGCATTGATCAGCAACTCTGCATCCCGGCTGGTGTTGGTAATGTCGCGCGTTGAGCTGCCCACGTTGAGTGTGGGCAGGGCGACAAGGAACATATTTTTGAGCAGTGAGGACATGCCACTGGCAGATTTAGCTCGTCTTATTGATAATGAACCAAGGTTTAAGTTGAATTTGATAAACATGTTATCAGTGCAGTTGGAGATGGGAAGATGTATCCACTCCATAGACTGGCCTGTGGACAGGATTCCTGTCTTTACCAGCCAGAACTCAAGATACCTCAACCTGATGGCGGCTGGTGAGCATTCTAAAGCTATAAATAAGAAGTTGGCATGGAACGAGACAACTAGTCTGAATAAGTTGAGTGCGACCATATTTCTCTCTAAGCTTGTTTGCGAAAATTTACCAAGTTTGGTATTGCTTGCTAAGATTGAATACCTGGATGGAGATGAGAGAAAAAGCTGTCAAACGTTGGGCGAATTGTTACCCATAATCAAACATATGGGGGAACTTGAGGATTGGTCTCAACTTTCAAAGATTGACGTCATACCTGCAGATGGTAAAATGAGTCTTCAGACGGTGTTAAGGACGGTGGTGGGTAATAGCGTTGACCCGAGGTTGAAGACGCAGGTTGTGTCAGCTGTCCGGCTCCTGGCACATTGGAAAGATGTCGTGAATAAAGTAAGCTTTATTCTGAAGCAAATGCCATCCACAACCCTGTTAGAGTTACAGAAAGATTGGCTTGATGGAAAGTCTGAACAGGATTTGAGTGCTAAAGTGTTTATTGACTCCATTCAGGTGAATGAATACATGAACTTATCAGTCTACATTCCACGTATTATAAACCTGAATTCGGTGAGTCTAATCACCAGTGGAGAGATGCCTGCTGAGATACGTTATGTTAGATTGGATGGTCAAAGAGACATAATTGATAACCTGGTGAGTGCCACATATGCAGGTAGTCTGATGAATGAAAAAGTAGACGCAAGAATTTTGACCTGGCAAATGCAGATGCGCTGCAGGCGTCTTCGTCCGACTCTAGCCAAGCAGATATTGTTATGTGATCCAAATACTACTTTAGAGAATGTAGTGAAGGAAATCAAATTGGAGTTGGATGGAAATGTTTATACAAATTTGTTGACAACCAATATTGAGTGGAAGTTTAATCCTGAACACAAAGTAAATGAGTGGTTCGAGGGTGATTTCAAATTGGTTACTCGGTTTGGGGATCCTGTTTGTGTTCAGATGGATCAGCCCTTAAATCCGAACATTCCTGTTTGTCTGGACCTTGAATTGTCGAATCAGCAATGGCGTGTTGATGAACAAGTGAGGGAGGAAATGAGGTTGGAACACACGCCTGGAATATTGATGATGCTTGATAAATTTGGAGAAGAGGTTAGTCGTAAGCATCAAAAGATTTTGGATAATCAGGAGGAGGTTGATAACGTTGCAACCTCGATTTCGGTTGCGGTTAATAGCGGATTTGAGAGATGTCTTCATATGCTTGGTGATACTGAGGCAAGGATGTCTCAAGACGGCTTGTGTGATGAGACCGCAAAACTTGGAGTGAATGATGAGGAAGTTATTATGCCCATGGATATTGAAGAACCTGGCAAGAAGAGAACATCTGGGAAAAGAAAGTAACAATTATAGTTATGTGTATTAATTCATATTTTATTTTATTTTATGTTTTTAATATTTGTTGAGGCAGTAGTAGTCTCAAAAGTTTAAAATTCATGTTCATATTAATGCTCTATAATATCATGCTTAAATCTGATGGTTATATGTTAACCAATGTTATTTTTATATCATGTATTATGATAACTATGTAATTAATGCATTAGGTGTAAATCAATGCATTCTTAAATGATTATATGTTAATCAATGTTTTTTTTTTCTTAAAAAAATATTAAAAAAAGAAAAAAAAAACACATAAAGGAAAATATAAAAAAAAAACACAAAAGAGTTCTAAGGAACCAAAATAAATGAAAAAAAATGTTTAAAGATCTGGACTAAAAATAAAAAAATATATAAAAAAATATGACAGGTGTCATACCAGATCCACTATTATCTATTTTATAAGCGTTCAACGCTACTTATAATATCTATGATAATTAACATGTAAAAATCTATTGTTATATTTAATCTGAAATATTACAGTTTGAACCCGAGGTTCATGTTTAAGCCAGGGAGAAATGTGATGTATAGTCCCTTTCTTCCTGAGTTTAAGAGCAATACATGTATTTTATAGTTTAGCTTTTAGTTCTGGTATCCACGGTTTCGGAGCAAGTCATTGCTCTGCAACAGGATACGAACATAAAGTGAATAGTAATCTTAATATTAATGTTATTATTATATGTTAACCTTGTATTGAATTAATACACTTTATAAGAATATTTAGCTGTTTGTTCTTGCTATTACTATACGTCAGTAGGATGGTGCAACTATAATATTTTTAATTCATCTAGAGATGGATGGTGCAACTTTTATTTATTATCTATCTAGAGGAGGATGGTGAAGTTATTATTATTTATCTAGAGGTGGATGGAGCAACTAGTATTTATTATTTATCTAGAGGAGGATGGAGCAACTAGTATTTATTATTTATCTAGAGGAGGATGATGTAACTTTTATTTATTAGTTTATCTAGAAGATAGTGCAACTATTATTTATTATTTATCTAGAGGAGGATGGCGCAACTATTATTTATTAATTTATCTAGAGGAGGATGGTGCAACTATTATTATTTATCTAGAGGAGAATGGAGCAACTAGTATTTATCTAGAGGCGGATGGTGCAACTATTATTATTTATCTAGAGGAGAATGGAGCAACTAGTATTTATCTAGAGGAGGATGGTGCAGTTATTATTTATCTAGAGAAAGATGATGCAACTATTATTTATTAGTTTATCTAAATGATGGTGCAACTATCATTTATTATTTATCTAGAGGAGGATGGTGCAACTATTATTTATGATCCTTTAGTACACAATAAGCAGGACAGAATGAATATTGAGATGGTGAGATCATAGATATTCTTTATTAAAGTAACAGAATGTTTGTCTGCCTGTCTGTCCATCTTTCCGTCTGTCTGTCCATCTGTCAGCCTGTCTGTATGTATGTCTGTCTGCCTATCTAAAGCTTAAAAGTCACTTTTAAGCTATTTATTGGAAGACGGTACACCCTCCCACTTCACAAAAAGAAAAAATCTCCCCAAAATATCTTTTTAGACAAAAACAAACAATGGGGGAGTGGGAACCCATACCACACTAGGGGCAAAGCCCCCGTAAAATAAAATTAATCCCCCTACCCTTATTATTAAAATTATTTTCTCAATTACAAATAATGAAAGTTGTGTATCTCGGATTTAGAATACAGATATATAATCAAACAACTACCTGGATCCCCCTGTTAATGACCTTTTTCCTTCTGCTGGTAAATTGCTTTCTACTCTTTTGTAGCAACTTAGCTGTGTTAGTATTCCCAACACTATTCCTTATTTAACTCCTAACCCCTCCAATAGAAATCGCCCCTAGAAAAAAGTCTTTCCAAATTTTCATTTAAAGTTAAAATTTAAAATAGAAAGATTGACTTCCCTTCCACCACCTCAAGTGTACCGCTAGTACATATATGTATATATTAATAAATAATCTTCTTTTAATTTTAGTTTAACAAATTGGATGTGAATACATATTCTACTAAGAAGACAATAACGCAGGTGTGTCTGTCTGTCAGTCTGTCATTTAGTCTATTTGTCTGTATGTTACTAAGTCAGTTTTTCTGTCTGTCAGTTTGTAAGTCTGTCTTTCATCCTATCCATTTGTTTTTCAAGGTTGTGGAATCAAAGGGGTAGGTTGTCTAACAAATAGCAAAGTTTTAGTAAAAGATACTCCAAAATGAGACCTAATGTTATATCTATCAGTATCCAACCCTCTAGATGTTACTTTAAATCATTGTGTAAATATTCGGGTATTTATGGTAATTCCTCTTAAGGGGCGTTTCATCATATTTTCACAGTAGCTTTTCCCTTATTTCTAGCCCCTGCGAAGGGGGCTCTAACCCTGCAGGGCAATCATCTAACCCAACTTAACATTAAAAAAAACTTTCAAAAGCTATGTGAAAATACAATGAAACTACCCCTTAAGAGGCGTTGCCACGAAAGGGTCTATACCCAAATATTCTTTTGTCCAATAAGCCCCTAATATTCAACATCTGGGCTGGTCAGTCTGCCTGTAATGCCCAAGGGGACATCTATGAAAACTGTTTTTCTTGCTATTTGAGACAGAAGGCTAATTTATTTGGTAAAATTTTGTAGATCAATATTATCTAATCCAGTATGGCTGTAAAACTGATTAATATACAAATTACTTTGTCTGTCAGTGTATTGCTATTTCTTCTCTGAAAAACATCAAATCTTTCTCAGCTGATATGAAAGATAGGCTGCTGAAATTTTGTGGAAAGATTCTCATGCCAATCCGTATATAATAATAGATTATATATTATTCAGGGATTATTGGATGTTGCTTTATTATCCTCCAATGCTGCTCAACTAAGATATGTTTTGAAGGTAGGCTAAACACAAGGATGGTATGATCCATTAGATGGGCTATAGTTGGTTTGGTGACATAGCCTTCTTTAAGTGGCAATATGGTCACCCAACTGAGATATGTATTGAAGGTGGGCTAAACAGGGATTGTAACATCTGGAACAATTTTGGGCTATAGTTTGGTGACATCGCCTTCCATAAGGGGCAATTATATTATCACCCAACTAATATATGTTTTGAAGGTAGGCTAAACAAGGATGGCAACATCCATGAAATCAAAACAATTGTTAATATTGCTAAAATTGTTATTTTTCAAACTTTGGTTAACAGAAAATAATAATTGGTCTTATTATTATTATTTGTCCTAGGCTAAAAATTATATTATGTGAAGCTTTCATTTTTAGTTTCATTTAGTGAAGTTGTGATGGACTTACTTACAAACCTTAGATATAGAGTAGCTGCTGCCCAACTTAAAATACTAAAATCTTACTATTATACAATTTCCAGTGAGACTTCAGGAAAACAATAAATGTTTATATACAGTTTAGAAAAATACTTTGTGAGTTCTTTGACTTCAGTCATTTATTGCATAATTCTGAAAATTACTTCAGCAACACTTTAAATGTTGTTTATGACATAAGTTTTCAAGAAAAAAACTTAGGAACACTTTAAACATTCATGACACAATTTTGAAAAATTGCTAATTGCAAGCTCTAATTATTATTTCTATAATTTAGATGGGAGATAGACATGAATACTATGAGGCTATGCTAGCTCTAATTATTATTTCTATAATTTAGATGGGAGATAGACATGAATACTATGAGGCTATGCTAGCTCTAATTATTATTTCTATAATTTAGATGGGAGAGAGACATGAATACTATGAGGCTATGCTAGCTCTAATTGTCATTTCTATCATTTTACAGGTAAAAACAAATACACAATTAATATCCTTTGAATTAGAACCAGTTCTTTAAACAGGCGCAACTTATTACTAAAGACTGTTAGGACTTCAAATCAAAAGTCATATTAATCCAGCCCAAAGTTTTAAACCTTTAATTTGTCAATTTAAATGTTTGCTATTATTATGAATATTGTCATCCTTGTTTTTTATTTAGATTTTGAACGCCTTGTTTCAGCTGATAATGGGACCTCTTAATCTGAACAAGGTAAATTATATATTTCCAGTATTAAATACTGGTGCAAATCTGCTGGATTAGAATCGGTATCAAATAATTGACTGTCCATAATTTGCATAGGACTGCGAAATGGAGGGAGCATGTTTAGCATTATCCTTTCCCACTCACCCCCAAACCTCAAAACGCCTATAACTTGTTTTCAATTAATTTACTTTATTTTTTAGTAGCGAAGCTACTCTATAATTCATTTGTCTGTACTTCCGTCCGTCAGTCAATCAGTAACGTTATGTGGGAAATGGGATTTACTCAGCTCCTATAAAAGAAAGAATGCTGAAAATTCTTGACAACATTCCCAACATTAAGGAGCACAGGAGAGGTAGGAGAGAGAGAGAGAGACAGAGAGAAAGAAAGAATAGAAAGAGAAAGAGAGAGAGAAAAGAAAGTGTGAGAGAGAGACTGAGAGTGAGAGAGCATTTTAGGGCTATAAAAAAAATTTGTTTTAATCTTATAATTGTACATTTTTATATCCGCGGAAAGCTGATGCGATAAATAACTATTCCTGATTTTAGTCTGAATGGAGAACAACACTGGAGATTGTAAATTATCTGAGCACCCTGACAGCCATGGCAATAGCTGGAGTGGATCTTATCAAAACCGGTTTCAGCCCACCTGACATTGTAGCTTTTTAAAACATGCTCTTTGTGTTGAAAAATTTAAAAATAAAAGTAACTGTAAAGGCTGCATATTTAATTTATTTTCAAAGCTACTCTAAAACTGTTTTTTTTCTGTCTGTCTGTTATTCTATCTTGCAGGCTCTCTGTAATTTAGGAGCTTGTCAAAAAAAGAAAAAAAAGGATATTTTAAATGGATATACAACCTTTCAAGTAACGATTATTACAAAGTTGCTGCGCTTTTAAAGTCGTACCTAACTGTTATAAAAATCAAAATGCAAAGTTTGACATGGATAGGACAATTTCAACCTGTTCAAATTAATAAAAAGAGCTAACCATTACGGACGGACCGCCCCAAAATATAGAAAAGCTTCAGAAATCATAAAAACGCTTTTAGATTGGTACAAGCTAACAAAGGCAGAAAACAGTGTAAAAAATTGAATTTGGAAAGGCCTGCCTTCCATTTTTTTTACCCATAAGGTGGATTAAAAAGGGGGTTACTTCTCACTGAAAAATCTTCAAAATCGCATAAAAAATATATAAGAAATAAATAAAATCATTAAAGGGTTATTAACATAATATTTTATTTTATTTTTGTTTTTTATTTCATGAGATTTTGGAGGATTTATTTTAAAAAAACAATTTTGCTTCACCAGTGAGAAGCGACCCTATTTAAGAAAAAAAGAATCCACCACTTGTGTTTTATTATTCGTTGACTTAATAACTTTGGGAACTTTTGAATTTAAATTTTTATTGGTTTGTTTATTAAGTTAAGTGTACAAATATTTTAACCAATAATTGTAATCTTCAGAAGGAATAATTTTGTATATGTGTGATCGATTTATTTGCCATTGTCTTATCTCTTTAGATCCCCGCATAATTTACAAGAAAATATGAAAATAATCACATGAAGAATAAAACAGAAAAAAAACTACAAAAACATGTACATGAAAAACATATAAACAAGGATGACGACATTCATAAAAGCAAAGCTCTGAAACGTTAGGACAAATGAACATTAACACATTTAAAAATCATATCAATCGGAGAATTATATCACATAAAAACTTGCTGTTAAAAAAGTTAAAAATCAGCATGTTTAAAATAGGCATACAGACATACAGGTAATGATTATAGAGTTGCTACGCTTTCTAAATCGTACCTAACTGTTATAGGTATCATTATGCAAAGTTTGAAATCGGTAGGACAATTCTAACATATCTAAATTAACAAAAACAGCTAAGCGTTATGGACGGACTGACGGACGGACAGACTGACCCTAATAAAAGAAAAGCTTCATTTTCTCGTCATTTCTCGTTAGGTTCGTAACTCTATCTCAAACTGCGTTATAACTAAAGATATTAAAATCACCAGTAAAATAAAATATTAGGGGGAATACCCTATAAAATAAAATATAAAATTTTTGTCCAAACACAGACGCTATATTTTTTATCTCGACTTAATAAAGGTTGCATGATTTTATCACCTCTAAATATATAAATTCTTCTGCAAAATGCTTCATATAATTTTTGGTAGCTAAGCTAGTTTATAATTTTTATGTCTGTCAACAAAAGAACTGATATGGTTCTTTTTAACTATGTAGCTTCTCATAGGCCCTGGGAAGGTTAATAACTATTTTGGAGGAGGATACTACCACCCACCTAAGAGAAATAAAAATCTGATTGTTGTATTCAACCCCCCCCCCCCCCCTCTCTAAAAATCAAGACCTAAAAATGTCCTTAAACAGTATCCTCTATTTCAGCAGTTTTTAAACAAATTTAATTACAATTTTGTTTAGATTTTATAAACATTTGTATTCTGATTATTCAGTTCTGACAATCTAAAGTGTTAATTACTATTCGTTTAATTAATGTTTCAAGGTTTTTCTTTTATGGATGTTGTCAGATCTTTCTTTCTTTTCTTTTACTTTTTTCTCTAACTAAATAACATATTCACTTATCTCACATTCAATGATTTGTATATCCTGTCAATGGATGTAGAATATACGTGGATATTATGACATGAGAAAAATTGTCGTCTATTTAGATTGTAATATACCATCCTTTTATTGATCGGGCCGTTTATCCAGTAGGAAGGGAGGGGATGTGGGAGATCGTTATTATAGTATATATATGTAGAACATGAAAATCTGGTGCAAGATCCAAGTAATAATAAATCCATTTTCATAAACAAGAAAGATAACTTCAATAGCTCTAAAATCAGATGATAGAATTCTAACGAACTTTGACACTTGTAGAGTGTTAAATTCAATAACTATAAAGCTAATTAAAATAACTTGGATATAGAATACTCTTATAGGACATACTTATATTTTTGATTATTAAGATGCTTTTCTTATAGTATAATTGTACCTTGTTTTAAATGGACGTAAAGATTCTCTAGTAACAATTAAAGAGTTGCTTTGCTTTCTAGAGCATGCCTAACAATTACAGGAATCAGCATCCAAAGTAATAAATTGGTGTTTTCCTATTGGATGATTTAAAGAGTGTTTCTATAGATTATCTATATTATGTAAATAGATGAACTTTTATAACCTTTAAAATTTTATAATTTGTTGTCATCTTTGTTTTTACATCAACAAAAGGGCAGAAGATATTTTTTTAATTTGTAAAAAAAAATCCATCAAAAGCAAAGTGAAAAATCCATGAACTGAAATTTTAGGTTTTATTTACATCTAAAAAATCAAAATGTGATACGTATTAATTAAGATAAATTATTTAATTAATTTAATGATAATGAATGCGAAGCTCAACAAGATGAAGGACAAACGAACAATAATAATTGTAGAATGACAGTCAGGGAGGGAGGAGACATTTGACTGTAAATTATATAGTAAACAGTAACAAGCCCTTTTCACTCCACAGGGGGAGCATAGGCCGCTGACAATTTGTCACTGTTTCTGTAACAATGTGGCTTTTTTATGGATATGGGATAGGGTTGTCAGCCGTTGATTGCGGTGTAAAGCGTCCATTTGCCCCATTGTTGACTGTAAATTATACTGGTCCCAAAAAAAAATTTTTTCTCTGTTGTTGGCTTAAACACTTTTGGGACTTGGTTTGTTTGTACACCTAAACTTTTCAACCAAAAATCTCAATCAACAGAGATGATGAACATTAGACTATAAAAGTTTTAAAGATTTTTAATCAATATAATAGATTTGAAATCTGCATAAAATTTTAAGGATTTTTTATAAAATTAGTTTTTTATATATTTCTTTATTTAAAGGCGCAAATACAAATTAAGTTAAATAATTTTGAGATCTGTGATTGGTGGATTGAAAACTATCTGCGCTCTTATTGGAGAAACTTAAGTGACGTACATCATTCAACCAATTAGAGCGTAGGTAGTTTCCAATCCAGCTATCCTATTGGTCAAAATTTATTAACTTAAATCGTATTTGCGCCTTTAAATAAAGAATTATATAAAAAAACGAATTTTATAAAAAATCCTTAAAATTTTATGCAGATTTCAAATCTATTATATTGATTAAAAATCTTTAAAACTTTTATAGTCTAATTAACATTAATTTATCGTCCATTGTCTGATACCTCAAGATCAATTAGTGACAGCACTTTAATATTAGTTAGAACATTCTTAAAAAATTAAACAAAATTTCTATGTAAAATTTTAAATTGTTAAAATGATATATGGTGACCTATCATATTCTGAAAGAAAATACTTCGGATCAATGCTGGAAGGTACTTAGAATCATGTGCTCTTGTTTGTGGATAGTCCCCTTCATTGTCCCATAAGATCACTGAAAAGTACTAATTGTGCATGAAAATGAGTTGTGCCTGTTTAAGGACCAAGGCATTCCCCCTCTACTCTTGCTATTATTGTCAAGCACAAGACATAGCAGCAATTGATATTATGACAGGGGAAAATTTGTTTAGATATTTTTGCAAATGTTAGGTTAGGTTAAGAATGTACAAATAAGCTCCCCGCAAGGGTTGGTTATTATAGGGGGGGGGGGGGATTTTTTCCAGGGGCAATTACTCTTGGGGGTAGGTGGTACTCTCCTCCAAGATAGTTATAAACCTTCCCAGGACCTATGAGAAGCTACCCACTAAAGGAGAACCTGATCTGTTCAACAGTTAGCGAGAAGATTGCGCATCTTCTAATACCTGTTCAGAAAATTGACCAGTAAGGTCAATAAACTGCACCTATGTGATTTTTAAATGAAAACATATGTAAAAACGAAACATGGAAATAATGGAGGGAAAAACGGACAAATTGAGTTAAATAGTAGATGTCATAAAAAAGAAAGAAAAAAAGATTTTGGTTTTAGTTTCTTTACAATCAGAGCGAAGTTCTTATTAAACGCAGCACCCATATCCTACCAAGTAGAAATACCTCATCAACTGCCTAACCCCTGTGAGGGGCTTATTTGTATATTATATTCCTAACCTAACCTATTTAGAAATATCTTTTAGGTTATCCAAATGCCTAACAACTGCTGAAGGCTTATTTCATTATCCCTTTCTTAACCTAACATTTCCCATTTAGACCTTCTTAAAAGGTTTTTTGAATAACCAACCCTTCCCGGGGGCTTATTTGTATATTCTTCACCTAACCTAACCTTTGCAAAAATACCCAACCAAATTTTCCCCTGAGCCTATGAGTAAGAAAAAATGGTTATAAAACATTGGGTACCAGTGTAATTTAATGTACAATGTCCCCCTCTCTGGGTTTTGGAGGGGAGTGGGGAGGGCATTGGGTTGTTTATTACACTAGTCCCCAAATTTTTATAAAATAAGGTTTTTTATTCATTAGATTAAGTTAGTGTCCAAGCATTTCAACCACTAATATTAATATATATAATAGGCAATCATCATTGGAGATGTACATCAATTTTTCAGGCATTGTTATCCCTTTAGATCCCTGGAGTCTTGGCCTTTCAATTAATTTAGACCAGTCAGGGAGAGATGGAGGTTGGTAAAAAATATTCACTCTGGTACCAATGATTTTTTATTCTGGTACCCAAAGTTTTTCATCTTGGGATCCAAGGTATTTTATTCTGGTACCCAAGGTTTTTAGCTAGAGGAATCGAGGGGGGGGGGGGGGGGGGTTCACAATCAAACCATGCAAATGTAAATTTTAAGGAATTTGATTATACTCTTTACATTTAGCATTATAGATACAAAACCATACAATGCACGTTAAAAATGTTTGTCATTTTGAAAACCAAAGGAAATACGCTTTCCATTGGTATGTCTAACATTTTTTTAGGATAACTATGGGCTGAGCAATAACAGTTTTAAAAAGCCTACCCAAACATTTTTTACCTTATTTTTAGAGGATTTTAGGCGAAAATAAAAAAAAAATATTTTGCGGATTTTCTCAAAAAGCCCCCAAATAAAATTTAATTTTTACTTTTTCCAGCATACCAAGACATGTGACTTTAAGGCTGTGCAATCCGCTTAAATGGGTATTTTCAAAAACCTGGAATTTTTTTAGCCTACCCGTGCATATGTTAATAACCTTTTTAAGATTTTATTTAATATTTGTAAATTTTTTTATTCGATTTTGGAGGATTATTCACACAAAAAAATTTGCCACACCAGCGAGTAGCCAGCCTAACTTTTTTTTTAAAGAATCCACCTCTGTTTGAAGCTTTCAAATTTAAGACGAAATTTTTGGGCAATTAATTCTGATTCTGCAAAGCTTTCTTCTAAGAAAATATACTATTTACAGCTGACTTTTATCTATGTTTGAAATGAAAAAAAAACATGCGTTTGTAACAAAATGTGTACACAATTTCAACCAATGAGATTAAATGTATGTACGGATGTGATTCTCCTATTGGCTCAATCAGACATTATCTCTCTTTCTTAGTACCTTTATTAATTCAGCAAATTAATTCTATTTCCGTTATCTAATTTGTTGGCACAAAATCTTTGGGTACCTTTATTAAAACTAACACTGTCTAGCTACTACAGGAATCACCATGCAAAATTTGAAATTAATAGGATAATTATAACATGTCTAAATTAACGAAAAAAGCTATCCGTCTTGGAAGTACGGACCGACCCTAATTATAGAAAAACTATAGGGTCGATTTTTGTAATTCAAGGTTGTAACGGGTTCGAAACCATGTTGTTTGATTGTCAACACAGACATTGGGACAACCAGCCAGGTTGATAACATACATAAGCACATCGTTATAGTTGGACAAACGAATGGAAAAATCAAGTTATAGAGTTGATGCCTTTTAGTTTTAATAATTTTAAACATATTTATTTATTTGAAATATAACTTCAGACAGGAGAAAAAATATTTTACAGAGAGAGAGAGAGGGGACACTGGGCTGTTTATTACACTTGTACCCAAAGTTTTAAAATAACGTTTTCTTATTGACTTGCTTAACAACTTTGGGACTTTAGTGCTTTTTGATTGGATGTTTCATTAACCACAATTTTAATCTACAGAAGGGTTAATTTTGTGTATCATAATTGGGTATGTACTAGAATTTATCGGCCATTGTCTTCTCCCTTTAGATTCCAACCTAAGCTAACCTAGAATAAGAAGCAAAATGAATGAGAAAGGGGGGGGGTGGTAGCTGCTCCGTTAATAACAAATAGGACAAACGAACATTAAAACTTGTAGATTGTCAGAACTGAAAAAAAAAAACATAATATTGATTCGTAAGTCTTGCATTGTAACTAAAGTTGCATGTTTTAAATCAGACTATCTGGTAACGATTATAGAATTGCTGCTATTTCTAAATCGCACCTATTTGTTATAGGAATCATCATGCTAAGTTTGAAATCGATAGGACGATTCTAATTCGTTCAAATGAACAAAAAGAGCTAACCGTTACAACCGGACGGAACCTAATTAAAGAAAAGCTTCGCTTTGAAAATTATTTTTTAACAGTTTGATAAGGATTTATCAATAATTTGTAGAAATTATTTGAATACATTTTTTTTATCAATTTTTTATAGTAATATATTGCACCGTATCATAGACAGCTTTCCGCGGATATAAAAAATTACAATTATAAGATAAAAACCAGTTTTGTTAGCCGCGAGATGCCGGTGGCACGAGTTAAAAAAAACTGGTTTTAATACTATGATTGTACATTTTTATATTCGTAGAAAACTGGATAGTATTCGTTGGTATGCATAATTTTGGCTAAGAACTTATCAACCGGATATTAATCAGTTTTGAAGCGCTACTGGAATATTTATTATTTAATGTGAAAAAGTTATTGTGAGAAGAATAAAATAGTAAGAAGCCAAGGTGTGTTTTTTATACAAAGTAGAAAGCTGTCTGTTTGTCTGTCTATCTTTCTGGATAAAGCCTTCACCACAGGACGAATTGCACTCTGTTTGTTTCATTATCAAAGCTATTCTATAATTCACTATGTCTGTACGTCCGTCAGTCAGTCCGTAACGCTATGGAGAAATAGAGATTTACTCAGCCGCTATTTAAGCTAGACTTCTGTGACTTTAATAAACCATTTACGTATGTTATAAGCGTTACATTTAATTTATAACAGAAATACAGATAGTGTGAGAAATCCTAAGATTTTAAGAACAACTTTTGTGTGTAAAACACTACAATTTTATTCAATTGCCAAAATAGCTTCTAAACCGATCAATATCCGCTGAATTAGAACCGGTTCTCAGCCACTCTGTAAAATTATGTACAATATCGTATTACAGACAATTGTCTACGAACATTAGAATAAAAATCATGAGATTAAAACCAGCACAGGCCAACGGACCCTAGGGGATAGCAAAACAAGTCTTAATCTTATAAATTTTCATTCTAATATACGCGTAAAGTTTTCAATAATAAGATGCGATACTGGTTATTTCTCGCATCGTATCATATACAGCTTTCCGCGGATACAATTTATGAATGTATATTTTTATATTCGTAGAAAACTGGATAAAATACGATGCTAGACATAATTCTTCCGTGCGGCTGAGAATCCACCGGATATTAATCAGTTTTGAAGCGATACGGGAGTAGTTATTTCTCGCATCGTATCATAAACAGCTTTCCACGGATACAATTTATGATTGTATATTTTTATATTCGTAGAAAACTGGATAAAATACGATGCTAGACATAATTCTTCCGTGCGGCTGAGAATCCACCGGATATTAATCAGTTTTGAAGCGATACGGGAGTAGTTATTTCTCGCATCGTATCATAAACAGCTTTCCGCGGATATAAAATGTACAATTATAAGATGAAAACCAGTTTTTTTATCCCCGAGGTGCCGAAGGCACAGGCTAAAAAAATTGGTTTTAATCTTATGATTGTTCATTTTATATTCGTAGAAACCTGGATATAATACGATGCTAGACATAGTTTTTTTCGTATGGATGAGAAATGGTTTCTATCCACCGGATTCGAATGAATACGAGAAAGTTTCTTATCTTTTAAAATAAAGAAATTGAATAAAGCTGTTTCTAAGATAAGTGTGTGACATCACAGTGGATACACTAACAATACTAGTTCTTATCTTATTGTGATGCTATAGTGATAAACTTAGGAGGATCTACTTCTCAGACACTCAGGGTTCTTTGGGGATAGGACAATGGAAGATAAATTGATATACATACCAATTAAAATGAATCAAGGATGACAACATCCATGAAAGCAAAGCTCTGGAACGGTATGACAGACAAACATTACCTTTTGTAGAGTGTCAGAACTGAATATATAAAATATAGATACATATGTTTTGACAAAATTACGAAGCTTATTAAATACCGAATTCTGTTTAAGGACATACTGACATTTTTAGGACTTTATTTTAGATATGATTCTTTTGCATTCTGGTAATGAGTATAGTGTTGCTACGCATTCTAAATTGTACCTAAATACTACAGAAATCATCATGCAAAGTTTGAATTCAATAGGACAATTTTAACATGCCTAAATTAACGCAAAAGCTATCAGTTACGGACGTACGGACGGACCGACCCTAATTATGGAAAAGCTTTGGTTTTAACAAGAATGACAACATCCATAACAAGAATAGTTATTTCTTTCATAATATTCTTTCATATAATTTTTGTATTCGTAGAAAGCTGAATATAATACGATGTTAGACATAGTTTTTTCGTATGGATGAGAACTGGTTCCTATCCACCGGATTCGAATGAATACGAGAATAGTTATTTCTTTCATCGTATTATAAACGGCTTTCCGCGGATATAGAATGTATAATTGTACATTTCTATCCCAGGACGGAATTAATACCATAAAAAAACCTAGTTTTTACCACTTTTATGGTAAAATTTTACCAGCCTATACGATTTAAAAGGTGGTAAAATTTTACCGTAACCGTGGTAAAAACACTTTTTGTGGTACTTTCTCACGCTTTTTACCATCGATTTTTACCACAATTATCGGTAAAATTTTACCAGATTTCCGGTAAAATATTACCATTTTAGGACGCAAATTTATACCAGATTTTGACCAATTTTTACCACTTTTTTGGTAAAATTTACCGCAAATTTCTGTAAGATTTTACCGAAAAAGTGGTAAAACTGTTCAACACCTGGTAATATTTTTGCCCTAAATTGGTAAAATTTTACCAGAAATAGGGTAAATATGGTAAAAATTTACCAAAAATTGTGGTAAAAACGGGTGGTAAAAATCACGAGAAAGTGGTAAAAAACGACCTTAATTATAGAAAAACATCGCTTGTACACAAATCGCAAAAATAAAAAAAAAATTGTTTTCATTTTTATCTTTATTGATTGAAACACTTAAACATATTTTTCTTGATTCTACTGCTCTGGCCGAAGAAAACTGTTGCGCAACCTCCTGGATTTGCTGGGCACCGGCCCCATTCGACCTCGTATCACTGATATTCAACCTGGAATAAAATTGCTCATTAGTTAATTAGATAAGTACAGGGATATAAAGGGATAAGACAATGGCTGATAAATTGATGTTCATCTCTAATGATGATACACATCGTTACCCCTTCTGTAGATTACAATAAGTGATTGAAATGTTAGGACACTCAACTTAATGAACCAACCAATAAAAAATCAATAAAAGTACCCAAGGTTGTTAGGCCAAAGAATAAGAAAATGTTATTTGAAAACTTTGGGGGCTAGTGTAATTTACAGCCCAATGTCCCATCCCTCCCTACTAAATATCTAATCTATAATACAAAGTAGAACGATGTCTGTCCGTCCGTCCGTCCCAAAGATAAAGCCTATACTCGCTGTTTACGCAAATGTGTCAGAACTTCCCCCCCCCCCCTTACTCTCACACCTAAATTTTTTCTTTTGAAAGCAAAAATAAAAGTGTGTAGGTTCGACTCCCCCTCTCCCCCCTCATTCATTTCCTACAGGCATCTTGACACGTGGCAAAAAAATCAACAAACTTATCTAACTAAACATCTTTGAAAACGCAGAACGAGAAAAAATAAAGGGAAAGCTTACCTGGAAAACATAATCAGTAACAACATCCGTGGCTAACAAGAACAGGATAGTACTCGGCTTTACTGATTATATGCTTCACGTGGCGTATGGAGCCTTCTTTAAGAAGTTGAGCACAGATTTTAGCAAGGCAGCCCGCTGGGGTAGGCAGTGAAAACCAGGCTTGGGTACATCCTAAATAGAGATAGGTTGTTAGAAGATTTTAGCAAGGCAGTAAGAATGTTTGGAACTTTATACAAATGTCTAACTACGTTTTAAATCAACCATCTCTCTCCATAGGCATTAATCAAGTATAATTTCCCAGGGATATAAAGGGATAAGACAATGGCCGATAAATTGATATACATCCCCAATGATGATACACAAAATTGCCCCTTCTGAAGATTACAATTAGTGGTAGAAACGTTTTAGCAATCAACATAATGAAGCAACCAATTAAAATTAAATAAAAGTCTCAAAGGTTGTTAAGCAAACGAATAAGGAAACGTTATTATAACACTTTGGGGACTAGTGAAATAAAAAGCCCATGCGTTCCTGATAATTTCCCCTGGAACAAAACTGACCTGAACTTCTACGTGTCTGGGGTCAACAACAAACTTCTCCAGGAGCATCACTTCGTCACCGAAGGACTTCATCGCCTCGCGCTTGGCAGACTCCAGCTGGGCCTCGAACTCGCCAGCGGTCATGGCAATCCTCATACCCTTGCCACCCCCTCCGCGGACAGCCTATGACAATATCAAATAACAGTTTTCCACAGGTAGAAAAATAAAAACAATATAAAATTTAGCAGCTACTCTACAATAAGGTATGCCGTCACTCCGTCTGACTGTACTATATATCATTACACAATGGTAGAAAAATATAACACTACATTTCTTTACATACATATATATAATTTATATAACTTACATATTCCTTTTTTTTTTAACATTGATTCCCAGAATTATACCTAAGGTATAATGTTATAATCGAGCCTTGAAGTTGAAATATATTATGTCATTGTCCATATTAAACATCCTGTTTTATATTTATATTATTTACTATTTTATTGCGGTACATGTGGACATACTTGTCCTTGTTCCCACCTTGATCATAACAGGGAACCCGATCTTGTCTGCCTCCGCCTTCAAGGTGTCCAGGCTCTGGTCCTCTCCGTGGTAACCGTGGATTACAGGTACGTTAGCGGCTTCCATGATCATCTAAAAAACAGGTTAAATATTAGAAAAATTGTAACGACAGACTTCTTTTAAATACACAGTTGCTTTTCCTAGAGCCTACTTGTGTTTCGTCTTAAAAGAGGATGGTTGGAGGGTTTTTACCAATGAAAATATTCGAGGTCATTTTTCCAAGAAGCGGTGTCATACCCCCCCCCCCCGCCAAAAAAACAGCATAAACATTCCCTGAAAATTATGGAAGACCAGAAGATTGAGATCGTAGAGGACAAATGAACAGACATCCTGTTACTCCGGTATAGTATAGAGTGTTATTTCTTTCTACTTGAAATCAACCAAAATAAGTTCCTGAGTAGCTACTCTATCATTTACCTTAGATGTAGACTTGATACCCATATCTCTAATGGCAGTGGACGGTGGACCAACAAATATAACTCCTTTCTCCTGATAAAAAAAAAATTTAAATTAAAAGGTAGGTATCATTCTTATTAATATAATATTACATTCTTGAAATTAACCAGAAAAAAACGTAAGCAGTACAGTGGCGTGCACAGGGTTTTTACGGGAAGGGATGTAATCTTAGAGGTTTTTAAAAAACGGGGGGGGGAATCTACATAATTTTAATTTTAAGGGGTGTGTTGTCAACCCCATTCCTCACACTAATGACCGTGGACAAGATAATGAACGAAATATGCATATATAAATCCCCAAATATATTGAACAAAACAACACCTTAGATTAGTTCAGACACTGCTAGTTTGAATGAACCAATCAAGATTTAAAGTTGTGAGCTAACGTGCTTATAAAACTTTGGGTACCAGTATAACTTCCAGTCTAATATCCACTCCCTCCCTGCAGTCAAATGGAAAATATTACCTGTCCAGGGATATAAAATACACGTGGATATTATTAATGACATATCATGGAAATTTGTTGTCATGAATTTAGGTTCCTAACATGGACTTCATATATTGGTCAGTTCGTTTACCCAGAAGGAGGTAAGGGGGTGTTGTAAGGGAGGAATAAGGGTGTATCTTTATTTTAGCCCGCTGTGAGTACCGCTTTATTAGAGTACATGAAAAACTGGTGTAACATCCAGGTAATAATATATCCATTTACCCAAGAATCTTAAGGGATAAGACAATGGTCGACAAATTGATGTACTGTACATGTACAACCCCATTGATGATACACAAAATTACCCCTTACATAGATTACCTTTTGTGGTTGATACGTTTGGACACTCAACTTAATGTACCAACCAATCAGAGATCACTTAATCCCCAAAGTTGTTAAGCCAACGAATAAGAATACGTTATTATAAAAGTTTGGGGACACGTGTAGTTAACAGCCCATTGTCCCCTCCCTCCCTGCATTTACCTGGCAAAGATTAGCAAACTCGACATTCTCGGAGAGAAATCCATAGCCAGGATGTACAGCATCGGAGCCGGTTTCCGCCGCAACCTAAGATAATACAGTGTATGGTCAATAGTAACTAAGCCCCTAGAGGCCTCTAGGGGCACTTGAGTTAGTGGTGAGTTGAAATAGATCCCAACATTTTTTTATTTTAGTTTCAATAGAAAAAGTAAAAAATCCATCTTAAGGCTTAAATATGATCAGAAAATAGAATAAAACCAACTCAGGACCTATGTGATGCCTACCTAAAATAGAGAACCCAATCGGATCAGTAGTTATTTAGAAAAAAAGTCTTACTGCTTTATATAATAGGATGATGCATATAAGAGTTATTCTAAATCTTAATAGGTAGATTCTTCCAAGATTCAATTTAAATTATCAATCACACCATTAAGCAAAAAACAACACCCATTTTTTTGCAATGTGAAAGGTGTGGGGAGGGGGGGGGGGGGGGGGGCTGGGAAAGAGCCGACCCACTACCTTGAATTTTAATTTTTCAAAGTTTTTAAAAAATAAAATTTTTGGGGTAATTTTTCTTAGGCCTATAAAAAAATCCATGTATAAATTAAAACCTTTCCGAGACATACAATAAGCTTCAATGTAGAGGAGAGACGTGTACGTACGCTTGATATTTCGCTACAAACGAAGACAAACAAACATCCTGTTACTTTTATTTAAGGATTATTTTAATCAATCAATTCTTGTAATGTCCATCTAAAACTAATACCTAACAGTATAATGTCAGAGATATAAAGGGATAAGACAAAACAATGGTCGATAAATTGATGTAAATCCTCAATGATGATTAACAAAATTACCCCTTGGATTAATATTAGTGGTTGAAACGTTCGAACACTCAACCTATTGAGCTAACCAATCAAAATTCACTAAAGTCCTGATGTCGAAAGTTGTAAACCAACGAAAATGTAAACGTAATTATAAAACTTTTGGCACTAGTTTAATAAACAGTATCTCCTCTCTCTGGTATAATATACCTTTAAAATAGTATCTCCCCTGAGATAGCTCTGTTGTGAGGCAGCTGGACCAATTCTAACAGCTTCGTCCGCCATGGCTACATGCATAGAGTTTCTGTCGCTGTCACTGTAAACTGCCACAGTTTTAATACCTATAATAAATTTTGACTAAAACACAATAAAATGTAGGTAACAAAGGAAGGGTTGGGGCGGAGGTGCCACTTTAGGAAACAAATAAAAATCGTCGGAAAAAGCCGTTTTTTAAGCAAACAAAAGCGCGTTTTGCTCTATCTGTGAGATATTATGAATAAGATAATGTTAAGATTTGATATTAAGATGAGAAAAATTTACGTTCACAGTCCCTTTAAAGACACAATACCTGTAATAATAATACCCTGGCCTTTCTCATTATAAGCCTAGGCAGAGCCATGCTGGTGAGTGATGCTAGCCCAAGCGTGGACCGTGGTGAACTGTACTTCAAACGCCAATACCTAATTACAGGGTTACGAAAGTTTAAATTGATGTTTTTTTTTTTAATGTTAATATTAAATGTAATATAGTTTTGTAATGACATATAAAATATATATTCGATAGAATATAAAAAAATATAGTGCATTCAATATTAAAAAAAAATATTTAAATATATATATAGTTGTTAACCATATAGAATCTATTTCCGGCCGGGTTCTTAAAAGATATTGCCGCGTTTTTTCGACATTTTTTACGCTATGAATAACAAGCGCGACATTCGCGAAATCTAAAAGAGTATACAATGATTTATTTAATTATTTCGCTTTTGATGGTACGGCCTTCATAGAAAAAAAAAGATTATCTTCAATCCATTTTTGCTGCATATTAATTAATGCATCTTTTTAGAGCTGTGTTAGACATTAGAAAAATTGCTAAAAAAATAATTTAAAATTCAGTATTTTTATGTTATATACTCTGTTTGAAATTCTATCGTCAACGTTCAATCAATTAATGTCTAAAAAACGCCGAAAAAATGTGGCATTCATCTTTTAAAAACCCATCTCGGTGGTATTTCCGGTTGGCAAAGACAACATAAATATAGAAATCATGAAACATTGTTGTTCCACAATTTTGCCACATTTTTAAACATCTTGCTTAAAAAAAATCTTCCAAACAAATTGTAAATTCTACAAATTTGAATATTTAGAGAAAATTGAGTAGTAATTTACTTCTTGATTCAAAATATTTGATTAAATTGAATCAAAACTAATAATTATTTTTGGCACTCTATATTCAAATAATCATAAGCTTATCAATAGTGCGCATGCGTGCACAGAGGTGCCATAAATTTCAAAACTTAAAAATATAAGTTTTGTAGCGAAATTACTCTATAATTCGAAATCTCTGTCTTTCTTTTAGAAACATTCAGGGGAATATACGAAAGCTTATATTTATATTAAAGATGAAAAATCGATAAATTCAAATGCACACGGCACATCTGCGTAAACACACAGACCTGGATTTTTTTTCTTTTAATTTTAATTCGTATGAAGCTAGCTCAAATAAGTAAATATTAAATTTGATATATTTTTGACGATGCGGGAGGATGTTTTAAAAGAAATGATGAAATAATTTTCAAGGTTTTAAAAAAAAGTTAGCTTCTTTTATGCGAAAAAATTCAATAAAAAGTAAAAATTTTTACCAAAAAGTTGGTCAAATTTTACCAAGTTTTTTTTTTTGTTAAAGTCCAAAAATCTGGACTTAGCCTAAAAATTTACCTTGTCAATTTTTACCAAAAAGTTGGTCAAATTTTACCAAGTTTTTTTTTTTGGCAAAGTCCAAAAATCTGGACTTAGCCTAAAAATTTACCTTGTCAATTTTTACCAAAAAGTTGGTCAAATTTTACCATGTTTTTTTTTTTGGCAAAGTCCAAAAATCTGGACTTAGCCTAAAAATTTACCTTGTCAATTTTTACCAAAAAGTTGGTCAAATTTTACCAAGTTCATTTTTTTTGTCAGAGTCCAAAAATCTGGACTTAGCCTAAAAAAATACCTTGTCAAATTTTACTAACTTTTTGGTAAAAATTGACCAAATTGCGTTTTTTTGTCTAAGTCCGAAAATTCGGACTTAACCTGAAAAATAGAGTTGTAAAATTGACCACATTTTTGGTAAAACTTCCAAAAGTGGTAAAATTAAAAAAAAAAAAAAAAATTTAAATTTAGGCTTCATTGTATAGAAGTCATTATTTTAAAGTACTACAACTGATTATGAAGAGCTGTTTTTAATTTAAAACACAAAAAACGGGTTTTTTTGTTTCGTCAAATTTTACAAAAAAAATGGTAAAATTTGACTAATTTTTTGGCTAAAATTTTTGCTGGTAAAATTTACCACGAAACTGGTATATTTTACCAGGTTGACCAGCTTTACCACTTTTCTGGTAAAACGACTGTTTTTTTCTGGTATTTCGTAGAACCTGGGATATTCGTAGAAAACTGGATATAATACGATGCTAGACATAGTTTTTTCGTATTGATGAGAACCGGTTCCTATCCACCGGATTCGAATGAATACGAGAATAGTTATTTCTCGTATCGTATTATAAACGCCTTTCCGCTGATATAGAATGTACAATTATAAGATTAAAACTAGTTTTTTTAGCCCCGTTGTACATTTCTATATTCGTAGAAAACTGGATATAATACGATGCTAGACATAGTTTTTTCGTATTCATGAGAACCGGTTCCTATCCACCGGATTCAAATGAATACGAGAAAAGAAATTAAAGATTATATATCTAAATGTAAAGATTTTTTTTACAATGCACATTGGGGCAAATCAAGCAAAAAGGGGATTTAATTATTTAGTACCCTTAATATTCATCTCAAAAAATTTCATTTTATACTTTTTTGTAGGCAATTTAACAACGAACAAATTTGCTTTTATGTTTTTTTCTGTCATTTGAAAGGAACTTGGAGATAAAGGTCATTTAATGAAGGTAGACAGAAAATTACAGGATTAACCCCTCCTCTTACCCTATCCATCTATCTCTTAATCTATCTATCCATCTATCTATTCATCTATCTATTCATCTATCTATCCATCTATCTATCCATCTATCTATCCATCTATCTATCCATCTATCTATCCATCTATCTATCCATCTATCTATCCATCTATCTATCCATCTATCTATCTATCCATCTATCTATCCATCTATCTATCTATCCATCTATCTATCCATCTATCTATCCATCCCTCTATCCATCTATCTATCCATCTATATATCCATCTATCTATCCATCTATTTATCCATCTATCCATCTATTTATCCATCTATCTATCTATCTATCTATCTATCTATCTATCTATCTATCTATCCATCTATCTATCCATCTATTTATCCGTCTATCTATCCATCTATCTATCCATCTATCTACACTTATATCTATCCATCTATCCATCTATCTATCTATCCATCTATCTATCCATCTATCTATCCATCTATCTATCCATCCATCTATCCATCCATCTATCTATCCATCTATCTATCCATCTATCTATCTATCCATCCCTCTATCCATCTATCTATCCATCTATCTATCCATCTATCTATCCATCTATCGATACATCTATCTATCCATCAACTATTTATCTATATCCATCAACTATCCATCTACCCATCCATCTATCTATCCATCCATCTATCCATCTGTTTATCCAATTGTCTATCCATCTGCCTATCCATTTACTCATCCATCTATCTATCCATCTATATATCCATCTATCTATCCATCTATCTATCCATCAATCTATCCATCTGTCTATCCATTTGTCTATCCATCTGTCTATCCATTTACTCATCCATCTATCTATATATATATATCTATTCATCTACCTTTCCATCTATCTATCCATCAACAAAGTGTCAAATTTGGGGTCATGAAATTCATTTCAGTAGAAGGGGAGAGGATGGTGTAAAGGACATGATAAATGTGGACATGATTGTCATAAATTTTTATTAGCTAATATTTATATCTCATAACTATGTTTTTGCGTCCTTTATTTATATGTATTACATCTTATATTTTGACCATTAAAGCACATTTAAAAGCTTTTTCTTGCAAACTTTTCATGCACCCACCTCTAGAAAACGGGTACAGTATAGTGAAACCAGTACAGGCGATTATAATATGTCTTTGGATAATCAAATGTCGTTTTTTTAGCCGGTGGCAACCAGTGAAAACATGTTTCCTGTTACTGTCTACATAAATGTTGATTTTAAAACAAACTAAAATCTTGACTTCAACTAGAATTATTTAAGACTAATATCTTTAATTTGTGTTTTTTTATTTTATATTGTCAAAATACATGTAATACATGACTCATCAGAAGTTATTTTGTCTAATTATGTTAATTCTAAGAGATTTTAGAATACTTTTTAAATTGTTGGTGAAACACAATAAATATGCCTTTTTCTGTAAGAAAATATTTGCATTTCTTGACTTCCAGGCTTTAGAAAGCTTACTTAAAAAGCGTATTTTTACAATTCCTTTGAAATCTGATGTACATTGGGTATGATAATACTCATAGAATGATTATAACTTGATTTGGGGGTGGTGAATTGAATCACCTGGTTGCCCCTATGTGCAATGGGCGCACAAACTTGGTTTTAGAGATGTTGCTTATTGGTGATGATGGTATGTTCCTTGGTTTCAATTGTTGAGAAGTTTCGCTTCTCAACCCAACTTCAACAGTTTACTGGTACAACCCTATAGCGATAAGGTTCTCCTTTACAGTGAAGCTCCACTTGGATCCCTGTGATTATAGGAAAAATGAACATAAGAAGCGCAGAAATAACAATAAAATGTTATTTCCGCGGATAGCTGTTTATAATATGATAAGATTAAAAACCCCATCACCTCAAGTGCTTCAAGAGGCCTCTAGGGGCTTCTGTAATAATCTTTTTTTGAAAATAAACATTGAATATATTCTTTTTTTTTAAGTGTAGCTACTTTTTAACTAGAATATGTCTGTCTGTCGGTCAGTCTGTCAATGGTCTGGCTGTCTGTCGGTCTTTTTGTCTGTCTGTTTGTATGTCTTTTATTTGTCAAACTGTTTGTCTGTCTTAACATCCATATCTCATGAAAAAGCCGGAGAACTAACCACTTTTTTATTTTAATAAAATCTAAAAATCACGAAACCTTTTTTCTATTTTTTAAAAAATAGTTCATTAAAATTTGAAAAGAATAAGCGATAATAATAACAAGTTAACAAATAATTAAAGATATGAGTGTCCAATGCAACTCTACATTCTAGGAAACTTTGAACAACTCTTGAGACTTCAAATTTTTAAACTTAAAGGAAGCCTGCAAGGAATACATCGCCCTAACTACTGAAAAACTGTCACAACTTAAGACCCAATACCCAAAATTTCAAAATTTTTATCCCACCTCATGATAGGTATTTAGAAATTAAATTACGTTGCCTAGAAGCAAAATTAAAAGCTTATTTTCAGGAGACATTTAGGTTCCCTGTAATTGAATTTATTTTTATTATAACAAGGATGACAACATCCATAAAAGCGAAGCTCTGAAACGGTAGGACAAACGGACATTAACACTTGTATAATGTCAAAACTGAATAATCAGAATGCGAATGTAAAAGAGTCAAAGCAAAATTGTAAGTAAAGTTGTTGAACAACTGCTTGATACAGGATGGTGATTATGGACATACTTACATTTTTAGGACTTGATTATAGAGTTGCTTAGCTTATAAAACTTTGGGGACCAGTGTATCTGAACAAATACAACCATTTTCATAGTCAAAATGTTGAGCCTAATTGTGGCAGTATTTTAGCAGTTAGGGCGGTGTTTTTATTGCAGGCTTCCTTTAACCCTTAACAGTCAGGCCTCTTGCCGCACCTTAATCGGTCGGGGGGGGGGGGGTTAACGCCCCCTCCCTTATTATCTCAGTTCCCATTAAGCTAGAGGGCTAAAAAAATTTGTCCTCTGTTTGATAATGTATTTTCGAACTTAAGTAAGTCAAGGTCAATTTTCGCTTCCTTCACCCTTTTATTTAACAACCTTTGTTTTAGGTCCTTTTTTACTTAACAATTTTAAACGGCTGTAATTTTTTTATTTTTGAAGCTAGAAGAAAATTTTTTTTTCAGAAAATATTTATCTTTATTTACATTATATATTAGAAATATCAAAATATAAATTTCAGCGGCCGCAGCTGTACTTGGCAGCTGCCAGCTGCCGAAGTCGGCGGTTGGCGGGAAAACGGCGGCGGATCTTTATGGAATTTTAATATGTTATGTAGACATGCAAGAAAAGCTTAAGTTTAAAATTTGACGTCACTAAGTCAAAAATTGTGGCCAAAGGAGCCTTTTAAAGATTTCTGGAGACCTGTAGGATCAGGACCTGCAGGTAAACCTGGAACCTGAAATTGACTTGAAAACCTGTATTTCATATGAGGATGTACTAATAGAGGCTATTTTAGTATTTTGGTAAGATAAAATGCTTTGTTTAAGTCAAAAAAATATTTTTGCTCTTTACCTGGATGACCCTGCCAGGTTTGCTGGCATACTGTGCCCTCCCCCCCCCCCCCCCCCCGACCCTGAAGGGTTAATTTAACCTCTTATGTCTACACAACAGATCTATGGTCTACACAACATATTAAAGTTATGTAAAACAGCCAATAGCTGGAAATATAAAATCCAAAATAGGGGCTAGAAATAGCAGAAAAGCTTTTCTTTCCATGATCCAAGTGTTTTAGCCCGTAAGTTTCAGGAAATAATTTCTAGATGTTTGAGGTGTGTATATTTTTACATTTCAAAAAGGCATTAGTTTTCATCAAAACTATTCTTATATACTTGTGAAAAGTTTTTTTAGACCATATAATTTTTCAGTAAGAGGGGGGGAGGTAATTATCCCCTTGAACAAAATTTTACTCATGGGATACAAATTTTAGGGAGGGGGCCGGGGTAAAAAATTTACAGAATAATGCAAAAGAAATGAGTGCTCAAAAATAGCTTAAAACCATGACAAGACTTAAAATATACAAGGATATCAACATCCATTAAAACAAAGACTTGAAGTGGTAGGACAAGTGAAAATTAAAACTTGTAGAGTGTCAGAACTGAATGAGCAGAATATTAATGCATAAGTCTAATCAAAATTAAGTATAAAAGCTAAGTATAAAAAGCTTTGCTTTTAAAAAGTAGTTTAAAAATATTTAGAGAATCATTCCGGTTCAAAGGTTATTGGTAATCAGACAGGCGGACACGGCGTGGCTACAAAAGACCTCAAACAAGAGATTTAATCCTACAAATGACCTAATCTGATAAAATTCAAGTTCACTAAGGTTTGGTTAAGATTATATGAAACCATTTTTAGATGTTGACACCTAAGTTTTGAATTTTAGATTTTACTGTACTTTTTAAATAAAAACTGAAATTTTTTTGTTGTTCTATTAATTGCATTAAAAAACGAAAAAAATAAGCCATTAATCATTAAATTTTGATAACTATAAGTGGGGTAAAATTGCTTTCAAAAAAGTTCTCATAAAAAAAAACACACTGTATTTTTGTATTGTGATGAGTTATATCTGTTTTTAGGGCCAAGGCATTCCCCCACTTTTAGTTTTTAGTAGCGAAGCTACTCTATAATTCGAAATGTCCGTCCGTCTGTCCGTCCGTCCGTGTGAGACAGAATATGGGAAACGTGATTTTCTCGGCTCCTATTAAAGATAGACAGCTGAAATTTTTTGACAACATTCCCATTATTAAGGAGCACAATTAACTATAAAACATCAAGGGCGGTCGGACCGCTTTTTAGCAGGTTTTGGGCTATTTTTGTATTTTTCACATTTTTCTCCATATCTTCAGTGTTTATGGTCCGATTTTCAAAATTTTTTCAGTTATTAATAACAAAATTAAATTTCCTTTCGTTTACAGAAAATATCCATGACGGCCAGACTGCCTTTTTGCAGGTTTTAGGCTATTTTTGTATTTTTCACATTTTCACCATATCTTCAGTGTTTATAGTCCAATTTTCAAAAATTTTTCAGTTATTGATATAAGAATTAAATTTCCCGTCGTTTAAAGAAAACAACCCTGACGGCCAGACTGCCTTTTTGCAGGTTTTAGGCTATTTTTATATTTTTCACATTATTCTCCATATCTTTAGTGTTTATGGTCCGATTTTCAAAATTTTTTCAGTTATAGATATCAAAATTAAATTTCTCGTCGTTTAAAGAAAACAACCATGGCGGTCAGACTTCCTTTTTGTAGGTTTTTTGGCTATTTTTATATGTTTTACATATTTCTCCATATATTTGGTGTTTTTGGTCCAATTTTCGAACTTTTTTGGGATATCAGAATCAAAATAATTGTTCTCATTGTTATGAGAATCTTTTATGTAATCTACTTTGACCGTCGTCATCATTAAAAATAAAACAAGGTTTCGTGTTTATTTTCTCCTATAAATCTATTCTTGATTTTAATAAGTACACTTTAAATCTACTTTTACGTAATTTCATCCACGATTTTTTGTGCTTCGCTACTTATGGATGTTGTCATCCTTGTTTGTTATATAATGTGCTTAACAAAGTAGGTAGATATCATTTTTAATATCTTTGGTATGATGTGGATTAAATTTGGCATCCTTCTCATCCATTGACACTTTAAATAGGTATTTTACACTTCAATCTCATGGAAGACAAGAAAAGGTTGCGTGATTTTTGGGCAAGAGGTTCTTGTGACTGTTAAAGCAACCAAAGCATGACACTGTATTGGCAATGACTTTCCAAATTAACCTAGGATCCAAGCATGACTCCCCAAAGCCACTGGCGCCATGCCAATGACCACGTGATTTAGGGTTAAGTCTTGCCCTCCCCCCATACTGCCTGTAAGAGGAGCAGTAGGAACTAATTTTTCATTCTTTAGTATTGATGCAGTCTAGGGACTCAAACCTGACACCTCCCAACAGATAAGCGAATATAAAACCATTGAGATATATCTGTGGATATCGGTTAGTCAAACCATGATTTTTTTTGTGCTTTGCTATGTCATCCTTGTTATTTCAATTAATTTATTTTTCTTATCTTTTATTTGTACTCCTTTTTCTCTTGTATTTTTATTTTTTTAATCTAATTTATGTTAAGGTTATGTGCATAGATTTTTAAAGCGGGGAGGGAGAGAGAGTTGCTATCCCCCCTCCCTTTAAACATTTAAAACTTATAATTTTTCCCCCGTTGACGTACGGACCCTAACAATATATATGAATAGAAAAAATATAGTAAAGCTTCGCAATTAAAAATGAGAGATAAGGATTTTTAAACAGAGTTTAGTCGTGTTTTAAATTTCTTCTGTGCATCAAAGTTATTCAATTTTATTATGTGATGTGAGATAAGAAATATTAGGTAATTTTAGTAAGGGCATAGCCATAATATTTAAATAAGAGGTGGGGGGGGGGGAATATTTAATTGCTAGACAATAAATGAATCTATCCCTAAAAGCTTATGCTGATATTCTGCTTTAAATAGCTATATGAACGGGGAATAGAAGTTTTGAATTAATAAAATCAACATAGTCCCTACTAATAGTGTAAATATACATAGAAAGCAATACTTTTTACAGGTAACTTGAAAGAAAGGTCCCCCATTTTTTTTTTTTTAAATAATTAAACAATCTTATCAATCATTATAAAAAAATAAAGTGAAGTCTGCCTGTGCTGAAGGATCTCTCTTACCAATGAATTGATATGGTTCTCTAGGTCATGGGAATGTTTGTTTAGAAATATTTTGTGGAAATTGTTCCCAGAAAAAATGCCCCCCACCCCAAAAAGTTTTAGTTTCTTTAAAAATAAAATTGAAAATAGACAGTGGTACTACCCCCCCCCCCCCCTCCCCCTCCATTTAAAGTGTCTCTATTGGCCTCTAGGAGCAATGCTGCATGTAAAAGTAGCAAGATGTCTATGAGTGTGTTCCACCTCAAGTGTCCCCAAGTGCCTCTAGGAGCGTAGCTGCATGTCCTTATAGTAAAGTAACATAATGTCTGCAAGACTCTCAGTCTAATCGTTAAACGGAAATAGCTCTACTTTACAATTTAGCTTCTCAAAGGTCCTAATAATGTTTATAATTATTTTTGGGGAGGGTACCGCCATTCTCCCAAGAGATATCAACACCAAAAAAATTTTTAACTTCTTGTAGTGCCTATGGAAAGGAGTAAATCTAATATATTAACCTACACCTAAGTTTTTTTTTGGGGGGGGGGGGCAGGGAGGTCATTGATCGGGGGTTTTTAAGTAGAAATTAGTTAAAAAGGATGGAGGAAGCGAAAATTACTTTAACTTACTCATAGTCAGAAATTCATTATCAAACAGGGTACATCCACAAAATTTTCAAGTCTTCTAGCTCTAATAGATGCCAAGATAATAGGGGGTGGGGTGTTCAACTACCCACCCCCCTAAATGTCATGAAAGGGGCCGGACCATAAAGGGTTATTTAAAATTCTTTTACTTTAAATTAAGTAAATTGTTCACTAATATCAATTACTATGTGTAGCATATAGGCCTGGAAAGACAAGAAAAGAGGCAACACATTAAAATGCATGTATTGATAAATTGTTTAATATTAATGTTAAATTTTATCAATTTTTAAATGTATTAAATTTTTTGATTTTCCAAACTCAGCACTTAAAGGAAAACCTTTATTAAAAGATTTAAATTCTTTATCTTATTCATTATTTTATCCATAGCTAAAAATATTAGATTCATCAAATAGACAAAAGTTGAGAATCAATTGACAAAACATGAAAGCTGTTGTAAAAAATTATATAAATGTTTTAGGTGTCATAAGAAAGTTGGTTGCAAATTTTTTTTCTTCTTTTGCCAATTTTGGCCCTGAAGCCAGGTAAGCTTCATAAGAAGAAATCTTTTTATATTTGCAAAATTTGATAGGGAATAAAAATTGAATAAAATATTCAGTTTTTACTTGGAAGGGGGGGGGGGAGAGAATAGTTTTTGTGGAAAAAGTAAAAAAAATGTGTTTTGTAGATAGAGGGGTAGGGTATAATAAATTAATTCAAAATTTAGAAGGTATTTTCAAATATGAGTAACATCTTCAAACTGTATTTCAGTAGTTTTTCATTCTGAAACATTTTCAAGTGTCCATCTAGTGTAGATACACCCAGTTGGAAATTATTTTCTTTTCTTGTAGAACCACACTTGGGAAGGTTTTTATAGATTTAATAAAATTTATTTTTCAGGTTTATAAATTGGATATACTAAGAGACACTTTGTCTGCCAAGAACATTTTGTATTAAAGCAAGGTAAATTCTTATTTACATTTTATATAAAAGGGGTGCAATGTAAAACATTGCTATATAAATAAAGAAATTAAGTGTACATATAAACTTTTTAAGACACATTTGGATCTACTGCAGTTCACGGTAAAATATTCCTGGTAACCAAAATCTATGAATTTAAAAGGCTGCTAGCTGCCAAACGGCTGAATGTACAGATCATGCCCGTACACTGTTTTAAGTGGCATAAGAAGACCTACAAATAATTTGGAATAGCCATAAATCAATGATGCATAATTATCTCGCAGTGCAGAGAAATGAGCAAAAAAGACCTATTTTACGCGTTTTTTCTTCAGTGAAGCTTTCCCTGTGTATCATTGGATCTTGGCTATTCCAGATTAATTGTAGTCCTTCTTATGCTGCTTAAAACTCTGTGCGGGTATGATCTCTACCGTCAGCCGTTTGGCAGCTAGCAGCCTTTAACATTCATAGATTTTTGTATATATTCGTTACCAGGAATAAACCGTGAACTGCAGTTGATCCATACATTTAAATTTATCTTGGAAACACAGTAAATTATCCTCCAACAACTATCCACTTATATATATTATCCATATAATAAAGTAAAAGGTTTTTTTCTGTCTGTCTATACCTAAGGATCTCGTAAACTACCAAACCAATATGGTTCTATTTTACAGTAAAGCTTCTCATAGGTCCAGGGAAGGTTTATACCACCACCCTCACAACAGAAATTGTCAAAAATCCTCGTAGACTTTTTTTGGTAAGCTGCTGAAAATATACATGCCCCTAGAGGCCTCTGAGAGCATAGCCGCTAGTAGACTTATATGAAAATTAAAAGCTGTATTATGTGATGGAATAATAATAGAAATAGAAGAATAGAAGCATATTCTGAACTCTTTTTTCGTCAAATCTAAGAAGGAACATTTCTAGCAGACAAAAGTATTGTTTACTTTCGACTTAAGCTGATGTTGATTCTTAAGAAATTATAGACTCGCTACTCGATAGTGAGGCAAAATTATTTTTGTGAAAAATCATCCAAAAGCACATTAAAAATCTACAAAAATTAAACAAAATCATATGTTAATAACCCTTTTAAGATTTTATTTAATTTTTGTAAATTTTTTTATTCGATTTTGGAGGATTTTTCACAACAATAATTTTGCCTCACCAGCGAGTATCCAGCCTAACTTTTTTTAAAGAATCCACCTCGTTACTAAGCTTTCAAATTTAAACGAAATTTTTGGGCAATTAATTCTGATTCCGCAAAGCTTTCTACTAAGAAAATATACTGTTTACAGCTGACTTTTATATAAGTGTGAAATGAAAAAAAACATGCATTCGTAACAAGATGTGTACAAAATTTCAACCAATGAAATTAAATGTATGTACCGATGCGATTCTCCTATTGGCTCAATCAGACATTCCCTCTCTTTCTTAGTACCTTTATTGGAATAATCAATTATAGTGTAAAAAAACTGGTGCTATCTCTTCACCTTTTTTTTGTAAAAACTTTCCAATTTTTATATCCAGGGGGCTTTAACCTTTACTTTACCCAAAAAAGCATAAATATCCTAATTTTAAAAAGCTTTTTTTGATTAATTACTGGAGAATTTTTTTTATCGGGTATAAGGTATACCCAACAAGCAAAATGAATATAGAAGAATGTTTGGGGGGCAGATGAAGAGGTCGTCAACGATGTGTTGCCCCCAAATGACAGCTGATAACATGTATAAGTTGCATGATTTCTTTACGAATTAGTTTTTTATGCCTGTATGTAATCACTTAATTAATTCTAGGAATATGTCACCTTCTGATGGTGAGAAGCTAGAGGATACTTCTACAGAAAAGTAAGTTATAATATTAATAAGATATTAGCAGTTATGCCCCTTAAGACCTCTAGGGGCACTTGAAGTCTTTAACCCCTAACATTCGGGCCCCTTGCCGTACCTTTATCAGTTGGAGGGAGGGGGGGGGGCGTTTAACGCCCCCCCCCTCTATTATCTCAGTTTCTATTAGTAATAGAGGGCTAAAAATTTTGTTCAAGTCTCCGACCTTAAATGAGTCAAAGTAAATTTTTGCTTCCTTCATCCTTTTATTAAAAACCTTTGTTTTTAGGTCTTTTTTTACTAAAAAATTTCAAGTGGCTCTAATTTTCTTATTTTTGAAGCTAGAAGAACAATTTTTTCAGAAAATGTTTATCTTTATGTAAATTTTACATTAGAAATATCAAAACATAAATTTTGGCAGCTGCAGCTGTACTTGGCAGCTGCCAGCCGCTTAATCAGCGAGAAAACGGGAAATTTTAATATGTTATGTAGATATGTAAGAAAAGCTTAAGTCAAAAATTTTGGTCACAGGAGCCCTTTAAAGATTTTTGGGGACCTGGAGGATCAAGACCTGCAGGATCATACCTGGAACCTGAAATTGACTTGAACACCTGTAATAAATATGAGGATGTACTACTAGAGGATATTTTAGTATTTTGGTAACAAAAATCCTGTGCCCGCCAGGATGGAGATATTAAAAAAATTCCAACATTCAGTTATGTGTCATACTCATGTTTAAAAACTCACACAGTTTAGGCTTTTTATCTTTCACATACAGAAAATGATATAGAAAAAATCGGAGGGGGGGGGGTTGCCGTTCAACGCATAGTATACATAGAAATGTATTTATATTCTGTAATAATGTAAAAACACTATACAAAATATATAATCATTTTTGTATAGGAATATGTATTCTAAAGAAGATGTGTGGAAGTTTCTCAAGAACTGTTGGGGAGGAAATCTGGATGAAGTGAAAAATGCCCTCTCTAAATACCCAGCTATCATACATGAACAACAGTTTGGTAAGTCAATTTAGCTGCTTTGATCCATTAAAATATTCATTTAACAATGCTTGAGATTTAGTTGAATATTTGAGAAAGCTTAGAATTTAAATAACAAAAATTATATTTACATACCAATAATAAAACTTTCAATATTTTTTTTATATATATTGGGAAGGGGGGGGGAGATGATCTCCTCACCTAAAAAAAAAACTATTAAAAGCTACAGTGACAAAAAGGACTATATTGAGAGGTAGAGGGGGGGGGGAGATGATCTACTCACCTAAAAAAAACTATTAAAAGCTACTGTGACAAAAAGGACTATATCTTGGCATTATCCTCTTTTAGAAATTTTGAAAATTTTGGTACCCCCCACCCGACAAAACTTTTTTCAATTAGGTTAGGTTAGGTTGTAGCTAGAGGGCAGAGCGCCCGCAGCTAGGCAGGCTAAGGGGCCGAGCAATGCAGCTAGGCAAGCCAGGAGCCGAGTGCCGTGGCCAAGTTTCATAGTTTTGTTGGGGGTGGGGGTTTGTACTCAAATTTTCAAAATCAGAAAAAAATCCTAAGAGGATAATACCTATATATATATTTATCTAATCATCTTTCTATCCATCTGTCTATCTATCTCTCTTAATATATATAAGAATAATAATTATTGTAAGTTTGTTTTATATATTTATCTAACTATCTTTCAATCCATCTGTCTATATATCTACAAGGTGTATCAAATAAAACTGCGTTTTCCGTTTTTCTGACACAACCAGAAGGAATACAGAAAAAATAATTATATGTACTGTAAAAAGATACATAAAACTTAGAAAAGGAGTCTTTTATTAACTCTAAAAATGTGGCCGGTATATACAGTATATGTTACGAAAAATGACCGGTCTTTAAAATGTTCCTGCCTCCCATCTAATAAAGTTGTAACCCTATTTTTGGTTTGTGTGCTTTTTATATATATGTATAATTGTGTGTGTTGCGGCCAATTAGATAAAAGAACTTTTACCAACATCCGGCAGGCTATAAAAGAAAAAATTCAAAATGTCAAAATTCAACCTATTATTATTTTAAGTGAAATTTACTTAAGCCCAAAAATCACATAGTAAGATTAATTTTAGCCTAGGGGTTATTCAGAGTTTTATCTCAAGCATACAATTCTGCTTCTATAGACACCTTACTCAGCTTCCTAGCTCTAATACAAGTCATTTGAGCACAAAAAGCATGTAATTGTAAGCCCAGGGTGCCCAATTTTCAGATCTCAGCCTCTCTGTGAAAGAAGCAGTGAAAGAAAAATTATGATAACTCTTTAATTTTATATGAATTAAGTATAATATTAATTTAGAAAAAGGTCTGAGATTAGTAATTTTATGAATTTTAAAGATGAATTGCTTTTCTGCTCTTAATAAATTCATTTTAGAAAACTATAATTTGTCATATTTTTCAACATAGATAACAAGGATGACAACATGATCCATAAGTAGCGAAGCTCAAAAATTATGGATAAACATATAGAAAAAATGATCTATTGAGTATGTCATAAAAAGCTTAAATAAAATAAATCACTAAACCTTTTAGAAATGTCTTTTAAAGCATTAAGCTAATAAGAAAAACGTGAAAATCGAGGAATCAATCTAGCACCCCAACTAATAAGTCTTTACAAAACTTTGTGAAAATATGTAGAATGTTGACTTAATCAATCCTTAAAAATTTATCTTGAACAGGAGTCAAGAAAATCACGAAAACCTGAAAAACTTGGAATCGATCTAGCACCACAACCAATAACCAATAATTTCTGAAACTTTCAGCCGTCTATCATAAATAAGGTTTGATAAAATCATGAAAACTTAAAAATCTAGGAATCAATCTAGCACCCCAAATAATGTAAAAATCTAAATGAAAATATGTATGTAAATTTTTATAATCCCTGATAATTTAAGCTGCCTGTCTTGAAAAGACCTTGAGAAAAATACGAAAATAGAAAAATCTTTATAATCAATCTAGCACCCCAATTAGCAGACAGATGGACAAAACAATGAATAGAATAGATGAGCATATATCACAGGAATATTCCCTAAATATTTCAGCTGTCTATTCCAATTGAAGCCGAGAAAATAATGTTTCTCCCACTTTGTCTCTGACAGATGGACAGACATTTCAAATTATAGAAAGGCTTCGCTACTTCACTAAAAATCTCAGCTGTATATGTTTAATAGGAGCCAAGAAAATCACGTTTCCTCCCACTTTGTCTCTGAGAGACGGACGGACATTAAAAATTATAGAGTAGCTTCGCTACTAAAAACATTTATTCAGTGACTGAATACACCCTGCCTTACGGAAGCAGTAAATACAATTAATAATAATATTATGATTATAAAAAAAGAAAAGTTTAATATTTGTGTTCAAAAAAGAAATTTGAGATCGAATTTTTAATGTAATTGGTAGATCGTTGTTGTCTTAAAATGTTGTTTTCAAGTAAAAGAAAGGTTTAAATTTTTCCCCAAAGAAAAAATTCTACCAGAATAAAGCATCAAACGTACCCTTTGAAATCTTTATGCACTAAAAATGTGCTATTGTTTTAAGACATATTATAAAACACCTTTTCTAAGTTTAATTTATGTTTGTACAGTGAACAAGGACCTATAATTATGTTTTCTTTTTTCATCTGATTGTATCAGAAATCGGAAAACATAGTTTCAATTGTAACACCCTGTATATACCCATAGATATATCTCTCAGAATGATAAAGTGGTATAATTTTTTTTATATATTTATCTAACTATCTATCTATCTATCAATGTTAATATCTTTCCATCTTTCTATCTATTATCTAGCTTTATGTTTATCTTTTTAAAAATGTATATCTCTCTATCCATCTTTCTATCCTTTTAACTATTTATCTATCTATCCATTTTTCTATCTATCTATCTATCTATCTATCTATCTATCTATCTATCTATCTATCTATCTATCTATCTATCTATCTATCTATCTATCTATCTATCTATCTATCTATCTATCTATCTATCTATCTATCTATCTATCTATCTATCTATCTATCTATCTATCTATCTATCTATCTATCAATCTATCTATCTATCTATCTTTCTATCTTTTTATCTATCTACCCATCTTTCTACTTTTCTATCTAAAGATCCATGTATTATTTTTTATGTCTATCTATTAAATCTGAATAAAGTTAAAACTATAAACTAAATATATAAAAATATTAAGGAAGTACCAGTCTTCACAAGGCAAGTTATAGAGGTAACGTGGATGTGGTCAAGATACTGGTAGAGAGAGGAGCTGATATACATCAGAAGGATAATTTTGGTAAGTTTATTTTATATATTTAATTAACTATGTATCTATCTATAAATTTAGATATCTTTTCACCTTTCCATGTATCTATCTATCTACCTATCTATTTATCAATATATCTATGTATTTATCTATTTATCTAATTACCCACCTATCTTTCTACTATTCTACTAAAGATCCATATATCTTCTATTATTACTATGTATTAAACATATAAAATGTTTAACAATAAACTAAATATATAAAAATATTTAGGAGATACAAGTCTCCACGAGGCAAGTAAAGAAGGTAACGTGGATGTTGTCCATATACTACTAGAGAGAGGAGCTGATGGTAAGTTTATTTTATCTATGTATGTGATATATTTTCATCTTTTTATCAAAATAAATATAAATAAATAAAATAAAATAATAAGTATGTACTACCTGCTTCACCCTAGAGGCTGCTGAGGGCAACTGAGGGTGTTGGGGAGAGGTGAGAAAGTTGACACCACCCCCCCCCCCAGGCTTTCATTTTACTTGTAAAAGGAAACATTTTAAAAAACTGCATTGCAAAGAAGTACCATATTGGTTAGCAGTTTGATCCTTAGGCACAGACAGGCAGACACATACACATCATGTTACTTTAGCGTCTACTCCCCTAGAGGCCCCTAAAGGCAAATAATTTTTTTTCAATCTAAAGTATGACCCACGAAAAATATCTTTTAGGGTATACAGCTCTTTTTTTTAATGTATTATCAAAAGTAGCATATGTCCTTGTTCTCTACATTTCCACACAAGCATATATAAAATTTTTAATTTTACCTCCATTAACACTGGAGATTTTTAGAGCTAAAGTTTTGAAAAAGTGACTGACTGATTTTTTTGATTCTCATTATTTTGGATAAATAAGTAAATTTGCAAATAATCAATTTATTCAGTAGTTTTTTTGCCATTTAAAATTGATTTTTTTGTTGGAATACAAAATAAATAATTCATTATCTTGTATAACATTCTTCAGTTACCAGAAAGAGATAATGTAAACATCCAAAATAATGAGAATCAAAAAAATCAGTCAGTCACTTTTTCAAAACTTTAGCTCTAAAAATTTCCAGTGTTAATGGAGGTAAAATTAAAAATTTTATAAGTGCTTATGTGGAAATGTTCAGAGAACAAGGACATATGCTACTTTTGATGATAAATTAAGAAATAAGAGCTCTACAACCTAAAAGATACTTTTTTGTGGGTCATAATGTATATTAAGATCAGCTGTTTATCAAAAGTGGTTTCAACTGTAGACTTTAGGATCTTTGCACAAAGAAGTGAATTGAAATGCAATCCACCCCCCCCTCCCCCTTCCCTCCTATTGTTATTCTGTGTTTGTAGTCTCCATAATTTTAATACCTATATTGCTGCAACTTTTCTTCACAGCAATTGTAAATTATTCAAAATTACAAAAGTCCACCCTAGTTTTTTCTTAGTTGAATTATTATTTAGGATGGAGAGGGTATTTTTTCTCTTAAAGGGACCCCTCCACATTTTTAGACACATGGTCATGGCCCCTAATTCTTCATTTTTGAGCTGCTTGTACATAGTAGCTTTATGTAGCACATTCAGAATAAAAAAATCATTGAAAATTGAAACACTCTATTGTCCATCCCCCGTTCTGTATACCTCTAATGTTATTAATCAGATAAAATAAAAAATCTGTATATATATTCAGAAAAATGCATTCAAATTATCTAAAGGAAACATATGCCCAGTTCTCAAATAGTTTTTAAAGGTCGACTGATTTTTTCTGTAGGTCAACCTAAACAAGTACAACCAACAAATACCTTTATAAAATCAGTCAGCCTAAAGCTTCTATCATCATCTTTGCCATTTATCTCTTCTTTCCAGAGCATAGGCCACGCACAATGGTTCTCCATTTATCTTTGAATTGGGCCTCAGTAGAGGCTTCACTGAAAGATGAAAAATTCTCATTTCTCAGTTCCTCAAGGAATTCCCTCCTCCAGGTTGTTTTTGGTCTACCTGGTTTCAAAGCTTCTATAGGTCGACCTAAAATTTCAAGAGGTCGACCTTTGTCTTTTGTGAACTGGGCTATAGTATAAAAAAAGGAACAAAACAATTAAAATTATGGATGGAAACTTGAAAGAAATATTGGTCTTTTGAATCATTAAACTAATAAGGAAAATGTACAAATCTAGGAGTTGATCTAGCACCCTAACTAATAACCAACAATAACACTTGATGAAAATATGAAGAATTTTAACATATTAAATCCTTGAAAATTTCAGCTGTCCATCTTGAATAGGAGCAGAGAAAATCATGTTTCCAGAATACCGTTAGGGACTGACTGACAATTAGATGGATGAAAAAATATACATTAGCGTTTTTTAATTGATACAAAATATTTCTTTCAGGAAAGCGACCAATTGATTGTACAAAACATCAAGCTGTTAAAGATGTTTTAGGTATTTTATTTTTTGTTATTTCTTTACAATAGGTATTCTTACAATATCTTATAAATTTTCTAAAGTAAAACATCAACCTTATTCTGGACAATGAACTATTAACAATGTTAGGCATGCAGAGTTTTTTTTACACTACTTATTTAGTTATCATGCCTAGATGTTAAAACTTTCTTTTTATTGTAAGAGCAATTAAATTTCAAATATAACAATTTACACTTTATTCAGACATGTATCACCTAGCTTATGAGTTATTAAAAGAAGGTGATCTAGAGAAAGTAAAAAACTTTGTTAATGGAAATGAGTTGGCTGGTAAGGAGATATTAAGAATTGAAATAGAAAATGAGTTGTTTAATAAATTCAGTAAAATATTAGCAAAAATTTTCAAAGTAAAATATTTGAGATCTCAGTGTTAGAGTACTTATGTGGGCATATTCGTGTTATCCTGATACTTATAGAGAAGCTTTGCTCCCAAATCAACAAACAATTTCATATTTTTAGTATATTGGGTCAAAGGTTTTACAACACTAAATGATTCTAGCTACAAATTTGGTTAGGTATAATACAATAGAATTTCGCTTTTTCCAGTAAATGTATTCTTGGGGGAAGACTCAAATATACAAAGGCCAATAAGCTTAGATTATAATTCATTATAACAACAGATTTTACAATAATTATCAGGATTTTTAAAACAGTGTAGCTACTCAGTTTCAGGTCTGTCCACTTATAACAAAATTTTATCTTTATCTAATTTGGGTGAAAATGCAAGTAAAAACAAGATAACATCAACATTATATCTACATTCAGGCAAAGCTGCTTTATGGGCTGCTGTTTATTATGGAAAATTAGATAATCTAAAATATCTTATGGAAGAAGTAATTCAATGCACTGATAAAGAATGTAAGTAAATGTTTGTAAAACAATTAGATGCTCAATAATGTCTCAAAAATTAGATTTTGTTTTTACTGTTCAGTAGAAAATATAAAAAAATCTAGTTAAATACACATAACCCTTTTTTTCCTTTGTATAGGATATGCTGACCTTGATTAATAATTGTGTCAAAAAATCTTTTTAAAAACATCTATTTGATAATGAATTTCTGATTAAATGTGAGTTAAAGTCAAATATTGCTTTCTTAACAACTTTTGTTTTTCAAAAATTTCAAACGGCTGTAATTTTTTTATATCTAAAGCTACAAATGAAATGTTTTCTGCAAATTTTATTGTAGAAAACTGATATGCATATTATCATAAACTCCAGTTTTTGGAAATATTAGTACCATTTTTGTGCTATTTGTAGTTTAGGAGCTGCATTGAAAAATGTGAGAAAAAGCTTGAAAAGTTTTAAATATGTTGAAACATGTACCATTTAGCTCCCATACTATATGTAGCACAGGAATGGCTCTTATATATCCAAAAACTAGAAAATAACATCATTATAACGATAAGGGTAACATTTTTCAACTATTAACATTTTCTGAAAAAATTGTGTTTGTAGCTTCAAAATTAGAAAATTACAGCCCTTTGGAATTTTAAATTTTTTTGTGCATATTTTTTGCTTAACCTTTAAATACATAATCTTCAAAAATAAGGCTTTTGGAAAAGCTCATTTTCATGGCATAATTCGTTGAATAGATCATTTCTAAATATTCAAAACATGATGTCCCACCACACTTTTCATAAATATATCAAGCATTTTGCATAGTTTATTTTTTCTATGCATAATACTTTTTTCTCTAAACAACCTGTATGTGGCAACTGTCAACAAAATTAAGATAAAATAACAACAACTTTGTCGGTTTGTATTAGGCAGGGATAATTATTCTACATTAAAAAGCTTAAAAATAATTTAAAAACCTTTTAAAAATATCACACAACATTTATATGTTTTAGTTATTACTCCTAGTACTAATGGTTAGACTATTAATGAACAATTTATTATTCAAATTTTATATTTAGGTAATGAATTTTTAAAACTGGCTGAAGATTATCATTATGTTAAAATTATGGATTACTTATCAAACAGGAACACAAGAAAACAGGTTTATTGGGGTAAGTTAATTCTTTTTAAACAACACTTTCCATGGGTACAAATATTATTTAGAAATATATTTTAATATATATGTACAATCTAAAAGAATATATGTTATATGTGTTGATAAAAGGAACTGGCAAATCAAATATGAACATTGTGAATTTCACAATATTTTAATTCCAACTAAAATGAAATGAAAAATGCTATTTACAATATTATGATCTATTAAGTAAAATTAAAATTTGAATAAAAAAACAAAAAATAATAACTATAAATTGTGTCTGTAATTTTCAGAAAATTTCTTTTATTAATTTTCAACTTAAACTTTCATAGAAATTCTGTGCCTTATTTGATTTTAAATTTTCTACAAATTTTAGAGTAGAGTAAAATATTGTACAACCTTTTGACATTGAAAAATTAGTAATTAGGAATTTTTTAACTTTAGAAGACTACATAAAGAGAGTTGAAGACCTGAAGTTCAGCAATGCAAGGATGATCCTGGAGGGAAACAGCAAAAAACATGAAAAAGCACTTGAAGAGTTATATCAGTGTTGCTTGATCTATGCAAGCAAGTATGGAATTTACTCTGTGGTCACAGAAATATGCACTTATTTGAAAGACCAAGAACATGATATGATCAGTAATGTTCTTCATTACAAGGATGAAGATTATAATACTGCCCTCTTCTATGCAAATAAGAGTTACCAGCTGAAAAACGGATTTGATTTGATCAGTCTGGAAAAGCAAGCACACAAAGATGACAGAGCTGGAGCCTTGAGGTGTATTAGGAAGGAGGCAGGATATGAAAATCTGGACCTATGGTATATAGAAACTTACAAATTACTGCATCCCCCTACAAAAAATACAAGAAGATTTCAGGCTATTCTTGCAGTTCTATTTACTGTCATACCTTCAATAATCTTCTTTTTCTCGGACTTGGCCACAGATATTGGACTAAGCATATACTACTATAGCATTGGTTTTAGTGGGGTGAAGGATACCAATTGTTCATTACAACAAAGCTATGAAACCTGTTTTAAAGAAGCTATGGGTAACTTGTCTTATTTCCATGTTGATGACATTGCTCCTATTCTGAAAAACATATTGTCAAATGAAACATGTGTTGATGCTGATGAGTGGTCCCCTTGTGAAGATACTGATTATGATGCAATGATTATGAAATATAGAGTGGCATTTGCAGTCATGATGTTTTCAATATCAGTCTCAGTTATGGTCTACATTTGGAACATGTGGAAATTGAACCCAGTATTTCCTGATATCAAGAATAGGCGTGCTAGAGTAATTATAGAATGTTTGGTCAAAATATTTTGGCCTGTGTACTATTTGTATGATGAGTACACTTTTAGACTAATCAAGGGAACAGTTGAAGTGGATAGGAAAGAGAAAACAGTTGAAGAGACATCTGAGAAATCATGGAAGTTACTCCGAGCTGTCGAAAATGGAATAGAGAATTATGCTCAAATGATGCTCCAAATTTTTCTGATTTTACCCTACATAAGCTCTATCATTTCTCTTCCTTTCAGCCAAATTCTCAGTTTGAGCCTGGAAAACATATTCAACATGTTTTCAATGCCTGAATCATACTGTAACAAAAGTGATGGATATGCTGCTCTTGGCAAACTTACACTGACCATCCTATCCCTCTCCTACGGGATGTCTTCAAGGCAAGCAACTAAAAGGGGTCAAACTCTTGGTCAATCCATCAAGAATCTGGTGCTTTGGATAAGTTTTTCACTGTTCAGCTTGGCAAGAATGATAGCTATATTCTCTCTACTTACCCTATCATATCCTTTGCCAGCCATACTCCCCTAGTAATCTCAAAACGTGTAAGTAAGCAATTAACATTTTTTTTGGCTTACTTAAATGTGCCATTGTGCCATTTTTGTTGTAAATTACTGATAAGCCATAAAGAATACTAATTGCTTACTTATATCAGCATTCTACAACAATTTGGTCTTACTTGTGAGATAAAAGAGGGTGGAGTAAATAAATACTCAGTCATTTACAGTAAAAGTGGCTTATATAAGTTGAAGTGAAGAAAAAGAAGGAGGAGTAATAATTAATCCCTTCCTTCCTGTAAGCAGTTTATGAAAAAAAGAGAAGATTTGGCTGATATAAGCCAAATAAGCATTTATTGTGATTGATTGCTTGTAAGTAATTTATCAACAAATTGGATGATTTGGTATATAAGCCAAATAAGCATTTATTGTGATTGATTGCTTATAAGTAATCTATCAAAAAATTTTATGATTTGGTATATAAGCCAAATAAGCAATAAATGTGATTGATTGCTTATAAGTAATTTATCAAAAAATTGCATGATTTGGTATATAAGCCAAATAAGCATTTATTGTGATTGATTGCTTATAAGTAATCTATCAAAAAATTGCATGATTTGGTATATAAGCCAAATAAGCAAAAATTTTGATTGATTGCTTATAAGTAATTTATCAAAAATTGTATTATTTGGTATATAAGACAAATAAGCAAAAATTTTAAATGATTACTTATAAGTAATTTATCAAAAAATTGTTTGATTTGGTATATAAGCCAAATAAGCAGAAATTTTGATTGAGTACTTATAAGTAATTTATGAAAAAAATTTATTATTTGGCTTATAAGCCAAATAAGCAAGAATTGTCATTGATTACTTATAAGTAATTTATCAAAAAAATGTATGATTTGGCTTATAAGCCAAATAAGCAAAAATTTTCATTGATTACTTATGAGTAATTTATCAAAAAATAGCTTGTTTTGGTAAATAAGCCAAATAAGTAAAAATTTTCATTAATTACTTATAAGTAATTTATCAAAAAATAGCATGATTTGGTATATAAGCCAAATAAGCAAAAAATTTGATTGATTGCTTATAAGTAATTTATCAAAAAATTGTATTATTTGGTATATAAGCCAAATAAGCAAAAATTTTGATTGATTACTAATAAGTAATATATGAAAAAATTTTATGATTTGGCATGTAAGCCAAATAAGCAAAAATTTTCATTGATTACTTATAAGTAATTTATCAAAAAATTGTATGATTTGGCTTATAAGCCAAATAAGCAAAAATTTTCATTGATTACTTATAAGTAATTTATGAAAAAATTTTATGATTTGGCATATAAGCCAAATAAGCAAAATTTTTGATTAGTTGCTTATATAAGCCAAATAAGCTAAAAAATTCATTAATTACTTATAAGTAATTTATCAAAAAATTGTATGATTTGGTATATAAGACAAATAAGCAAACATTTTCATTGATTGCTTAAAGTAATTTCCCCCCCCCCCAAAAAAAATTTTTACTCCGGTGGTAAAATTTGCTTGGGGGGGGTAATTACCCCACCTGAAATCTGTTGGCAGGGGTAAATTTAGTTAAGCCCCCCCAAAATTTACCCCCGGGGTAATTTATCAAAAAATAGCATGATTTGGTATGTAAGAAAATAATCAAAAATTTTGATGGATTGCATATAAGTAATTTCTCAAAACATACCATAAATTGTTAAATAAGCCAATAAAATTTAGGTCTCTGGCTGTAATAGAAGCCACAATATTCATGATATATGTCTATAGTAAAAGCCAGACAAAAAATCAGTCATAAAATTGGTCAGGGAGCAGCAAATGGTCATAACACCACTTTTCTCAGATGTTCATTGATATCTCAGTATTCACAAATTAAAACTAATAAAAACACCATATTTCATTGTCAAAATCTCTTTTAAAAATTTGGTTTAATTTGCGATTGTAAGCAGAAAATCATAGTTGAAACAAATTAAAATTATACAAGCTCAGCTGTGATTGATTGTTGAGCTGATTCAGCGTTCTTATTGGGTGGAAATACTATAGTCCAATCAGTACAATGAAAGTTAAACTGAATTTTTTTTAATGATTTTGACTATAAAATTAGTTATTTTTATTGTAAAAATATCATTATTTACTGACAACCTAAATTTATGATGTAAATAATCTTAAATTTCCCTTCTAGGCTAGGTAGTTTAATTTCAAAATTTCTAACATGAGCAATGAAAATCTTTCAAAATTTTCAGTATATATAAAATGCTATTTTAAAATACCTACAGCTTTTTTGATGTTAAACTGTTTTTAACCTATTTTTTAATCATATATCAAAAATATACTATGACACCAGTAGAATTAGACTGCAGAGCCCAAATTTGAATTAAGTCCACAATAAATTTTTTTGGGGGGATTAAAAAATTAATTTTATATGTTGCTGTGATCATTTTGACGGGAGCAAAAGCAACATTTAGTTTGGGGTTAAATTGTTTCTTACAGAACAATTTTATATGATTCAGTTTATATCAATACAATAATAAAAAAACTCTACTCTGTTTGATGGAAATAATTTTTTTTCTAAAACAATCAATTTCAGTAAAAAATTTTACATAATACAATAAAACACATAATGCTAAAGTTAAACCAATAAGATTTCTTGTTTCATTTCAATTATTTATAATTTCCGAAAGATTTTTTTCACAAAGTGACTTATTTACAATATAGTTAAATAATTTTTTTTAATTAAAATGAAAAGAATGAAAACTATACACGTAAAAAATACATACTTTTTAAAAATATTTTTAAAATATAAGTTTGAATAATCTTATTTTATATCATATTTGTATATGTGTCAAAAATAATTTTGTTGTATTGCATAAACATTTGTTGACATCATGTCATCTTGTCATCAAATTTAACCCTTTACAGCCAATTTTTATGTGCTTAAAATAGGTGAACGAACACAAACATGTTAATTTTAATTCATTGGTATATTGTAAAGATTTAACTGTTTAGTGAATTTTTATAGTAAAATCATAAGGCCTAATTTTACTCTATACCAGAATACAATATTTATGAAGCAAAACACTCTAAAAGCTACGAATTTTACCCAAATAAAAAAAAAACTTTTGCTTTGGTCACAATGACCACGGCAACAGTAAAAATTAATATTTTAATCCCCCCAAAAAAGTTTATTGGGGACTTAATTCAAATTTAGGCTCTGCAGTCTGATTTTACTGATGTCATAGTATATTTTTTATATACGTTTTGAAAATAGGTTAAAAACAGTTTAAAGATAAAGGGTTCAAATTTGGGGTATTGGATCTACTTGTGGCAGTTAGATTGATGTGTTTTTTGCAGGCTTCCTTTAAACAATATTCTGTATTTAAACCTTTTTACAACAAATTTACTTAAAATTAGGGTTAATGAGGTTACTTTTCTGGCTGATTTCAAATGCTGGATATCTGGTATATTGAATATCCGGCAAATTACTGGATATCCTGCCAAATTATCCAATATATGGCAGGATAACCTGATATTGAAGTAGCGAAAAAAAAAATTTTAAAAAACAAGAAATTTTTGTTGTAAAATGTAAAAGATTATATTGCTGGATAGTTTCAATATCTAGTATCCGGCAGGATATTGAAAATGGCCAGATATCCATCCAAACCAGATATACAGCCCAATCCTTTTTAAAATTTTGTTTCAACTTTTACACCTACATTTATATTCTAAAGGGTGTAGAAAAAAACAAAAACAATTGCTTCACTTTTTAGTAGTGAAGCTATTCTATAATTCTCTTTGTCTATCCGTCCGTATATCAGTCAGTCAGTCAGTAATGCTGTATGGGAACCATGATTTTCTTGGCTCCTATTAGAGATAGACAGATAATATTTTTAATTAAGATTACCATGACATATGCGCATAAAATCTATAAATTGTTTTGTCCGTCTGTCTATAAATTGGGGTGCTAGATCAATTTCTAAATAAATTTAAATTCTACATATTTCCATCAAGTTTTCTTAAGATGCCTTTATTGATTGAAGATCGATTCCTAGATTTTTAGGTTTTCATGATTTTTTTTGATCCGTATATAAGATAGACAAATGAAATATTTAGGGATTGAATAAGTTTAAGCTCTACATATTTTCAATAAGTTTTATTAAGATACCTTTATTAGTTAGGGTGCTAGATCGATTCCTAGTTTTTAAAGTTTTTGTGATTTTTTTTTAACTCCAGTTCAAGATAAACGGGTGGAAATTTTAGTGATTAAAATAGTCATTATTCTACATATTTTGACCAAGTTTTATAAAGACTTACTATTGGTTGGGGTGCTAAAACAAATTTTGATTTTAATGTTTTTCTTATTAACTTAATGTTACAAAAGACCATCATACATTTTTAAAAGGTTTCGGGATTTTTATTATTGAAGTTTTTTTTATAACATACTCTGGTTCCATTGGAATTCAGCCCACACGGGATTCAACCCACGGAATTCAGCCCAGCAGGATTCAACCCAACAGGATTCAACCTACGGGATTTTGCCCACAAATAATTCAGCCCACATGGGACTCAACCCATGGAATTCAGTCCATACTGGACTCAATCCACGGAATTCAGTCCATACGGGACTCAACCCACGGAATTCAGTCCACACTGGATTCAACCCATTATATTTGTAAAATTACCAGAACTAAATTTTTAGAAAATTTTTTAAAAAAGTTTTGAAAAAGTTTATGTAAATTTTTTTATTGTAGAAATTATTTTTTTTAAATATGCTATATAAAAAAATTTGAGAAAAAAAGAATTATTTTCTAAAAATTTGGGTATTATCCTCTTAGAAATTTTTTTTTCAATATTGAAAATTTGAGTACCCCCCCCCCCCCCCCCCAACAGCGAACTATGAACTCTGGTCGCAGCGCTCGGCTCCCTAGCCTGCCTAGCCGCAGCGCTCGGCTCCCTAGCCTGCCTAGCCGCAGCGCTCGGCCCCCTTGCCTGCCTATCCGCAGCGCTCGGCTCCCTAGCCTAAAACCTAACCTAACCTAAAATAGTTGTTCGTCGTTAGTCGGGGGGGGGGGGGTGGTTGGTACAAAATTGAAAAAAAAGAGGATAACGCCAAAATTTGTTTCTCAAATTTGAAAAAAAAATATTTGTTTTTAAAACTGAGAATTTTATATATAGGTATATTGGGTTGAATCCCTAGTGGACTGAATTCTCAGTTTTAAGAACAAATAATTTTTTTTTCAAATTTGAGAAACAAATTTTTAGAAAATAATAATTTTTTTCTCATTTTTTTTTATAAAACATATTTAAAAAAATCATTTCTACAATAAAAAAATTTACATAAACTTTTTTCAAAACTTAAAAAAAAAATTTTCTCAAACCGCTTTCTGTGGATATTAAAACGAAAAAATATGAGAATATAAACAAAACTGGTATTAATACGATGTTATACGCGGTTCATTATGGTTGAGATACGGTTCTAACCCAGCGGATTCTATCGGTTTCCGTACTGGAATATTAATTTATAGCATCGTATTATTGTCAGCTTTCTGCAGATATCATAATGAAAAATAATAAGATTAAAGCTGGTTCAAATTTTATGAATTTTTTAATTCTCGTGGAAAATGGTCTGTAATATGATTCTATCCTTATTTTTTTCAGTATGGTTAAGAACCGGTTCTAATCCAGCGGATATTAATCCGTTTCGAAGCCATACTGGAAAATCAATTATACATTTCAAAAGCAAAGCTTCTCTATACTTCGTATACGTCCGTTCGTACGCCCATATCGATTTAAATGTTTGCTTTATAACGAGGTATCAGAATGTTCATACATCTATATTGATTTTTAACCTTTTTGACAAAAAAAATATTTATCTTATTAATTTATTATAGAATACTAATTCTTATTAAAACTAGGTACAATGTTATAAGCATCTTTATAAACATGTCCTAACAATGTAAGATGTCCTGGAGCAGTAACATGGTTATTCAGTTATGCCACTCTTATACAATTGTTAATGTTCATTTCAGAGCTTCGATTTTATGGATGTTGTTTCTCTGATATTTATCAGGGATCTAATGGGATAAGACAATGGCCGATAAATTGATGTACATCTCCATTGTTATTTGATAATTCACTAAATTATGACTTCTGTAGATTGCAATAAGTAGTTGAAACTTCTGGACTCTCAACTTAATAAACCAACCAATCAAAGTTTAATAAAAGTCCATTATCTGTCCCATTTTATTCAAGTCAGAATTTAGTTCATAACATTTTTCGTCCATTGTTCCATCACTGTAGATATATACAGCATGACCCTCAAAAAAGTATTTTTAAGCATCTGCAGCCCTTATTTCTCAATGAATTATTAAAAAATGCATATGTCCTTGTTCTCCATAGTATTCCACGTAAGTAGATATAAAAATATTTTTTTTACCTCCATTAACACCGGAGATTTTTAGAGCTAAAGTTTTGAAAAAGTGACTGAGAAAAAGAATTTTTTTTTGTTTCTCTTATTTTTTGGATAGTTATATTATGTTTTTCTGGCAATTGAATAATGAGACACAAAGAAAAACAAGTTAACTAAATATTTCTTTTTTTATTCCACCAAAAAATATAAATTTTTAATGGCAAAAAATACTACTGAATGAATTGATTATTTTCAAATTTTAGGTTATTTATTAACCCTTATTTATAGAAAAGGATTAATTATGACAGTTGCTCCGCCTACTTTTCTGACATCTCAATTATTTAATAAGGGGTAAATTAAGCTTTTTAGACTAAAAAATCATTATGTTTTATTTTTACTTCTTTATAACTTTTTTGTTATTAAAGTTAGGATTGTGAAACAAAAACAATTTTCCTGCTATATTCATAGAGATTTATTTGGTTTTTTAATCTTAAACAATTTTGCCTAATAAGTAAGTTTTTCAAAATATCATTAAACTAAAAAGACTCAAAAAATATGTGTAAAAAAATGCTTTTTACTCAAAAACTAAATTTTTTATTTCATTTTTATATAAAGTTTCTGCTAGTAACAAAAATAAAAGGATTTCTAGCTTAATTTTGCTAAAAAAGTCGTATCATGTTAAAAGTTACTTTTTCCTCAGTCACTTTTTCAAAACTTTAGCACTAAAAATCTCCGGTGTTAATGGAGGTAAAAAAAATATTTTTATATCTACTTACGTGGAATACTATAGAGAACAAGGACATATGCATTTTTTAATAATTCATTGAGAAATAAGGGCTGCAGATGCTTAAAATTACTTTTTTGAGGGTCATGCTGTATACTAATATATATTTAAAGTGATTTTTTTTATATTGGACACCTGTTGTTTCCAGTATGGCTTTGTAACCGATTAATTTCCGCTGGATTAGAACCGGTTCTCAGCATTGTATAGTATCTTATTACATTACAGACGAATTTCCCATGAATATCAAAAAATGAAATTATAAAATTATTACCAGTTTTGTTAGACCGGGCTTTCGGCCTCTTGGTTATGTAATCGGTATATTCCTTGGGTACCAGGGCAATTTACAGCTCAATGTCCCCTCCCTCCCTGTATAAAACTATATTTTACTTTCCATTTATTAATTACTAGCGGCTGTGCCCCTAACAAATATGGGTTGTATATTCACTGGAATATGGAAGGGTATACAAATAGCCTAAAGCCATACCAATACTCATTCATAAAAATAAAATAGCCTGAAACTATCTCAGAAGCTAAAAGAAGCTTCACAGTAAAGGAGAACCATATCAGTTCAGATGTTAGCGAGATCCTTTGCTACAGAAAGATAGACATACATACAGACAAAGATCCTGTTACTTTATTTATGACCCCTCACTTCCTGTTACTTTATTTATGACCCCTCACTGTCCCCAATTAGTTTTTTAAAAATTAAAAAAAAATTTCTAGGGGCGATTTCTCTTGGATGGATTCCTACCAGGACCTATGAGAAGCTACCCTGTAAAGGAGAACCATATTGTTTTAGCGGTTAGCGAGATCCTTCGGTACAGACAGATAGACTGACAGACATACATACATACCCATAGGCGTCCAAGGGGGGGGGGGGTAATGGGGCGATTACCCCCCCCATTCAAAATTTACCCCTACCCTGGGGGTGCCGTAGGCACCCCCAACCATTTAGGAGGGGGTATTTACAATTTTGGGGGGGTAAATACCCCCCCCAAAATAAAAAATCTCTAATAAAAAAAAATTTTGCGCGCTTCGCGCGCATTTTTAATACTATATATTTAATAAAATTTAAATTACCCCCCCAAAAAATTTTACCCCGGGGGTAAATTTTGGGGGGGGTAAACTAAATTTACCCCTGCCAACAGATTTCAGGGGGGGTAATTACCCCCCCAAGCAAATTTTACCCCCGGGGTAAAAATTTTGGGGGGGGTAAAAAAAAATCGCGGCGAGCTTCGCGCGCCATTTTACCCCCCCCAAACACGAATTACCCCCCCCCTAAAAAATTTTTACCCCCCCCAAAATAAAAAGCTTGGACGCCCCTGTACATACCACCTCAAGACCTATAGGAAGCTTCACTGTAAAGGAGAACCATATCGGTTCAGCGGTTATCAATATCCTTAGGGACATACATACATACAGACAGAGTTCCTGTTACTTTATTATAAGGAATACAAATAAAATAGCCTAAAACCATCTCAGGACCGATAGGAAACTACCCTGTAAAGGTGAACTATATCGGTTAAGCGGTAAGCAAGATCCTTCGGTATAGACTGACAGACATACATACAGAGAACCATATCGGTTCAGTGGTAAACGAGATCCTTTGCTACAGAAAAAAACTTTCTATTTTGTATATCGATAATATCTATTCTTTTTTATATTGCTCTATGTTTTATATTTTTATTATTCACTTGCGGTTGCGCCCCTTTTAGTGTAAGAAGGAGGCAGAAAAATAACCTATACCATCCAGAGGGTCAAATCTAAACATGAAATAGCATAAAACTATCCCAGGACCTATGTGAAGCTTCCCTTTAAAGGAAATTCAATTAGTTCAGTAATTTATGAAATCTTTAGCTTCTTAAAAAAAACCTTACAACTTTATATAATAGGATATAACTAGCGGTTTTACAAACAAACCAGATTTTTTTTTTATTGGTTCAGTCACAGTGTTAAATGTGTGTGTGTGTGTGCATGTGAGCGTGCGTCCTTTAGGTTTGACTGTGGCGTTCTGTGGTAGCGTTGCGGTCAAAACAGGTAGTAATCATGTATCCGTTTGAGGGTAAACACTGAGTTAGCATTGTGTGTGTGTTACAACAGTTAAAATTATTAAAGTATTAATAACCATCAATTCAAAGTTTGGAGTATGTTAAAACAAATTAATAATTATCTAGGATAATGCTGTTAACATTTTTAAATTCAAATATTAAATATGATTGTTTGAATTCCAATATGTTTACATAGCAATATTTTATTATTCACATTTTTGAGAATCGATGTATACAAACAAACCAATACATCAAATACCAAGCCATATCAATTACTTATAAGGTAGGGTGAAGTAAATAAACAAACATATTTCAGTATGTATTTCAAATCAAAATTTCCTTCTGAATGAACCGACTTTTATGCATACTGAAAAATATGTATTATTATGTAGACAATTTCTAAGGTATAGACCCTTTCGTGGCAACGCCCCTTAAGGGGCGATTCGTCGTATTTTTAAATAGTACTTTATAGGTTATTTTAGTTTAGGTTAGGTTAAATTGGGTTCAGTGATTGCTCTGCAGCCCCCCACAGGGGATAGAAGTAGGAGAATAGCTACTGTGAAAATACGAAGAAACGCCCCTTAAGGGGCGTTGCCAGGAAAGGGATTATACCCAATTTTCTAGTTAAAACGGAATTTCCAGTATGGCTTTGAAATTGATTAATATTCGCTAGATTAGAACCGGTTCTCAGCCACACTGAAAAATTATGTAAAGAATCGTATTACAGACAGTTTTCCACGTATCTTAAAATAAAACTCATAAACCTAAAACCAATTTTCTAAGCATAGGCACCGCGGGTTGAAGAAAACTGGTTTTAATCTTATAACTTTTCATTCTGATATCCGCGGAAAGCTGACTATGATACGATGCGATAAATAATAATATTCTTTCTTTTACACTTACATGGAAACTTTACAGTATACTGGTAGTAATATGATTTTTTAATATTCATGGAAAATAGTCTGTAATACGCTGCTTTACATATTTTTTTTAGTATGGCTAAGAACCGGTTCTAATCCAGCGGATATTAATCGGTTTCGAAGCCATACTGGAAAATGGATTTTTTAATATTCAAAAGCAAAGCTTCTCTACAATTGGGTTCGGTTCGTACGTCCAAATTGGTTAGCTCTTTTTGTTAATTTAAACTGGTTAAAATTGTCCTGTCGATCTAAATCTAAGCACTATAACACTACAATCAAGTCCCAAAAATGTAAGAATGTCCTTAAATAGTATCATGCTCCTTTCATAGCTTTGATTTTATAGGTTTGTCATCCATGTTTCTTTGATATTTATCAGGGATCCAATGGGAAAGACAGTGGCCGATAAATTGATGTACATAAATTTTGATAAATTTAGGGATTTTGATTAGTTGGTTTTAAACTTATTTTGCCCAAACTTCAATCAATTCAATTAACGATTTAAATCCACATAGGGGGTAATTTTATTTATCATCATTGTCTAATCTCTTAAGATCCCTGAATTATACACTACTCTTAAGGGTGGGATTCTCCTTCGATTTTTAAGTAATTATCTAGGGTTGTTAGGCGAAAAAAAGTAATTATGAAACTTTGGGGACTAGTGTAATAAACAGCCCAATGTCCCATCCCTCCCTGAAAAAAAACTCGTTCATTGGTCAGCTAAAACTTTAAAATTTTAAAACTGTAGAATTAGATCTAAATGTTATATTTTTTATATAGTTTAATATTAGATTCAATTGACTTTTATTGTCCTATCCCTCTCTGAAAACATAAAATTGTTTGTAAAGTTGGTAGTGCTAGCACAATGAAAGATTAACTATAATACCCATTAATCACACTATTGCATTATTGTAAAGACCTGTAGATTAAATTAACTTTGGAGAAATGGTCAAGGACAATGGAATATTAATCTTTGCCAAACCAAGCAAATGTTGCACTACGATTTATGTTAAACTAGCGGCTTCGCCCCTAGCCTCTAGGGGCTTTGCCTAAAGTGGTAATAAAAAAAAATTTTGGGCGAAATACGTAAAAGGACCAAGGAAATCTTCCACAAAAAAATGGGGGGGATTTTTTGTTTTTTGGGGGGTTGGGGGTGTCCCACCTCTCAAAAAAATAGCCTAAAACCACCACAGAACCAGTAGGTATATTCCCTGAAGAGTAGAATCCGATCGGTTCAGTGGTTACCGAGATCTTAAGGGACGCACGGACGGACGGACGGACGGACAGACAGACAGACAGACGGACAGGCAGACAGACAGACAGACATCGTTCTACTTTGTATTATAGATAGGTATTGTTATTAACATACCATTGTCCTCTCCCTCCCAGATAAAGTTTAACACATATTTTACGTTCGTAAACCACATACATGGCCTATAAATTGATGTACAGTACATCCCCAATGATGACTTACAAAATTACCCTTTCTGTAGATTAAAATTGGTGGTTGAAACGTTTGAACTTAATAAACCAATCAAAATTTAGTAAAGTCATAAAAAATGATAAGCCAACGAATAAGAAAACGTTATTATAAAACTTTGGAGACTAGTGTAATATACAGCCCATTGACCCTTCCCTCCGTAATAACCACGTCGCCCATTGGTCAGATTAAAAAGTACACTGTCCCCTCTCTTTCTCTCTAGAAAACGAATAATAACTAAAAAAGCTACTTTACAATTCACTTCTTTGTCTGTCATTCAGTCTGTAACTTAATTGATTTTCCAGTATGGTTTGGAACAGATTTATATCCGCTGGATAAGAACCGGTTCTAAGCTATGCTGAAAAATCATGTATCGTATTGTAAAATATCCAGTTTTATACAAATTTAAAAATGTACAATCATGATATTAAAAACAGTTTTGTTAGCCCGCGCCTTTGGTCATTTTGGGGTTAAAGTTTATAAATTGTATCTTTCTACATATAGTCCGTTATTGCGTCCGTTATTTGTCTATTTTTTCAAACTATTTTGACACGAACCTTTTTACATTTTTTATGAGCTAAGAATTTTGTTATTAACATTTACTTGTTATAACTTAACAAATATAGGAAATTGGCGGGGGGTTTTATATAGAAATGTTTGGATTACGAACTTAAATAATACTCAAAACGTTTTTTTTAAGTGATGCATATCTTTGAGCATGGGAGGTGTCATTAGACCATAAATTACACTGGTACCCAAAGTTTTATAACAATTATTGGGGGCGGATAGTGAGATCGTTAGGTACAGACAGACAGAGAGACACACACAGATCCTGTTACTTTATTAAAAAAGGATATAGAGCAGGGTTATACATTCTATGATCAAATAAATAATAATTATTTCATAACATCGTATTATAGTCAGCTTTCTGCGGATATAAATATGTACAATTATTAACACCAGTTTTTTTTATGTTTAATCTTTTGATTGTGCATTATATATTCATAGAAAACTGACTATAATAGTTTTTCAGTATGGCTGAGAACCGGATATTTATCAGTTTTGAAGTGAAACTGAACATATTTTTCCAGTATGGCTTCGAATTCAATTGATTTCCGCGGGATAAAAAACGGTTTTAAGTGAGACTAAAAGGGTATAGTCCTTTCCACGACATCCCTCCATAAGGAGCGATTCTTCGTATTTTTAAAATGGCTTTTTATAGGTTATTTTAGGTTAGGTTAGGTTATATTGTGTTAGGTGATTGCCCCACAGGTTTAGGTAATTGGCCCCGCAGGGTTAGAGCCCCCCGCAGGGGCTAGAAATAGGAGAAAAGCTATTGTGAAAAATGCGAAGAATCGCTCCTTATGGAGCGATGTCGTGGAAAGGACTATACCCGACTAAAATTTATGTTTATCGCCTCCAGGGATCTAAAGGGATAAGACAATATTCGATAAATTGAAGTACATCCAAAAATACCCCTTTCTGTAATTTACCATTAGTGGTTGAAAAGTTTAGAAACCATACTTACTTAATAACCTAACCAATCAAAATTCAGTAAAAGTCCCCAAAGTTGTTAAGCAAACAAAATGAAAACATTATTATAAAACTTCGGGAATGAGGGGGGACAATGGGCTGTTTTATATACTAGTCCCCAAAGTTTTATGATAACGTTTTCTTATTCGCTGTCTTAACAACTTTGGGGACTTTTGGTTAATTTTGGTTGGTTGGTTTAACCACTACCATACTTGATAACCTAACCATTCAAAATCCCAGAAAAGCCCCAAAAGTTATTAAGCCAGCGAATAACAAAACGTTATTGTAAAACTTTGGGGACTAGTGTAATAAACAGCCCAATGTCCCTTACTTACTTAATAACCAAACCAAAAATTAATAACCTAATTAAAAAATTCAGTAAAAATCCCCAAAGTTGTTAAGTTAACGAATAAGAAAACGTTAATATAAGACTTTTGGAACTAGCAGAGAGAGAGAGAGAGGGAATGAAGATTGTGCTGTTTAATACACTTGTCCCCAAAGGTTAAAATAACTTTGGGGACTACAGAAGGGGTAATTTTGTGTGTCATCATTGGGAATGTACATCTTTTTATCAGCCTTATTTTATCTCTAAAGATCCTTATATTTTGATATAATTTCGGTATTTTGATTGAGTATTTAGTCAATTTTAGTTTGAAGTAAAAACAAGAATCATATTATGGACAGATTTCCGCGTATAGAGAAATGTTATTGGAACTATATAACATTAAAAATAATCATTTTTTTCCCGCGTTCAACTGTTTATGATTTAAGGGACCTAAAGGGATAGGACAATGGATGATACATTAATAAATATCTTCAATGATTATAAACTACCCCTCATAATGGGGGGGGGGGGGGGGTTCATATTGACGACCCCCCCCCCCCTCTATCTCGGCTTTTTCTGGTGGTTCATGTGTATTATAGAGAAAATTACTTTTTCTAGTCATAGCGGTCAGACCGCTCCTTACTCTTAGCCACTTTTTAGCGGCCAGCCGCTAAATATTAAAACAGCTGTAGAGCGGCCAATTTTGCAGCTAGGATGACCAAATTTTAAGACGAACTTTTAATTTTTCATAACAAAAAAAATACTTTTTTTGATCATCGCCGCAAAATGGTAAATAACGTAAACCGCCATTTTCGGCGGTTACGGTGGTAAAACGGCGGTTGGCGACGCCAATTAATATTTTTATCTGTTTATTGTTGCTCAAGGATTTACCAAAAAAATTTATAGGTCTCTAGCTGTAATATAAGCCACGATATTCATGATATATGTCTGTAGTAAAAGGTGGACAAAAAAACGGTCATAAAGTCGGTCAGGGAGCGGTCAAACAGTCATAACACCACTTTTCTCAGAAGATCATTGATATCTAAGTATTCACCAAAAAAATTTTAGGTTTTCCTTATACACAAAAGTCATAATGTAGAAATTAAGATTTATTTAAAATTTTTTCTAAATTTGGTGCCACCTAACCGACTTTTACCGGACGCCACGACCGACACAGACCAGATATCCTATAAGATCAACTCTTGCCGACGTATAATTACAAAACTTAAATAGTCATGAAGTCACAACTCTCTATCATACCTACAAAAAAAATGACATTGAAATAACTAGAGGGGGGGTCAATATGACTCCCCCCCTCCCCAATCTGTAAGGGTTAACAAGGACATTAGTAATGCAACATTATTCTTTCTAATGTTAACAAGGACAGTTATATACATATGTAAAACAACCACATTATACTATACTAATTTAAAACAAGGATAAGTATATCCATAAGTAGGGCAGCAACATTAAACTATTTAACAAAGTATCCTCATTCCTCTCCCCCTCTGTTTTTTAAAAACTTTCTGAATATAATTGGTTCTTACACAAATAATTTTTTTTTATTACTCCCTTATCATTTCTATGGCATTGGGGTACCCAAAAATATAGGTACCCTAAAGTTTTTCTGTGTGTGTGTTTTTGTTATGCAGCAAATGCTACAATAATATTTATAATTCAGTACCAAATTTTGCCCTGGATTGTTGGGCTTGTTTTTTTAGCTTGTAAGCTCATTTATTTGATTGGATCCACCTGTAAAACTGTAAAAATTGAATTTTGGGACTTTTCTTCTAGGGGCTAGTGGAACAAAAGATCCCCCAAAACACTAAAAATGTAAGTTCTGAGCTTATTTTTAAAGATATCAATCTGATTTTTTTAAAGAAAACTTTTTTAACATAACTTAACTAATTAACCATTACAGATTTCATTTCGGGACTTCCTTTCTAGAGGCTAGTGGAGCAAAAGACCCCCTCTAAAACTATAAATATGAGTTCTGAGCTTATTTTTAGTAGCAAAGCTATTCTATAATTGGTAGTGAAGCTACTCTATTATTTGAAATGTCTATCTGTCTGTCCGTCCATCTGTCCATCTGTCAGAGACAGAAAGGATTTTTTCAACTCCTATAAAAGATACAGAGCTGAAATTTTTAGGGATAATTATGGTAATAATCTTCATATTTTCACCAAGTTTCATTAAGTTTTGCCAATTGTTTGGGGTGCTAGATCAATTCTTACATTTTTAAGGACTTTCAAGGACTTCCAAGCTTTTTTTTGAAAGGAATGGTAATTTCCATTTCAGGTTGTAAATCTTTTTTATTCCCAAAACTTTTAACCTTGGAACTAAAATTTGTGGGTATAAATAATCCCAATAATAGAAAAATGCTTTTAACTTTAAAAACTTAATTTTTTCATCACAATGTGTATAATAAAGGATGAATTCCGACATTTATTTGGCCCCCTTTTCGACATATCTCTTTGGATCTCTGGTAAATTATGCTTTTGAAAATCAAAACTCATTTTGATGAAATTTTATTTTGTTGATATCTTTTTTGTTAATAAAGTTAGGATCATGAAAATATCATTAACCTTACAAGACTCAAAAAAATGCTTTCAACTTAAAACTTATTTTAACTTTTTACTTAAAACTTATGTAAGTTACTTTTTCAAAATTTAGGCTCTTTCTAAAATTTTTTTCTTGTGTGGAAATGTTAAGAGATCAAGAACATATGCTACTTTTTTTGATACACTAAGTAATATGGTCTGTAAACCCTAAAAAATACTTTTTGTGTGTCATGCTGTATTACATAGAAGCTCCACAATGATTTCTTAGTTCCTAAATGCCAAATTTCATTGGGGGTGGGGGTTATCATACCTGTACATCCCTCCCCCCTTAGACATCAGTGCACTTCATTGCTTGTTTTTATATATAATAGCTTTAAATTTTTTTGAATAAAAGTCTAATCCCAAATGACAAATACTATATTAAATATTTTACTATTATTTATTTATTCTAAATGTTAATAATAATTCATGAATATTTATTGTAAATATTAAAGAAACATATGTTAGAAAGAGTAGTTTTGTGTATTTCATATCAATATTAAATATATTTTGTCTTTATTAATTTTTTCTCAGGAGTTTACTTCATTGGAGAACAGAGTTGATAAATCAATCAAAATATCATTAGAGTACATTAGAATCACTTCAAAGGCAGATTGTCTCAGTCTGTGGTTAGAGTGGTTTTGCTGGAACTTTATAACATAACTTTAAATCAGAAACAGAAGATTGATTTAGGCAGAAAACTAGTGAATTTGATTTAAACATCTAATTTGTATAAATTTAAAACAAACTTTCATCAGTCCTTTTTTAAACATGAAAAGAATATAAAATTTTTGAATGTATTGTAATACTGTATAATATCATGTAGTTTAATATAATTTGACTTATAAAGTTTTTTTTTACATCATGGTAGGAAAGTAGGAAATAAATCACAAAAAATGGTTTGTTTAAGTAAGGATTTAATAGCAAAAATGGAAGATTTAAGTAAGGAATTAATCTCAAAAATGGCTTGTTTAAGTAAGAATTTTGTAACAAAAATGGAATATATAAGTGGGAGATTAATTAAAAAAATGGCTTGTTTGAGTAAGAATTTTGTAGCCAAAATGGAAGATATAAGTAGGAATTTAATCACAAAAATGGCTTGTTTAAGTAAGGATTTTGTAACAAAAAGGGAAGATATAAGTAGGAAGTTTATCACCAAAATGGCTTATTTAAGTAAGGATTTTGCAACCAAAATGGATGATTTAAGTAAGTAATCAACCCCAAAAATGGCTTATTTAAGTAAGGATTTTGCAACAAAAATGGATGATTTAAGTAAGTAATCAACCCCAAAAATGGCTTATTTAAGTAAGGTTTTTGCAACAAAAATGGATGATTTAAGTAAGCAATCAACCCCAAAAATGGCTTACTTAAATCATCCATTTTGGTTGCAAAATCCTTACTTAAATAAGCCATTTTTGGGGTTGATTGCTTACTTAAATCATCCATTTTTGCTACAAAATCCTTACTTAAATAAGCCATTTTTAGGGTTGATTACTTACTTAAATCATCCATTTTGGTTGCAAAATCCTTACTTAAATAAGCCTTTTTTGGGGTTGATTGCTTACTTAAATCATCCATTTTTGTTGCAAAAACCTTACTTAAATAAGCCATTTTTGGGGTTGATTACTTACTTAAATCATCCATTTTGGTTGCAAAATCCTTACTTAAATAAGCCATTTTTGGGGTTGATTGCTTACTTAAATCATCCATTTTTGCTACAAAATCCTTACTTAAATAAGCCATTTTTGGGGTTGATTACTTACTTAAATCATCCATTTTTGTTGCAAAAACCTTACTTAAATAAGCCATTTTTGGGGTTGATTACTTACTTAAATCATCCATTTTGGTTGCAAAAACCTTACTTAAATAAGCCATATTTGGGGTTGATTGCTTACTTAAATCATCCATTTTGGTTGCAAAAACCTTACTTAAATAAGCCATATTTGGGGTTGATTGCTTACTTAAATCATCCATTTTTGCTACAAAATCCTTACTGAAATAAGCCATTTTTGGGGTTGATTACTTACTTAAATCATCCATTTTGGTTGCAAAATCCTTACTTAAATAAGTAATCAACCCCAAAAATGGCTTATTTAAGTAAGAATTTTGCAACAAAAATGGATGATTTAAGAAAGTAATCAACCCCAAAAATGGCTTACTTAAGTAAGGGTTTTGCAGCAAAAATGGAGGATTTAAGTAAGCAATCAACCCCAAAAATGGCTTGTTTAAGTAAGGATTTTGTAGCAAAAATGGAAGATATAAGTAGGACATTAATCACAAAAATTGCTTGTTTAAGTAAGGATTTTGTAGCAAAAATGGAAGATATAAGTAGGACATTAATCACAAAAATGGCTTGTTTAAGTAAGCAATCAACTACAAATATAGCCTAAATGGCTGAGAAGGGATTAAATTTTGAGGAAAAATAATCCGGATTAAAATCTTAATCTGTAAGACATTTACCTCAAAAGCGTCCGATTTGGCTGATTCTTATCAGCCACCCTTATTTTTGGGGTTTTTTAGGGGTTTATAGGGCAATAATAGTTCTTCAAGTAAGCAATTAACCTACGAAAATGGCTCGTTAGTCCGACATGTCCGATTTAAGTAAGCCACTTTTGTTGTAAAGTGCGGACTTTCCCGATGTGAGCACGTCCTACTTAAATCTGACAAAAATGCTTATATAAGCACAAAAAAAGGTAAATTGCTGAGACAGAGATTACTAGGGCTCTCTTTTATGTTTCTTCACATTCTAATGGTTCTTCTGATTCAAGCATGTTTGAATAAAAAGATGAATTCAATTTGGACCTTGACTACAGAATTTGTACCCAACTTAATAAGTGCAGTAAGAACTCATACATTATGGATCAACTCTCCAGTAAGAAGAAATCTAATTCAAGCATGTTTGAATAAAATGATGAATTCAATTTGGACCCTGACTACAGAATTTGTACCCAACTTAATTAGTGCAGTTGGATCCCATACATTATGGATTGACATCAACTCTCCAGCAAGAGGAACTCCAACCTTCCTGAAACAAACTATATTTCAAGCAATGATAATGATAGAGAATTTGATAATGTTGTTGCTCCCAGTGCTTGCCCCAGGATATTACCCGCAGGATGATTGCTTCCAAATCCATCCTTCTCTCATCATTTACTCATGTTTTTTTTGGCTGGTTGGTGCACTACTTCAGGTAATAAGATTTTTTGATTTTATACTAGTATGGATTCTAAAGTGATGTTTTCAAGATTAGACCCTGATCTGAATTGCATTAGACAATAATTGATAGGTACTTTCAAAAAAGTAAATACAACTTTTATTTCAGTTCTTATTTTGCTATCTGTGGAAAGCAATAATTAACTATTAATTTGATTGTGCAATATCAATTATATTTCTTATCCTAAAGTTTTAATTAATTCTAAACTCTTCTATTCACACTGTTAGATAGTATGTTTCAAGATCATTAACAGTCACAAATAGTGTTTAAATTAATTTTGTTCTTTTTAATCAGGCAAAATAAATGTCAAATAAATAGATTATTGAACTTAAATTGAATTTTGTTAGAATAGGCAACTTTAGAGTCAAAGGAAGTTAAACTTTTTCATTGACTAGAAAAAAACTTCATTACTTAAAAGTTGATTGAAAATTTCAGTGATTTATGTTTTAGATTTTATACTACCTGGTGATCCACCCTACTGGAGCAGTGAATGGTGATGAATTATTTTCTTCAAGAATATGGATAGTCAGCAAAGGTTTTGGTGGAACTATGATATCTTCTCTGAAAAGAATGTGTTGTTCTTGTGGACAAGAAGAAGAGGCTACTAATGATGCACAAGCAAGGAAAAAAGATTCTAAACAAGGTAGGATATAAAAAGCAGTGATATTGGATTCAAGTAATGTATTGCTAGTACTATAGCACCAGTAAAACTTCTTCCAACACACATTTGACCTGACTACAGCTTTATTATTACATAATAATATGAATAATTAGTATTACAAACACAGGGACTGCCTAAAATTAATATTATTGATAAAAGATACCTCACTGTATTCATAGGGTTTTAATCACCACTTGCCTTGCATGTTGCAAATACCCCTTAAAAAACAGTTTTGGAAAGTCTGGAACACATTTTGATATTTATACATGATTTACACAATAAATACTAAAATTATTTTCTTTTAAATTTATGTATGTCAATTGGTAATTTTTTTATGTATTTATAGGAATAAAATTCTCATGAAGATGATGAAGGTCTAAAAGCATTTGACAGGGAGAAACACTGTGAACAGAGCAATGAGAAAACAAATCAAAATGACAATGGTTGCATGAAAAATCTTCTTCACACAGTTTCTTGTCACAAATTCGAGAAAGATTCAAATCTTCAAGATATGGAGGAAATAGAGATGAACACAGTAAAGGAAGTGCTTAATCATGAACACAAGGAATTCATTATGCAGCCTCAGATTGATCAGGTCCACAATTTTATAAATTCCCCAATTAATTTTTCACTTTTATAATACTTTCATCATCTAATTAATACCAGGATTTCAGTTTCAATAAATTTAAAGTAAACCCTATTTTAATTATGGAAAGAAAACAAAGTAGCAGGTTTCGTCATATTTTCACAGTAGCTATCAATAGGTTATTTCAAGTTATGTAAATGTAAATGATTGCCACAAAAGGGCTAAAAATAGGAGAAAAGCTACTGTAAAAATATGACAAAATTCACTACTTTGTTTTCTTTCCATGATCCCCCTGTTTTAAATTCCAGAGTAGAGATTTAATAATTCTTAGTGCTAAGTTTTCCATGTCAAGTGATTAATTCTATTTTTGTGTTTGGTTTTATATTCAAAGTGAAATATTTTGTTTAATCTTTAGGATGTAGATGGCATCAATGTTGAGGAAATACAGCCTTTCCTTTCTGTTTCAAAGGTTATTATCAGAAATAAGAGTTTTTTAATTTCACATTATACAAAAATAAAAGAATCTCATAAATGTATTATTATTTTTGTTAAAAATTTATATTGAAAGAATTTTAAGTTTAAATTTTGACTAGGACAATGGGAATGAAACAATAATTCATATTGGAACAGAACCTTTGATTGGAAATGTAACTCAGGCAAGTGATATTGCGTTGTATATTGTGATCGTAAAAATGATTATAATTTACTACTTTACCATACATGTTTGGTAAAAAATTACATATTAAATAAAGATATATTATAAATATATTATATTTATATAGGATGTAATCATTCATCAACCTGATGTTCTTGAAATTCTGGCAGATGATACTAAGGAAAGAGTTGTACTAAAGGTAAATATTGTAGTGTAGACAAAGAATTATTGGAGACAAACAAATAGATCCAATTAATGATCATATAATTAATCTTCAGTTGCAATAGTTTCATATCAAATTTACCAATGTCATATAAATCATTAATCAAATTGTTTAGGATCAAGAAACAGAACTGCCAAGTTTGAGTATTGAGAAAGTACAAGTTGTAAGAATAAAACAACAGGTATTTTTTTATTTACCAATATAAATAAAAACACTTTTTATATATAACTGATAAGGTTTTAGTGGTTGTTAAGAATTTAAAAACCAATTTGCATTTTCTTTTTAAATTTTTATAATTCTATTTTGATACATAATCAATTAAAAGTATAGTAATTTTTAAATTTTTGAGGTAACTTGGAGAAATTTTTATAACTCTTATTTTGATCTTATGTGTACTTTACTAGGATGTTACTCCACATTGTATTGAGGAGGATTCAAATATTGAGATCCCTGAAGTTGGGGTTGTAAAGGTATTCATACAATTCAATATATATCCTTGTTAGCCCTGTCATTGGTATCACTTAAATCAATGCTAAGTAAAGAATAAGAAACAAGGGAACAAATATATTTGATTATAATGATTATATATATTTTAAAGGAAAAATGATTTTTCAACTCTTTTTGTATTTTTTATAGCCTGTGATGGTTCTTGATTATCATTCCAATTTTATATCATTCATTATTTTTCTTTTTAGGAAACTGGGAAAGAAACTTGGAGTAGTAATGATTTTGAGACAGAGCCCTTGCTTGCAAATATAAAACAGGTGAGTTAATCAGTTCCAGGGAATTTATAAATCTAAATTTGCATTTTCTTTATAAAAAGTTTATAAGGTTATCTTTAAAAAAACTTTTTTTTGTTCAAGGTAACAAGGAAATTATTTTATAAAATTTAATTAAAATTTTTTTTTACTAAGATGTTCCTCCACCTGGCACTGTGGATGATTTGGATATTGAGATCCCTGAAGTTGTGGTAGTAAAGGTATGACATTACATTTATTTCCTTCATATTCTACCAACAACATGTAGTTCAAGAAAAAGTTATAATACTTAGATGATAACCATATTTCTGGTTTTATCAACCAAGAGATTAGATACATTATTCATTTCTGTTCATAAAATCTATACTAGTATGGCTTTAAAACCCATTAATATCCACTGGGTTAGAACTGGTTCTCAGCCAAACTGAAAAATTATGTAAAGCAATGGATTGCAAACAGTTTGCCACAAATATTAAATCAAAATTAATCCCATTTTTTATCCTAATTACTGTGGAAAGCTGAACAAAATATGATCAGAATTATAAGTAATTCTTCTTTCAACTTTTTAAAAAATGTAATAGAATGTCTAACTAAATTTATCAATTTGACTGTTTGTTCCGAATCTTTTTTGTTGAACTGATATTGTTTACAGGGTAGTGTCAGATAGGTCCTATGAAGGTTTATAATGATTTATGGGAAGGATACCTTCCAAGAAAAATCACCCCTATAAAAATTAACCTCCCCCCCCAAAAAAAAAAATTAATTCATATAAATCATTTCATTTTTAAATTGGGGTGGGGTAGTCCTACTCAAATGCCCCTATAGACCTCTAGTTTAGGTTATTTTCCTACTTTCCTTACTCATTCCAATAGAGATCTCCTAGATACTAGTGGAGTAATTGTTAGTATCCTTATAATACAGAAACAGGATGTTTGTCTGTCTGTTTGTAAGGATATCGCTAACTGCTGAACTAATATGGTGATTCGGCGTTATCCTCTTAAGAAATTTTTTGTTCAATTTTGAAAATTTGAGTACCCCCCCCCCCCCTGACAACGACGAACAACTATTTAAGGTTAGGTTAGGTTTTAGGCTAGGGAGTCAAGCGCTGTGGCTAGGCAAGCAAGGGGGCCGAGCGCTGCAGCTAGGCAGGCAAGGGGGCCGAGCGCTGCGGCTAGGCAGGCTAGGGAGCCGAGCGCTGCGGCCAGAGTTCATAGTTCGCTGTCGGTGGTGGGGGGGGGGGTTGCTCAAATTTTCAAAATTGAAAAAAAAAAATTCTAAGAGGATAATACCGGTGATTCTTTGCAGTGTAGCTTCTTATAGGTCCTGGGAAAGTTTATAATTGTTTTTGGGGAGGGTACCACAACACACCAAAGAAAAATCGCCATAAATAAAAAATTGGCCTAGCAGTTTTTTTGGTAAACAGCTAAAACAAAATAAACATAAAACATATTTTTGGTAAACAGCTGATTTTAACACCATAGATTGAAAAGAAGTTGTATTATGTGCCTCTAGGGGCATAGCCGCTAGTATATATTTTAAGTATTAGAATATAAATATAATGAAAAAGATTTTTTATATTTCAGGCTTTAATTGAACAGCCAGAGAAGGAAAATTAAAGTGGAGAAAAAAATTTTTTAAAATGGATGCAATTTTTTTCTCCCATTACTTTATATGGTTTTCGGTTGATTTAATTGCTTGACTAATATGAGTTATATCATATATTAGCAGAATATTTATGAAATTGCTTGAAAATATGATTTAGTCTTGAGATTTTAGATTTAATTTCATTTTGAAAAATTGCTTTACCTTTTTTTGAATACATTATTGGGGATTTTCAGCATTTTTCTTATTCAATATTTATTGCTTTGAATGGTTTAAAAAGCTTAATTTCCTTATATAATGGAAACATTTCACAGTAACATATTTTTATTTTAACCTTTTATTGTATGATGGATATTTTTAGTAGCACAGCTACTCTATAATTTGAAATGTCTGTCAGAATTTTTCTTGGCTCTTATACAAATAACAACTGAAGTTTGAATATATATATATTAAATATTCCCTTCATTATGGATTATAAAACATCCATGGCAGTTGAACTGCTTTAAAGCCGCATTTTTTTGCTTGTGATAGTATTGGTAAAAGTAAAACTATGTGTTTATAGATGATAGGAAATGTATTGTGGTATGCGGCAGCTCTGGACCATGCAGAAACCAAGACATTATAGTGATGCTACGCACCTAGTTAAATCCTGTTATTCTACAATTATGAAGCCACCTGAAAAGATGTCAGATAACGGTACTGATTTTATCTCTCAGTTGTCCTGCAAATGGAGGGAGGGGTGTTACCCCTCCCTCTCCCATCTTAAGCACCGGAACCTTCCCCTTCAACCACCAAGTTATCAGCACCACCTCAACCCTGAGGATAAAGGATCTAAACCTGCCCCCACACAGACTGTTGTTGTCACAAGTAATCATCAAACCTTCCCTCTTTAGTACCCAGACCTACCACTCAACCCCTCTATGCTTATCTACCTATTGTGCTGCTCCATGGGCTATCCTGCCTGCCCCAGACAGGGATAGCCATCTACCTAACCATTGCAATTATCTATGTTTTACTGTATGATTTATCTTTAACCATCTTTATTCCTAATCCATATGTATTTATATTATGGTTAACTGTATTCTTAATCCCCCCCACCCTTTCCAGGGATGGGGAATCATGATTGCCCAAACTGACTATTGTATATGTATTATAATGCTTTTATGTTATGATCATTTATTCCTATCCATGTAGTTATTGTTTGTTGTATATAGCTTTAGTATCCTTTACACCTTCAATAAAGTGACAACTGAAATAGATGTTGATTCTTGTCTAGTGAATGCTAGAGAAGCGTAGCTTCTCTATAGTAAGGTGTCCACGTCTGTTCACACTGCCGTAGTCTTTATTCGAACTCTGGTGTCTGCCATTTACCCTAGGCAGATACCACAACTTTGGTGACAGCTGTGTGAGATTACGGCGAACCACAAGTGTAGAGCAGACGCGCATCTGAGGCTAAGGTACTCCCAGCAGTGAATCTGGCAAAACTGACGCAAGCAACCTGAATTACCCACCCTGGACAGCAAAGTTAAACTCTGCATCCGGCAGTTGTGGAAGCGAGACAGCGAAATTTGATGAATAACCGCGAGCAGCGCTGATATCTAACGGAGAATTGAGCGCCAAAAGGGCTGAAACAGGCCTGCGGACCGGCTGAAACAAGCCAAATAAGTGTAAACGGCTGAAAATAGGCCAATTTTACTGCAAGAGATAGCAGGTTCCGAACCAGTGGCGCTAGCAGGACGGGACATTCCCTGCCGCCATCAGCTGGATTTGGATAAGCGGCGCTAGCAGGACGGGACATTCCCTGCCGCCGATAGGCTGAAACATGCCACATAGCTGCAAGCTGCGAGCTAACATACGAGTGTAGTGCACCAGAACAGAGAAAAAACTACGTCAACCCCGAGTATCCTGAGAGGCTACAACGCAGCCACCCATCTAGAAAACAGATATTATATCACATTTTCAGGGATTACCACCCTAGTGTGATGGCCAAACAATAGATTTATGAGCAAAGCTTGGCAAACAAATTGTTGTGTTGTGATAAATCTAAGAATAGAACAGGCTTGGATTATTGTGTATTGTGATAACAGCTAAAAATAGAACAGAGTTGGTAAACAAATCTGTTATGCAATTGTGATAAGGACAGAAATAGAAGCTAGATGTAACATAATAAAGACCCTGATATACAATCAAAACAATCTCAAGCCCACAGCACAACAACAACAATACACCCCTTATTCCAAGGGAAGGGGAGGGGCCCCTCTCCATTGAAGGCAAATACAATCAGGGTGATATAATAGATAAACCTAGGATTAAGAAGAAAAGGCCCTATTACACCAGCACACAGTTACCCCCCCTCCCTCACAGGGGGAACGGACGGAGTTACCCCCGTCCCCTCACGCGCTTCCCCCTTCCTACCCACACTAGACTAAGTCCGTCTGTAGTGTGGGGCTAGCGATCGGACACACAGAGCGCCATTCACGGATAGCGCCACAGAGTGCGGAAAATATCATAAATCCAACGGACGAAGCGGACCAATGAGAGAGCGAGTTGAGGGGTGAGAGCGCGTTTTCCCCGTGTGCGCGGATTTGACGGCGCGGACGCGCGTTACAAGGACAGGAGATTCCACGCACACACACACACACACACACACCCACACAGGAGAGGGGCCATTCTATAGCATACATCAGAGATATTTTTTTAGGAGAAAAAACTTGCAAGCTCCTCCCTCCCTGTCTACAGTGTGATAAGGAAAACTAAACCAGTTCCTTAAACCCGCTCAGACCCTCAACATCTTCCTAGCCTGCCAACCCTACTTCAAAGCTGAATGGTTAGTGAAACAAATATATGTATATATAAATACCCAAGTGATAAATAAGGTTGTTTTTTTTGTATCGTGGGTACAAGTAAGTGAATACTAACCTCACCAAACAACACTGGAAACTGATATGATAACTGAACGAAAGTACGCCCACCCTGTGGACATAGCCTGACTTGCTGCCCCACACTGGGCAGTGGTGGTGTGTACCTGGACCATCGACCTTCATAGTTGTGAACTATATACAGAGGAAGCGTGATTTTTTTGAAGCAAGGAGGAAAAGCTATCTAGCTCTGGGGATATTCCTATACACGTATATATATATATATGGGCGTGTAGCCATGTATATATATAGATAACCTACCTATCCATATATCCACTAGCGGATACGCTCCTAGAGACATCTGTGATACCTAACATATTCCCTGTTACCTTTAAGCTAAGACCCGCTGGTTGCCACAGAAATCAAGAGCTATACTGGAAAGGAGAACAACTCAGGCTCAACAGCTAAACAAGACGCTGGCACCAACAGACCAACCCCCTACTACTTATCATGGGGGCGCGCCAGCCACAGAAACTCTTGAGCCAGGAGGACCGAGCCTCCGGCTACGTGGACTACCACCCTAATTACACAGCTATAGTATTTATACTAGGGGTGAGCCGGCTCGAACCTCCTTGCGGTGCGGCTACTCTACTCTGCTCCTATATCTACAAGATACTGCTTCTGTTATTACTTTGGCCTACTGTGTCGAGTACAGTGAACATCAAACACATGCCAGGTCACAGACCCCTGGTCCCTGAGATGCCCTTGTCTGGAAGGGTGACTGAATGTCCGCTGCACAGCTCCTGTTCAGTTGGTGCTCAACGTACGAGAAATAACAATACTGGACTGGGGGTTGCTGAACCTGTAGGTGTCCTCCTGGGGGTGTTGAACGATGCAACTGAGCCTAATGAGAAGGTGACAAGCTTCAGAGACTTAGTGGCCAGCCCCAAGATGGACACTACTACCAGAACTGAGATTTCAAAGGGGCCCAGCCCTAGGGCCAGTACCACCTGTTTCTGGGGTGGAAAGGTCCTCCCTGGCACTGGCCTCACCAATCTGGAGGATGGGGAGCTGTCCCAGGTGAATAGGCTCTTCACCCAGATGCCCGACGCGTACCTGGGGGTGGGGGAGCCGCCACCCAAGCCTCCCTGGGAGCCCCCAGGCATGGAACGACTGGGGACCGGCCTAAGGATGGGGACTGGTGACCTGCTGCAGTGGAAGACTTTACCCAGCACGGAGAGAGCAGGGTTGACCAGCAGCAGTGAGGCTGTTCCCCCACATTTCAAGACCAGATGCCGCTACTCTGTTGAACCACTGCACATGTCCCAGCCAAGTTCCCCCATGCTGCTGAAGATGGAGGCCCACCAGGAGGCAGAGCTCCAACTAGGAAAGTCAATAAGAAGGCCACCCCTTGCCAAAACCAGAACCACCGCAGGGGCTCCCCACCAGCCGCTGACGGAGCCTGGCAGGGACGCAATACTAGCTGGCAACTCTGGCCCAACTCAGGTGGCTACCAACAGTCTGCTGACAGTCCGGAATACAGTTCAGGCTACCATCAGTATGGCATCTTCTGGGCCTTGCTGGTCCACCTGTGGGTACCTGTCCACACACTGGCCACAGGTACCCCCCAGAGATCATAGCCCCCTTTCCGACTGGCACCATCAACAGCCTTTGCTACCAACCACCTGGCATACCCAGAGGCAGGATCCCTCATGTGGAGAAGCACCTGCAGAAGCTAAGGCCGAGGCTGGCCTCGCCACCCAGGGGAGGAGAGCCGCTGTTGGATGGAAGGAACCTGTGTGTATGGGGAGGAGGCTGAATGTAACCAAGGAGCCACCACAAGCAGCCCAGCACCGCCTGACCCCTAGTAGGGGAGACCCTGTTTGTCAGCTGGTGCCCCAACTGGAGGAGGAGAGACCTGGCAGGTTGATACACCCTGGGGAAGCCGGCCTGATGGGACCCAGCTGGACGAAGGGGCGCTGCCGCTTCAACGGCCACACAGCCGCCAAGTGTAGAACCGGTTGGGACCGGGCAACGAAGAAACACCAGGCCGCCCAACAACCTGCATGCAACCAGTCTGCCACCCAGGTCCACCTGGAGGGAGATGCCCAGCCGTCACCCCAACTAGCTGCCGCCGCTGGGGCCGCGGCTACCCAGGAGTCTGTGTCTCAGATTGGGACCATGGTGGCCAGGATCAACGTGCTGGGAGGAGCGGCTGAACCCAACCGGGTTGGCCTGGACCTCAGCCGCAACCACAGGGGACCGGTGTCCGTAACCCCTGTCACCCCCAGCAAGAGCCGAGGGGCGCTACCCAGCGCCACCGGGACGGTGTACGGGGAGGCCCTGGCGGCCGCCGAGTGGGAGAGGCAAGAGGCGCTAGCCAGCGAGTCTGAGTCGATGTATGGGACGCCAACCGGCGTCGCCACCTGGAAGGAACGAGAGGTGCTTCCCTGCACCACCAAGCTGATGTCTGGGGCGACAACCGTCGCCGCCACCTGTGAAGACTGGGGGGGTGCTATCCAGCGCCCCACGCTGGTGCCTGGGGCGACAACCGTCGCCGCCACCGAGAGACCTGGACCCCTGTGAAGACTGGGGGGTGCTATCCAGCGCCCCCACACTGGTGCCTGGGGCGACAACCGTCGCCGCCACCGAGATACCTGGACCCCGGAATGAGCCCGCAGCCCCAGAGGAAGGGGTGACACCCGTCACCCCCAGCCAGCCAGAGCCCCCAGCCAGCAGGGAGAGTCCAGCTGTCCCTCACCTTCAACTGCATCCAGCTGTCTACCTCCCTCAACCAAGCCAGGGTAATTGTATTGCACTGGTGTACCAGGAAGTTTGGGCTGGGCCAAACTTGCCTGCGCCCCCTGCATCTGCCCCAGGAGCCAGGGTATCAGCCATTACCAGCCAAACTGAAGAAGCTTTGACCGCTGCCTGGGGAGTAACACAACTAGATGCGCCAAGTGCCGAGCCTAACCATAGAAGTAGAGGATCCCCAACAATTATGTCTACCCAAGATGGAGACAATGTGCCTGGACCCCTTCAGGCTAGGGGAGGAAATCCGGAGCCTTGTGCCTCCAGTCCACTAGCAGCAGTGTCCGTGGATGGGCCTGTCTCCCAGCCAACTAGAGCGGAGCCACCCTTGCAGATCCAAGACAGCCTCCGGCATAAAGGGTGGACTGTTACCTTTCCCTACCCCGCAGGTCGGATTGCCATGCACCACCCTGCCAATGTCCAGAATGAGCCTGAAGGAGGCAACGCTCCTACAGTATGCCAACCACCACCTGCCCGCGTTGACAGAGACCCTGGAAGCCGAATGAACCTGACCAGCCCCGAGGGCGAAGAAACTGCGCCTGCATCCAGTAGCCAGCCTGCCAGCAGCAAGGTGACCAACACGATGGAGACCACCAGCCCAGTGGAGAAACCTGCAGAGGTGTACACCAGGCGGCTGTTGGTCCAAGCCCCCTCATGTGCTGTGCCACCCCTGGAGGTTGCCAGGGTGGCCTCAGAGGTACACATCCAACGGCCAGAAGATCCAACAGGACCAGCTACTCCAGCAGATATAGCCGATTCCGTTAGACCTGGGGAGGGCTGGAGTCCACCACCGTCCAGCAACTGGTATCCTGGCGGACCCATTCCACAAGGACAACAAACTGAAGGCCGCAACCACTGTCGGAAGTCTGGCGGTGCAGACAACCCCTCCAGCCTTCCGAGGGGAGAGTTGTGGTATGCGGCAGCTCTGGACCATGCAGAAACCAAGACATTATAGTGATGCTACGCACCTAGTTAAATCCTGTTATTCTACAATTATGAAGCCACCTGAAAAGATGTCAGATAACGGTACTGATTTTATCTCTCAGTTGTCCTGCAAATGGAGGGAGGGGTGTTACCCCTCCCTCTCCCATCTTAAGCACCGGAACCTTCCCCTTCAACCACCAAGTTATCAGCACCACCTCAACCCTGAGGATAAAGGATCTAAACCTGCCCCCACACAGACTGTTGTTGTCACAAGTAATCATCAAACCTTCCCTCTTTAGTACCCAGACCTACCACTCAACCCCTCTATGCTTATCTACCTATTGTGCTGCTCCATGGGCTATCCTGCCTGCCCCAGACAGGGATAGCCATCTACCTAACCATTGCAATTATCTATGTTTTACTGTATGATTTATCTTTAACCATCTTTATTCCTAATCCATATGTATTTATATTATGGTTAACTGTATTCTTAATCCCCCCCACCCTTTCCAGGGATGGGGAATCATGATTGCCCAAACTGACTATTGTATATGTATTATAATGCTTTTATGTTATGATCATTTATTCCTATCCATGTAGTTATTGTTTGTTGTATATAGCTTTAGTATCCTTTACACCTTCAATAAAGTGACAACTGAAATAGATGTTGATTCTTGTCTAGTGAATGCTAGAGAAGCGTAGCTTCTCTATAGTAAGGTGTCCACGTCTGTTCACACTGCCGTAGTCTTTATTCGAACTCTGGTGTCTGCCATTTACCCTAGGCAGATACCACAGTATTTCTTTATTTAATTTTTAAATTCAAATATCTTGGGTATTTTTATGCTTTGCTACTAATGAAGGTGTATAATGCCTGTTTAATTTTTTTATGGTAATTTCGTAGAAGTGATTAAAAATTTAGCCATGTGACGTCATAAAAATTAGGGGGATGAGAGGAGAAGTGGAAAAGAAAACTCCTGAAAAAGAGATGGATAATCACTCATTTTTATGACGTCATAATGCTGATTTTTGAGTCACTTTGTCCCTCAAGGTAATTTCTAATTTTTTGTATTTATTTGTAAACATGATTTTAACTTTAAATCATATTCATTTAATTGTAGAGAATTTATTTATAGAATTCAAAAAGCAATATTTTTACTTTTTTTCCGGTTTTGATTGCAATTGTTTACTACTATTATTTTTTGTTTAAATACCTATTATTACTAGGGTGGGTCGATTTTGGAATTTCACATTAGTAGACATTGGCAAGGGTTACTGGGCCAGTATAAAAACCTGTGAAACTTGAAAGAGGTTTTTTAAACCAAAAACAACAGGCGCGCGGGGGGTATAAAATGTGCCCGCCCCTCTATAAAACCAAAAATTGAAATTCCTCTAAACACAGGCATGTTGCATATCAAAATGACCGCATTGAAATGCTGATTACAAATCTGAAAACGGCTTTGAAAAATATTGATTCAGTCTGAAATGATTTTCAAATAACCTACCAAAATGAACAATTTTGACCAAATTAGCTGTTTTTAGGTACTTAATGAGATCTTATTCGAACTAGGAGCAATATTTTTCAAAACAGTTTTCATATTCGTAATCAGCATTTCAATGCGGTCATTTTGATATGCAACATGCCTGTATTTGAAGGAATTAAAAATTTTGGTTTTATAAGGGATGGGCACCATTTATACCCCCCGCGCGCCGGCAGCCATAAGAGCCAAGTCACTTTTGAAACTTGAATGGGGCTTATCATACATATATGACTTCCACAACTTATGATAACAGTAAAATCTAAAAAAAGGGGGAAATGGGCCCACCCTAATTATTACCTACTAAGTATGGAAAATTGATTTATATTTTGTATACTTTTTATATAATTACTAACATTATCTTGATTTTGTGTGATTTTATAATAATAAAAACTAACAAGAATCCTGTATTATTTACAATGTCTACTCTAAAATAAGTTCTGTCTAAATATTTGTAAACTAGAGCTACGCCCCTAGAGGCCTCTGGGGATAATTAAGGTTGGGGGAGGGAGTGGTTCTATCCATCACCACTTTTTATTTTAGTTTATAAAAGAAAAAGAAAAATTAAATTATTTTGAGGGGGACATTTTTTTCTAAGGGTGATTGTTCTTGGGAGGGTTGTGGTACTCTCTCCCAAAACAGCAATAAACCTTTCCAGGACCTATTAGAAGCTACATTGTTATAGAGAAGCTTATTGGTTGAGCAGTTGGCGAGATCCTTGGTACACAGATCATGTTACTTTTGCAAATAATACCATGCATAATATTATATTCAGGAGCTTTGCTACTTATGAAAATTGTCATCCTTGTTTAGTTTATATTCACACTACATTCACCTTCTAAATTCATTTGTCTACAATTGGTGTTGGTCCGTTTGTCATACATAAGAGTTAAGACTCTAGGGGGCTAGGTGTCGCTTCGGGTACTAGACCTCTCTCCACTCACCTTGAAACTTACATACAATACTTATGATTGTGGTGTAAAGCGTCCATTCACCCAACAGACAACCAACTCTCTGAGATGCACGACCTTGTCTGAGAAGTCCCAACTGTGCATGGTAGCGAGTTGCGCCTGTTTTGGGCCAAGGCATTCCCCCCACTCTAACTATTTACGTCGCGCATCTGACATAGTAACAGTGATAACATTTTTAACATCTTTAGTTATGACGCGGTGTCGGACCGAGATTCGAACCTATCACCTTCCTGAAGACGAGCGGATGCGCTACGTGTTGAGCCACGGTCGCGGGTTAAAGGTTTTACAAGGTTTTTTCAATGTGTTACTACGTTTGTACGAATAAGGAAACATAGCAACTCTTTAATTGTTACCACTGTGCGCCTATTAAAAAACTGTTGACTTTTAACTTTTTTTACAACAACTTTAGATATAATTATCCTATTATTCTGATTTTTTCAAGAATGATTAAGGACAACAAGGTCCATTATTATCTCTATAATTAAATTTTTAAAAAAAAGAAGTATGTAGTTTCAAAATTTTTAACAAATTTATTTACAATTTTGTTTAGACTACAAATAAATGTTCTGCTTATCAAGTTCTGACAAGAATTATTGCACGTTTGTACTACCTTTAATGGATGTTGTCATCCTTGTTTTAACACTTCTTAGAAGTTGTTTACTTTGCTATATCTAGACTTCGACTATTGTGTAACATTAAATAAGTAAGGCATGTTATAATCGTCCTATATATCTTGAACTCTGCTTAAAAAAACCTGTAGCAAAAATGTGTGAACTGTATAATAATTACTATAGAGTCAGTTTAATTATTAAATTTTAAGGCTTTTTACACACAAAAATTAATAGGACTTTGATTAATTAGAGGTTTTCCTTAAACTTTCTAGTCGAGCATTGAACACTACTCATTTATACAAACAAATTAAGAATAGTGAGGGAATATTATCAAGGATCGAAAGGAATAAGATAATTCCAGATAAATTGATGTACTCCCACAACGATGATACACAAAATTACCCCTTCTGTTGATTAAACTTAGTGGTTGAAACGTATGAACACTTAACACAAAGTAACATTCTATATTGAAAGATAAAAAAAAAATATTTCAAAGATTTTTACAAAAGGTTTCGAAGATTTTTCAAAAAAATAAAAATTTTTAATTTGAAAAAATATCCTTATATAAAAGTAACACGATGTTTATTAGTCTCTCTGTGTGTCTGTTTGTACTGAAGGATCCCGCTAACCGCTGAACCGATATGGTTCACTTCGAAGTAGCTTCAACCCATTCATAACCTTCTAAGCTACGCAGTTTTGTAGAAGCTGTAGCAATGGATTTAAGATATACATGGAAGCGAAAATTTTATAGTCAATTTACTATTTTGCTTGCTAATATGGAACTCATTTATTGGTAACCAGTAGTAGGGGAGAGAATGGGATTAAGTGGGTGAATGAGAAGTGTTGTTATTTTTGCCAGCTGCGAGTATTACTTTATCAGAGTACATAAAAATCTGGTGCAACATCCAAGTAATAATATTTCGATTGCTGTAGCTTAAGACGCCCTCAGCCATGCAGTATTTTTTCCAGTATATCCTTTATTTTATCTATCAAATATATGTAATACCAATTTTGTTAGACCCGAGGTCTTAATATTATAGTTTTTTTATTTTAAAAAGGTGTGTATAATACGATGCAATAAATATCTATTCGTACAAACAGCGCACGGCTTACTCAATCCCCTCAATATGGCCTCAGCCGCAACCACTTTCAGTAATGTGGCTTTTTAGAGGCTAAACCCTCGCCCGCATCTGTCTATACAAAGTGGCAGTTGCAACCGCAATAAACTGCCATCCACAGCCGCCTACAGCTGCGGCCATCCTTAGCTACTGCCAGCTGTTTACTTATTTCTTGTTATTTCTTTTGGACACAATCGTCATCTTTTGAATTTAAAATATGCATTATTAATTTTGCTTTAAAATTTAAGTTTTTTGTGTTAAATTTTTCTGCTTATCTCTAAAAGTAAACATTATAATTCCAGGGACATAGATAGATATAGGAAAATTTATCCTTATAATAAAGTAACAGGATGTCTCTCTGTTTGTCTGCCTGTACCGAAGGATCTCGCTAACCGCTGAACCGATCGGGTTTTTCTTTACAGGGTAGCTTCGCATAGGTCTTGGCAAGGTTTATAACTTTTTTTTGGGGAGGGTACCACCACCCTCCCAAGAGAAATCACAAAAAAATCAAATTTTTTTTCCGTCTCTTGATTATACAAAGAGAGTTATACGTCAAACTAACATAGACATATTTTAAGTATAAAAAAAACATTTAAAGTGCCACTAGAGGCCTCTAGGGGCGTAGCCGCTAGTAATTAATAAAGAAACAGCTTATAGTGCCAAATAAAAAAACTACGTCATACAATACAAATGACCAATGATGATGGTGATGACAGGGGGGGGGGGGTGGTGGTGACGCTTCGGGTACAAGTCCTCTCCACATCACCTTAGAACAAACCTCCATCAGACAACCAACCCTGTGATTGCACGACCTTTGTCTGACAAGTCCTAACTGTGCATTTTTAATTCTTTAATTATGACGCATTGTTGGAACAAGATTTGAACCTATCACCTTCCCAACGACGAGCGGATATGCTTCGTGTTGAGCCAAGGTCGAGGGTAATGACCAATGATAGGCCAGTATACATTATGATTGATCAATGTTAAAATGTATAGTTATACTGGCCTATCATTGGTCATTTGCATGACGTCATTTTTTATTAGGCATGATAAACTGCTTCATTAAAAATACATCCTTATAAACTAAACATGATGTTTATCTGGCTGTGTGTGTGTATGTGTAGCAAAGGATCTCGCTAATGGCTGTACCGAATCCCCCTCCCATTACTTAAGTGCCCCTAGAGGCCTCTAGGTGCAAAGCCGCAAGTAATAAAATAGTTATAATTATAGCTTGAACATATTTGGAGGGGGATAAAATTATGTTTCATTAACTTTTCCTTTATCTCTGAATACTTTATACTAATAGCAGGAAGGGAGGGGACATTGGAATGTTTATTACACTAGTCCCCGGAGTTCTATAGTAATTTTGGAGACTTTTATTGATTTTTGATTGGTTGGTTCATTAAGTTAAGTGTCCAAACGTTTCAACAACTAATTATAATCTACAGAAGGAGTAATTTAGTGTATCATCATTGGGGATTTAGATCATTTCATCGGTCATTGTCTTATCCCTTTAGATCCCTGAATAGTTTATAGTGTTAAAGTCTTTAATGCCACAAAAATATGACATTTTTAAATCAATAGAACATGATAATCCTTATATATAAAAGTACAGTAGAGGAATCGCCACCAGAAAAAAATAACCCCCCAAACATCATGTTACTTTATATAGGACGCCTCTACAGACCTCTAGGGGCACTAATGGGGGGGGGGGGGGAATGGAGAAGAAATTAGACCCCCAACCCTTATTAAATTTTAGTCTTAGTATGATCCTTTGGTACAAACATACAGTCAAATGGACATCCTGGTACTTTGACATAAAGCTACCTGTGCTACATGTAATAGTATGCGGAAATAATAACTTACCCTAAACAGGGGCTGTCATTCAGCCAATTAATTCCATTTTAAATTGTTAAAATTAAATATTTTGTTGGTGCAAAGCTTGATTTTGTATGTAGCAGAAAGGAAGTGGGTAAGAAGGGGGGGGGGGGGGAAGAAATAAGGGAAGAGTTGTGAGAATATTTTTACTTTTACTTTTTCATTCGAAACCGGTGGATTAAAAATGGGGCAAAGTGCGCATCATAGAAAAATTTCAAAACACAAGAAAATTTCTGCTTTTAAAATAAAAATAATAAAACATAAACAAGTGATGTTTGACAACATCAGCTAATTTTCAAATCTGCTTTGAGTTACACAATCAGAAAAGGAACCTATAGAAAAAAAAACCAAAAATGGAGGAATTATTTTTTTGGAATGTAAGTATCTAAGAATTTTAATTTTGTAGCTTATAAAGAAACTGTTGTATTTGGTCCATTCAAATTTTAAAAATTTTATACAGAAATGATTACCCACCTTAAATGAATACAAACACAAAACTAAATCTATATGTAAATAAACTTTTTTTCTCGTATTCATTCGAATCGGTTCTCAGCAATACGAAAAAACTATGTCTAGCATCGAATTATATCCAGTTTTCTACGAATATAGAAATGTACAATCATAAGATTAAAACCAGTTTTTTTAGCCGGTGCCTCCGGCACCTCGGGGCTAAAAAAACTAGTTTTAATCTTATAATTGTACATTCTATATCCGCGGAAAGCCGTTTATAATACGATGAGAGAAATAACTATTATATCATTTTTATTAAATTTGCTATAATTTATTACACAATTACTTAAGTATTTCTGTTTATTTTAAATGTAAAATTAAGTTTTTGAAATAAAACTAATTATGTCTAATCTTGGCATGGAACAGTTAATTGATAGAATGTAACAGGTGTACTTAATCACTTATACTTGATTTATTTATTTTCGACTTTGAATTTTAGTAAGCCATGATAACAAAATATTTTTAATTCCATTTAACTCAAAAATAAAATGCAAACAAATATGTTTCAGGCCAACCCAATTAACAATAAACCATCTGAAAAATTTAAATTGATACAGGAAACAATATGAATTTTTTTGAGGAAATAATCATAATTGAAATAAAAGCCATTGACATATTGGTTATATAAAAAGTTCTACCTGAATTTTATTCTATACTTTATATTCTAAACGCTTATTTAGCTACATTATTAACCCTTACAGATCGGGCCCCAATTCCCACCTAGATCGGGCTTCTGTTACAGATAAAGACGTAAAATTTTTTTCTGGTGGTTCATGTTTATTTTTAGAGAAAATTACTTTTTCTAGTCATAGCGGTCAGGCCGCTCCTTAGCCGCTTTTTAGCGGCCAGCCGCTAAAATTTAAAACAGCTGTAGAGCGGCCAATTTTGCAGCTAGGATGATCAAATTTTAGGACAAACTTTTATTTTTTATAACAAAAAAATTACTTTTACTGATCATCGCCGAAAAACGGCAAATAACGTAAACCGCCATTTTCGGCGGTTACGGCAGTAAAACAGCGGTTGGCGGCGCCAATTAATATTTTTTATCTGTTTATTGTTGCTCAAGAATTTACCAAAAAAATTTATAGGTCTCTAGCTGTAATAGAAGCCACGATATTCATGATATATGTCTGTAGTAAAAGCCGGACAAAAATCGGTCATAAAGTCGGTCATGGTGCGGTCAAACGGTCAAAACACAACTTTTCTCATAAGGTCATTGATATCTCAGTATTCACCAAAAAATTTTAGGTTTCTACCTTATACACAAAAGTCATAATGTAGAAATTAAGACTTATTTAGATTTTTTTTTAAAGAAGTTGTATCAACTTTTTCACTTTTTATTTAAGATAGCTAGCCGGCTCTTTTAGTAAGTAGTAGATGTAAAATTTTTCATAGAATTCAGATATGCAATCGGTTTTTTTGTAGACCTCTTATTTTTTAAGTAATTTAAGTTTTTAAAAAAAATAATTAAGTCGGTTTTAAGGTACTAAAACGCAACAAAATAAAAGAAGAAAATGGCCAGTATGAACAAAAATTGTAAGATCTTTAATTTGACACCTTACTTTTAAAATTCTGTTAAGTAATTATTGAAAAAATCTATTTTGTTTACCTCGGATTAATCAAAACTTTGAAATTAAAAATATCCTCTCACAGGCATAAAAAGTATGTGTTCATATATACTTTTAGAATGAGAAAAATAATACGAATCCAGTCTAAGCAAAATGGAAAAACTTTTTGGCTCACTGCCTCACTAGAATTAGTGAGGCTCGCTAAAATTTTTTGTGAAAAATCCTTCAAAATCGCATAAACAATAGACGAAAATCAAATAAAATCATAAAAGAGTTATTAACATAAGATTTTGTTTCATTTTTGTATAGTTTTAATGCGACTTTGGAGTATTTTTTACAAAACATTTTAGCGAGCCTCACTGATTTTAGTGAGGCACTGAGCCATAAAGTTTATTAAGAATCCACCTCAGGTTAAAAACCTAAATTTCTTATTTCATTCCAAGAAAACCTTCCCCTTCACCAAACAAATTATATACATTTAACAAATATTAATAAATATTTAAATATTTAAAATTTATTCAATTTTTTTTTTTTTTTACAATTGTAAAATTTATGAGGCTAATATTGTAAAATAACAAACATTTTATGCAATATTACAGATATCTTAATTAACAAACAAAAAATATAAAAGTGTATTCCTAATACATAAAAAAAAACACATTATTTATTGAAAAAAGGTTCTTTAATCAAACCTTTGCTTTTTCAATTTTTTTTGCAATAGAATTTCTTTTAGTTTTTGTATTTTAAAAGCCTACTTTATAGGTATTTGGGACAGCCACCTCCGCTTATTTTAGCTTCTAATGTTTTTTTTTAAAATGAATAAGTTTTCATGTAGGGGGACAAAGTGTCTCATAAAATCAGCAATGTGAAGTGATAAAAATGAGGGATTAACCATCTCTTTTTTAGGGGTTTTCTTTCCCACTTCTCCTCTCATCTCCCTTATTTTTATGACGTCACATGGCTGATTTTTGAGACATGTTATCCCCCTACGTTTTCATTAAAACAAATGATTTTTAGAGATGATTTAAGTATTGATTTTCTTATGTAAAAAAAACTTAAGAGGTAAAGCTCATAAAAAATGAGAGAATGAGAAAAAAATACTTATTTTTTAAAAGACCATTAAGTTTCTTTGTAAAAGTTTTAAAAAGATTAAAATAGTTTCATGCCCTACCATAATATACATATCTGTATAATAGATAATATAAAGTGTGTTTTTTTTATGAGAACTTTTTTAAAAGTAATTTTACCCAACTTATAGTTATCAGAATTTAATGATTAATGGCTTATTTTCTTCGTTTTTTAAGACGATTAATAGAACAAAAAAAATATTTCAGTTTTTAATTAAAAAATACAGTAAAATTTAAAATGGCTGCAAAACGCTTCAAACTTGATATATGGAGCTCCAAATTGATACAGATTTTGTTGGGGATATGTACTAGAACATATTAAAGTTAGAAAGGACATATCTCAACCAGGGAGGGAGTACTAGCCCCCCAAAGTCGACTACTGAAAATCCATCCTTTTCTTGCAAAGGGTAGAAGATTTGAGCATAAGAAAAATGCGCTATAACCATTTTTAGATGTTAACACCTAAGTTTTGAATTATAGATTTTACATAACTTTTGAAATTAAAACATAAGTATTGTTCTTCTATTAATTGTCTTTAAAAATGAAGAAAATAAGCCGTCAATTATTAAATTCTGATAACTATAAGTTGGGTAAAAATGGTTTCAAAAAAGTTGTCATAAAAAAACACACTGTAGTTGTAATATAATTATTAATATAAAGAAGCACCATAACAATTCATTATTAACATTTAATTTAATTTAGAACAGAAAGAGAGATCTAAAACTTGTTTACAAGATTCCTTTAATTTAAACATAGTTTATACAATAGATAGATTTTTTTAAATTAAAAATTATTTGTCATAATTTTATTTGCAAGCAATAGAAAATGAATATTTTTAGAAAAAGTTTACATAGCATTATCATATGACTGGAACAAAATAATATTTTCAGCTGCATATTAAATAAAAAGAGATTCTTTATTTTGCAAATAGAGTTTACTTGTGGCATCATATATTTATGCATAGGTTTCTATTTCATATGCTTAAGCAATTGCAAAATATCTTATTTTTATTGCGCAATGTACCTAAAAAATATTAAAATAACAATGTATATTAATGAATAAGTTACAATCAATCAATAAATTTAGTACCAATTGAAAAAAAACCATAACTTTCATGCTGCAATGTAAATAAAAAAATGCAGTATTTCATTTAATATCAAAATTGGTAACAGATTAAATTTGTTACTTTCATCACCATAGCATAATAATTAATAATTAATAATTACTAGCTGCAGATAATAATAATAATAAAAATAATGTAATGAGCTGTATTTAGAAAGGGGTCTCATGACAGCTATTATAAAACTAGCTTCAGCTTTCCTGAGACAGACAAAATAACCCCTGCTCTGTTCATTCATGGCTTTCATAATCGGATTGTTGTCTAAAATTTTGGCACTCCATGCTGGGTGGAATAAATAATTATTTGTTCCACTCAAGTTGACTTTACATTACTCTTGTCTACACATACATGTTATCTTTAGGTTAGGGAATAACAATATACATGCAGAAGACAGAATAGATTCTGGTCAACTCACAAACAAAATATGTTTTTAATATCTTATGTATGCTGAGCATAGTGTTGTTGTGATGAGGCATACAATGTCATGGCAACATTCTCAAGCCTGGCTCCCAACCTCTGGTTGACACAATTGATATTCTCATTCAGGCTCACCATCAGATCACCATAATATTTACTAACATACACATACAGCTCCTGAAATATATATTATACAAATCAAGATTCAATACATCAAAGTTGAAATAATTTCAAATGATGACAAGGATGATAACATCCATAAGAGTAGCAAAGCTCAAAGTTTTGGATTGACATCCGGAAATGTTAAACTAGAACAAATCATGATACCTTTTAAATTTTAAATTGTGAAAATCTATAAATCGATCTAGCACCCCAACCAATAACCTAATCTTTATGAAACTTTGTGGAAATATATAAAATGTGAAATTATTTAATCCCTGAAAATTTCAGCTGTCTATCTTGTATAGGAATGGAGAAAATCAAGACAAATAAAAAATCTATGAATCGATCTAGCACCCCAAATAATTGACGAATCTTAATGAAACTTGGTGAAAATATGAAGAATATACTTTAATTTAATCTCTGAAAATGTCAGGCGACTATCTTAAACAGGAGCCGAGAAAATCACATTTCCCCAAAACGTTTCAGACGGACATTTTAAATTATATACAGTATGACCCTCGAAAAAGTATCTTTTATATAGGGTATACAGCCCTTATTTCTTAATGTATCATCAAAAATAGCATATATCCGTGTTCTCTGTACATTTCCACACAAGCATATATAAAAAAATTAATTTTACCTCCATTAACACTGGAGATTTTTAGAGCTAAAGTTTTGACTGAGCAAAAGTGACTGAGCAAAAAGTAACTTTTAACATAAATTGACTTTTTTGGCAAAATTAAGATAGAAATCCTATTATTTTTGTTACTAGCAGAAACTTTATACAAAAATGAAACAAAAAAATTTAAGTTTTAAGTTAAAAGCCTTTTTTTACACATATTTTTTGAGTCTTTTTTGTTTAATGATATTTTGAAAAACTTACTTATGAGGCAAAATTGTTTTAGATTAAAAAACCAAATAAATCTTTATGAATATAGCAGGAATATTGTTTTTGTTTCATAATCCTAACTTTAATAACAAAAAAGTTATAAGGAAAATAAAATTACATTATAATGATTTTTAGTCTAAAAAGCTTAATTAACCCCCTTTTAAGTGATTGAGATGTCAAAAAGGGGGGGGGAGCAACTGTCATAATTAATCCTTTTCATAAATAAGGGTAAGTAATTTGCAAATAATCAATTCATTCAGTAGTATTTTTTGCCTTTAAAAATTTATATTTTTTGGTGGAATAATTGGTTAACTTGTTTTTCTTTGTTTATCATTCTTCAGTTACCAGAAAGACATAATGTAACCATCCAAAAATAGTAGGAAACAAAAAAAAGGTCTTTTTCTCAGTCACTTTTTCAAAACTTTAGCTCTAAAAATCTCAGGTGTTAATGGAGGTAAAGTTAAAATTTTTATATATATTTGTGTGGAAATGTACAGAGAACAAGGACATACGCTATTTTTTATGATACATTAAGAAATAAGGGCTGTATACCCTAAAAGATACTTTTTCGAGGGTCATACTGTAGTAGCTTAGCTACTAAAAATATACCTTCAAAGCCACCATATTATCAAATTGATGCGTGTGTGCAGAGCTGAGCTGTTGCAGGTGGAAGCTGAGCTCCTGGTCCGTGACCTGGGGCAACCTGGCCACCTCTGCATAATAATCCACCACCAGTTGTCTGTACAGGGGAATATCCTTGGCGAATAATAACTTTGATGAGGGGGAGTCTTTGCCCAGGATATTATCATCCAGGGAACACGAGTCCATAAATGTTTGGGCTATCACAGATAAACAAGAGTTGGTCGTAGCAGTTTTATTCACATCAAATATAAAGTCTGGATTCTTGATAAAGTTCACCCAGATCCGCAGCGGGAGTGAGTTAGACTTCCAGGAGTGCAGCACCTTAAATATTAATAACGATTAAACACTCAACTTGATGAATCAAGCATTCAAAATTTATTCAAGTCCCCAAGGTTGTAAGACTTTGGGGACTAGTGTAATAAATAATTGTCTGACTATCATTCTTTAGCCTAATTTTCAGTGATATTTAGCTGCTATATTTGTGGTACTGTACCTCTGTATTGTGAAGATTATGCTGGTGGGCCACATCATCCAGCAGGTCAAACAACCACTTGACTGGGGCAGGAAACTTACTACCCGGCACCTTTAAAATTGTACCAAAAAAGTCATCCACAAACTTTTGTACCGTGCCCTTGGTGGACAATAATCTTGTGAGAAAAATTTCTGGAATTTGCTTGTGGCTGAATTTCAACTGGGATGGATTGTTGTCAGGCCGCACAAAATGACAAAACTGCTGCTGCTGCTGGTCCATTGCAGCTGCTAAACTACTGGTGCCTGTGCTATACAGCGTACTGTAGGCAGTTGTGCTGGCGGCTCCTGCAGCTGGTTGCCAGCCACTGGCTGCTGGCTGCTGGTAAATATGACCATGGTGGCCATACTGTGACAAGCTCACAGCCTGGCAAAAAATATGTTAATTGTAGCAGCAGTAAAAATAGGATAATTTTCTTAAATTCATCTCCAAATTAATTCAATCAAATACATCTTGATGTTTAATGGTTTAAAGCTTGCAAAATTTAATGAGTTTAAGTCTTGGGATGGGTTTTTACACGTTCTAATGCACCCACTAGTAAAGGTATGATATAGTCATATAACAGAATTAAAAATAATTAATAAATAAGAAAAAATCTGCTAAACAAATTAGCAAAAATCCGTGAATTTTTAATTGCAATACAAAATTGCATGTTATGCGAATCTACTCCATATAAGATTGTGCTAGAATTAATTTCCTGGTATATATGTTGACTGGGAGAGTCCAGCTGTTTTGGTACAAGGCTAACCACAGCTTTCTCCTTGAGGCCGTAGTGGGCCAGGGTGTTGAGGCGTGTCACACAAGTATTCTGTTCACTTTTAGATGTTATATCTATGTCTTGCAGTACAAGAGTACCTAAATTATAAACATTGATAGAAAGCATGAATAAAACTACAAATAAAGAAATAATAATGATAACTCCAGAATGATTACCTGCTGGGGTTCCAGGCTGTGCATACTGACCACACCGCCACTCCAGGTCCACCTCATCCACCCGGGGCCTCAGGGAGAAAGGGGTATTCTTGTACACAGCGTCAAGAATCTAAAATAATTTTTACATACATACAAACAAGAATGACAACACCCATATTAGTTTCACATTGGTCTTTTCATAAAGTAAAACCCCTTTGATTGCACAACCTTTGCCTGGAAAATGCCTGGTAATGAGTTGTGTATGTTTCTTAAGGGCTAAGGCATTTCCCCTTACTCTTAAAAGTTACATTTTACCCTTCCCCTCCCTCAAGAAGAATTTATTTTATACTAACCTTTGATTTGACTTGTGAGATTGTGTCGCAGTCGAGAACTCTGACAGTGACCTCTTCCTCTAGTTCCTCCTGAACAACTCTGCAGACAACCAGGTTGGCAACAACCTAAACATTTTTACAAAGTTAATATCTAAAATAGAACAACAATATGAGTATGTTTAGAACTGATAACATCCCCCCCTGGGGTTTTTAAATAAACATTTTTAATTTTGTTTGATTATTTCTTTAGGTTAGGTTATATTGGGTACAGGATAGACCTGAATAGTTGGACCCCCCCCCCCCCAAACCAGGTGTTGGGCATCAGGGGGTTCACCATAAACTTTGTATGAAAGCACCTAATAAAGAACAAAAATAATAATGGATGGAAAGATGTTACTGAGCAGATGTTCAGTGGCCATAAAAAAAGGGTGGAAATGAATAAGAGATAAAGAACTTGATCGGAAATATAAAACGATAAAACCTTGATAAACAAATATATGTATATCCATGTCTATAGCAGCATGACAGACAGACAGACAGACAGACAACTGGACCATGTCAATTTATATTCTTGAGGAAATCTTCACAAAAAATCTTCCGCAGTCTTATTCTATACAGGAGCAGAGATAAAATATTTGAGACAGACAACATTTTTAATTTCTAGAGTAGCCTCTCATCCTAGACAAAACACCAGAGTATAAAAGATAGGGTTGGGCCGGATACCCGGTCATCTCCAGTATCTGGCCGATTACCGGATATTGAAACTGGATATCTGGCTGATTTCAAAGTCCAAATATCGGGTCGGATATCAGGTAATTTTCTGGATATCCAGCGTTGGCCAGATATCCGGCATTATAAATCAGCCGGATATCCGGTATAACCCCCCCCCCCCCCAACCCTAATAAAATAAAAGTGAAACCTGTTCTCTCAACAATTTTTCTTCTGACAATGAATATCTGGCATCATGTGTAACAGCATCCACTGGACCTTTCTCAATCTAAAACACAATTGTACAATATTTAACTGTATAACACTTTATTGATACCTCACAACAATCAAAAGACCACTAAACATCACATCCAGAGAAATAATCGTTGTTTAATAATATAATAAGTGAAACCCACTACAGCGCTGTAAAAAAGAAAGAAACCATTTACATGTGATTCATGTGGAATGAGTTATTCCATTTCATGTAACTTGACACACCACATGGAAATACATCAAAAACAAAATTGTAAAAGATCTGCTTTCAACAAAAGTTGAGAATATGTTTCCACTGCTAAAAAAAATTATGATGTAAAACCTAAGGGTAAAAAATAATCGCAGCCACATTAAATAAAAAATTAGTGGCCAGTTAAATTTACAGTTAAACCAATAATAAACCTTGACAAATTAGTTATCTATCGCACCGTATTACAGACAGCTTTCTGCGGATATTAGAATAAAATCTTAGGAGATTAAAACCAGTTTTGTTTGCCTCTATTTTTATATTTTAAGATTTTTATTTTAATATTTGTGGAAAATTGTCTGTAATACGCTACTGTACATGATCTTTTAGTATGGCTAAGAACTGGTTCTAATCCATTGGATATCAATTGGTTTTAAAATTATACTGAAAATGCGTTTATAATATCCTAAAATAAGCAATTCCTGTTTTGGCTCTACTTCTAATAAGTATGGCAATTTTTCATACACTTCTGTCATAAATCCAATAATTCTCATTATAAGAAACACAAACACACACATACACACACACAAGAGATCTAAAGGGATAAGACAATGGCCGATAAATTAATGTACATCCCCAATGTTGATACACAAAATTGAACCTTCTGTAGATTACAATTAGTGGTTAAAACATTATAACACTCAAGTAAATGAAGCAACCAATCAAAATTCAAATAAAAGTCAAAAAGGTTGTTGAGCAACGTATAAGAAAACATTATTATAAGACTTTGGGGACTAGTGTAATAAACAGTTCACTGTATACTCCCTCATATACACACATACACACACACACACACACACACACACACACACACAATCATAGGGGTACATGGCAGATTTACCACTAGCAAAAATACAGTGATATTACTGTCATAAACACAGTGATTTGCTGTCATAAACACAGTTTTACTGTCAAATTAACACCTGCGTTTTTAGGGGGTATGACAAAAATACAGTTATTGCACTGGCATATTCACAGTTTTGCTGTCAATTATACACCTACATATTGACAAATATACATCTATTAAATTTATACCTAATTATTTATCCATAATATTTAATACATCTATTACATATAGAAAAATGGTGACATTAACATGACCGTCAAGGAAGGTGAAAAACTTGTGTGGTTAACTTATTATCCTAAAAGTGAAAATTCGTTTACTTACACAATAAGTAAACGAATAACTAAACATGTTGGTGTTAAATCTGATAAAAAGCCAAAATATGTGAAAAAGAATTAAATAGAATCTAAAGGGGGGGGGCGAAAGTGACACTTTTTGAAACCAAAACTAAGAGTCAACAAAGGAACTGAACTAAAAAAAGGGTTACAGGTCTGAGATTTTGCATGGCAGTTGCTTTATAGGGGTACAATATGGAACTGTGAAGAAACGGCGGCGCAACCGCCGAAAACCGCCGTTTCCCGCCGTAATTTTTGTTGCCTTTTCTCGGCGGTTTTCGGCGGTTGCGCCGCCGTTTCTTCACAGTTCCATATTGTACCCCTATAAAGCAACTGCCATGCAAAATGTCAGACCTGTAACACTTTTTTTAGTTGAGTTCCTTTGACTTTTAGTTTTGGTTTCAAAAAGTGTCACTTTCGCCCCCCCCCCCTTTAAAGATCATTCTCTGATATCAAATCTAATATATGTTTAAACTAACGTCACCACTCTACACTTTATCTCTATTGCATGTCAATAATCTTTTACTAGATGATAAACAAGTTTACTATTTTGGGGTTAATTAGTATAACTTATAAAATTAATTTTCTAAATCGGCAATTTTTAACAGTAAAATTTAAACTTATTTCTTATTATAGGGCTTTTATGATGATATTAAATTAATTTCAAGTAATCCAGAGAGTGCGTTTGAAAACTTTTCTAATGAAATCAATGAAAACTTTGAAAAATTTTCCCTTTAAAAACTTTAAAACCCAACAAAAGAGTTACCCCCCAAAATCCCTGGATGTCAGCAGCTTTACTAAACCTAAGAAAGAAAAAAGGAATATTATTAAGACAAAAATTGAAGGATAAAACCGTTGATAGCAATAGAAAATTTGTCATTGCAAATAATGTTTATAAATCTGCAGTTAGGAAAGCCAAAAATGAGTACTATTTTTCTAAATTCAATGAATTTTTGTCTAACATGAAAAAAACTTGGTCTACAATTAATCAACTTATTAACAAGAATAAAAAAAATGCATTCTATCCCAAATCTTTTTACTGATGATAACAGATCTTATGAAAACTTTCAAGATATTTGTGAAGGTTTTAACAATTTTTTATTAATGTTGGTCCTAGTCTAGCAGATGAAATTCCATTTTGTGAAAATGACTAAGTTGTGGACCTGACAATATTTCTACTAAACTTTTAAAAGAAATTATGCCAAGTATTATAGATCCTGTTGTTCACCTATTTAATCTTTCATTTAAACATGGCTTTGTTCTAAACAATTAGTAGATTGATTTAACTATTATTAATAGTTATAAGTTTTAACAACATGGTCAAAATATTTATAATTAATATTAATTTAAAAGTAGGTGTATTTTTGTCATCAAAACTGTGAATTTGACAGCATACTTGAATTTCATGGGTGTGAACTTGACAGTAAAACTGTGTTTATGACAGCGGAAAGGTGTAATTTTGACAGTGGATAAAAAAATATTGCCAAAAATACAGCTAAAAACGAAATTGACAAAAACACACCCAATATTTGTCAAAAACACAGTGGCTGTACTTTTGCTAGTGGTAAAAATGGCGAAGAGAACCTCTGAATTTGATCGTATTTGAGTAGAGTAACCTGACTATTTGAGGACCTTAGAATTGGGTCGTGTTTGATTATAATAACCAGATTAAACAATAGAAAAAAAATTTAAAATCCTACAAAGGGGTGTTTAATATTTATTATTATTCAGATCAATTTCCAGTATGGTTTCAAAACTGATTAATATCCGCTGGATTAAAACCAGTTCTCAGCAATTCTGAAAAATCATGTGTAGCACCGTATTACAGACAATTTTCCACGAATATTAAAATAAAATTCATAATATTAATGCCAGTTTTTAAAAACTGGTTTTAATGTTTTCATTTTCATTTAATATCCGCGGAAATCTGTCTATTTTAAGATGCGTTAAAAAATGGATCTAGGAGAAAGTAGAATTTCGTGGATTTTACAAAAAAAGTTTTTGGTAGATTTTTACAATTTTCATTACTGGTTTTACAATTTTTAGGTTTAGGGGGCCAAGCACCAGCGGCTAGGCAGGCCAGGGGGCCGAGCGCTGCGGAGGCTACTTGGTCCTAGAGACAACTTTGTCCAAGATTACTATCCTTAATAAAAATAACGAAATACCTGAAATTTGATGGCTTTGAATAGTACAAAGAGTGAGCTGCCTGCATAATCCTTCATATAATCATACAAACACAAGGTTAACCAATTGCTGAGCAGTTTCTCTAGCACAGTTTCAGTGCGGGCAAGCATGCTGCCCGGGTTTTTGGTGCTCAGAGATTTCTCAATCTGACGCAACAGCAAACATCTGAGAATTTTGCGTGCATCATAGGAATGTCACCATATTTTCTTTCATTGCATTGGAAGGAAGGATCTACAAGTACTACCACCTCTTTATTAAGGTGTTATTAATATTATCTAATAGGGGCGGAATTCTCATTAGATTTTATGTAGTCATCTAGAGAACCCATCCTTGTAATGGGATGCAATACTCTTAACGCCCACTGGTGGATATTAGGTTAAGTAACATCCAACAGACAACTAACCCCTTTTGATTGCCTGACCTTTGTCTGACAAGTTCTAACTGTGCATGGTCATGAGTTGCGCCTGTTTATGGGCCAAGGCATTTACCCTACTTTAGCTATTTATGTTGCGCAACTGAAATAGCAGTTGGAACCATTTTCAACGTCTTTAGTTATAAAGCTGTATCGGCCAAGATTTGAACCTATCAACTCTCCTACTTAGAGCGGAGGTGCTACGTATTGGACGAGTTTCTTTTAGGTCAAGAATACTTTTATTCTAATCAAATGTTTTCTTGTAATTGCTAAAAAAAATCTAGGTAAAACAAAGGTTGGGCAGGATACCGGATATCCGGCATTAGAAATCAGCTGGATATCTGGCCAACGTTCGATATCCGGCAAATTACCGGATATCCGGCGTAAAAAATCAGCCGGATATCATGTAACCGGATAGTTTTAATATTGAAAATGACCGTATATCCGGCCCAACCCTAGGTAAAACTAAATGATGCCGCACCTCAGGATATCTGTACAGTATTCCATTTTTGTCATGAGAATAATCATAATCAGGGAGGCTGTATTCATCCTGTCCTCAACAGAAAAACTCTTCTGCCTCTCCAGAGTTTCTATGAAAGTGAGAAGGAACCACTTGTTGTTGATGAGCTGTTCAAACTGGAGCATGGCTGTGTCCAGGTCATTGCGGGCGGTGCGCGCCATTCCACTCAACCTGACAAACAATACAAAATTAGTGAAGGGAAAGGGGTAGTAAAAGTAATAAAAATGGAGAGGTAAAAGGGAGGGAGAAGGTTGTAGAAGGGAGGTAAAAGGAAGGAGAAGGAAAATGGAGGGACGGAGTGGGAAGTGAAGGGAAGGAGAAGGGAAGTGAAAGGAAGAAGCGGCAAAAGGAAGGAGAAGGGGAATAGAAGAGAAGAAGAAGGAAAAGTAGAAGGAAAGTGAAGAGAAGAGAGGGAGAAGGAAAGAGAAGTAATGGAGAATAGAAGTTAAAGGAAGTTAAGGGAAGGAGAAGGGAAGTGAAGTGAAGTGATGGAGAAGGAAAGAGAGGGGAAGGACAATGGAAGTAAAGGGTAGGAGAAGGGAGAAAAAAAAGGAGAAGGGAAGTAAAGGTAAGGAGAAATCAAGTGAAGGAATGGAGAATGAAAGAAAGGGGAAGGACAATGTAAGTAAAGGATAGGAGAAGGGAAGTGAAAGGAAGGAGAAGGGAAGTAAAGAGAAGGAAAGGGGAAGTAAAGGGAACGAGAGGGGAAGTTCAAGTAAAAGGAAGGAGAAGGAAAGGAGAAGAAAAGTGAAGGAAAGGAGAAGGGACGTAAAAGGAAGGAGAAGAGAAGTTAATGGGAATTGAAGGGAAGGAGAAGGATAGTAAAGGAAATTGAAAAGAAAGTAAAGAGAGGGAAAGAAAAAAAAGGGGAAGTGAAGAGAAGAAAAGTGAATGGACGGAGAAGGTAAGCAAAGGGGGGGGAGAAGGGGAGTAAAAGGAAGGAGAAGGTAGGTGAAGGGAAGAAGATGGGAGGTAAAGGCAAGTAGGAGGGAAGAAAAGCGAAGGAAAAGGGAAGTGAAGGTAAGGTGTAGGTACCAAGAATTTAAGAAATAATGTATGTGACTGTTTGTTAACAGGGATTTTTGTTGTATAAGATAATCTTGCCGGATAACCGCCCGGATATTAAAAATACCAACCTTGGATCTAGAAGAAGCCTGTGGTCCCCTTGTCCAGGAAAGAACACTTTGATAACATAAGTCCTGTGGTCAAGCAGCGGAATACCAGAAACCTCTAGGTCCATGGTCAGATCTGACATGTCAGTCTGGAGCTCTGCAAATGCCTGTTTACACTCACTACGCACATTGTTCTCCAGAGTGTCCATCTTAATATGCAATAAATCATCAGATGTACATTCATATTGTTTGGTAAAAGGGGTAGTTGCATGAAATTCTTTAAACTTCAATTTAGTGAACAGCATAGTTTTAACCCTTTAATAGTTTTAACTAGGGTTGGGCCGGATATCCGGCCGACTACCGGATATTGAAACTATCCGGCTGATTTCTAATGCCGGATATCGAACGCTGGCCAGATATCCGGCCCAACCCAAGTTTTAACAACATTTATAGGGCATATATTTGAAAGAATTTCAATTTTCTACTATGTAGTTTTGAAAATATCAAAACTATAAAATCGTATTCTTATAATATATGCAATTTATATAGCTGACTTATTTTCACAGAAACAGCATAGCGACTAGATTAATTTGTCTAAGAGGGTGGGGGGGGGGGGGGGGGAGGGGGAGTTTTGACACATTTGATTAAACGGTGATTAGAGGTGATTTTCATTGAACTGAGAGAATAGGTTTTAAAAGACAAAATCATTCTTATATAATGATTTTTCCAATTTTTAAAGATTTTTTGGATAGGGCTCCAGGTGATCTCTGACAGGTAAAATAAACAATATTTCTTCTTTGGAGATTTAAAGGTAAGTATATAAAACAAAATAAGCATCTTTTTAGATGTTATTTACATATTTGAAGAAAAAATTACAATCAGCCTCCAGGTTCAGGTATCATCCCTGTTTTATTACCTGTATCTGAATTCTTTTATATTCTCTTTCTGCCTGTGTTCTCTTATGCCTCATAGCTACTAGGAAAGCTATCATAACTGTCAGCGCCAAGGCTGTAGCAGCAGCTATACCCCCAATAACCTAAATAAATATTAGTTTTATGTCTTCGAAATGTTTTGTAAATGAACTATTTGAGTATATTAGGTCTATTTTGAAATTTTGACAGAGTTATGACCAAATATTGATGAAACATATAATAAGTTTACTAACTCTTCAAATTTACAGACATACTAAACAATAAGAAGCAGCTTACAGTGCCTAACAAAAATGATTTCATACAATACAAATGATCAAAAAATATAATTTATACTGGCCTTTCATTGGTCATTTGTATTGTATGATATCATTTTTTATTAGGCACTTTAAGCTGCTTCTGTATTGTTCGTAAACTTTACTTATTATAAGTATGTTTCAACATTATTTGGCCATAACACTGACAAAAATGCTTTCAAAATAGACTTAATATACTCAAATAGTTCATTCACAAGCATAAATCCCTTTAAGAATAGTTAATTCAACAAAATCAAACTTTAAAAATGGGAATAAAGTATAAAGAAGAACTTGATCTCATGGTATAGTGCACATAAAAATTAACCACCAAAATTGATTATTTTTTAGACTTTTCCTCGATTTTCCTTCTAATATACCTAAAGATATCTCAAAACTGTTCGATTGGGCTTGTAAAGGAACTATTTGAGTATCTACAGAATGGGTAATATTGTGTGTCATCATTGGAGAAGTACACCAAATTATCAGCCATTGTCTTATCCCTTTAGATCTCTAAGTCATTACCTGCGGAGGAAGGAAAAGTTCTGAGCTATTGACATTATATCTGAGTCATTACCTGCGGAGGAAGGAAAAGTTCTGAACTATTGACATTATATCTGAGTCATTACCTGCGGAGGAAGGAAAAGTTCTGAACTATTGACATTATATCTGAGTCATTACCTGCGGAGGAAGGAAAAGTTCTGAACTATTGACATTATATCTGAGCTGATGATTACCTGCGGAGGAAGGAACAGTTCTGAACTATTGACATTATATCTGAGTCATTACCTGCGGAGGAAGGAACAGTTCTGAGCTATTGACATTATATCTGAGTCATTACCTGTGGAGGAAGGAACAGTTCTGAACTATTGACATTATATCTGAGTCATTACCTGTGGAGGAAGGAAAAGTTCTGAGCTATTGACATTATATCTGAGTCATTACCTGTGGAGGAAGGAAAAGTTCTGAACTATTGACATTATATCTGAGCTGATGATTACCTGCGGAGGAAGGAACAGTTCTGAGCTATTGACATTATATCTGAGCTGGCCAATCTCAAACTTGAGATTCCTCCCCACGTATACAACAACCTGAAGCACAATGTTTTGTTAGAAATTTTTTTTAATAATCTGCTTTATAACTTACGTTGTCCGTTTGTCTATTTCATATAGACTTTGTGCTTCGCTACTTAAGTATGTTGTCATCCTTATTTTAGGTTCCATTACAAACGTAGGAGTCCTAAACGTCAGAGTGGACATACGCAGGAGTTTTAAAACATTAATTTGATTAGGTATTTCTTTACAGATTAGGTTAGGTTAAGATATGAATGTACAAATAAGCCCCCCCGCAGGGGTTAGGCATTTTAAAAACCTATAAGATGGTCTAAAATAGGTTAGGTTAGGTTAAGTGTTCACTCTGCGTTTGTCATAGGACCTTATTTTAGAATAGATTTATTATTCTTTAGTGTACATACATAAAAAGAACAACAAATATAAATGAATTAAATAAATATTATATACATTTATATATTCAGTCAAATTTTATTGATTTTATTGAAATGTTCCCAAATATCAGCAAGTTTTAAATGGACGTAAGGACCTAATTGCAACGATTATAGAGTTGCTACGCTTTCTAAATCATACCTAACTATTATAGGAATATTCATGAAAAAATTTAAATCGATAGGACAATTCTATACTGTTTAAGTTAACGAAGAGACAGACAGACAAAGTGAATTATAGAGTAGCTTCGCTACTAAAAATTACCTCTGGGTGGGAGGAAGAGTGAAGGAGGGGAGGGGGAGCCTGCTGGGGGGGAAGACAGAGCAACTGCGTAGCCGTCAGCGAGGTAACATTGCACACCCCGCTGCCAATCCGGACATCCAGGTCGGTTTCGTCGGCAGCCCGGTTTAGGTTGTAGCCCTCGATAACCAGCGCATCGCCTGGAAATACGTTATTTATTGTATTGTATTATAGACAGCATTCCGCGGTTATTAAAATGAAAATTAGAAAAATTAATCATAAAATTTATTATTTTTATTTTATTATTCGTGGAAAATTGTCTGTAATTCGAGGTTTTACATGAGTTTTCAATATGGCTAAAAGCCGGTTCTAATCCACAGGAAATTAAACAAATATTTTTTGGTCTTCATAGATTTTTAAAGAACTTTAACTGTTAACTGGCCTATATCCAAAACCAGCGGCTACGACCCCTAGAAGCCTCTAGAGGCACTAATATTTTTTGGGGGTCAATTTTTATGGTGCGGAAAGAAATACCTTCCCCCAACATAGTTAAAAACCTTCCCTGGACCTATAAGAAGCTTCTTTGTAAAGAACAACCATATGATATCGGTTAAGCGGTTAGTGAGATCCTAAGCTACAGACAAAAAGCTTTCTACTCTATACAATATCCATAGACACAGTGTTTCACCCTTTTAGGGCTCATAAGCATGGCTCAATTCAACAGAGTTAATTTGCACGTGGCGGGACTTGAACCGAGAACCCTTAGATTAATCCTACCTTTGTAAGACTTCTCATTATCTTGAAACTTGTAGTAAACCGGATCCTCAACATAAATCAACTCTGCTGGATGTCCAGTTCTGGTGCTGGTACTGTATCCTGCAGGTCCTGGTGGGACAGAGCTGCCAGAGTTGCCAGAGCTGCCAGGTAGACCTGACTCAACACTGTCCATCTCAAATCCAATTCTAAAAACAAATTAAATTTTATTCTTTTAAACTATGGGAGTCATTTTTTCGCGTATTTTTTCTGTAAAATGATTTATCAAATGCGCTTATTAAGTCAAAGTGTTCTTAATTATGACCAAATGAATATACAGATATTAAAAGGTCATAATTAAAAACAGTTTGACTTAATTAGCGCCATTGACTGCACAGTAACAAATTACTTTACAGAAAATACGTCATAAAAAAATTATATACGGATTTGTAGATAAATTAAAAGATATAGAATTGATAGATTATGAGAAATATATATAGTTAGATGAATGGTTAGATCGATGGATAGATACCTAAAAACTAGATAGATGGACAGATATCTAATTTGATAGATAAATGGACAGATACCTAAAAACTAAAAAGACATATAGATGGATAGATACCTAAAGTGATAAATTGATAGATAGATACCTATATTGATAGATAAATGGACTGATACCTAAATTGATAGAGAGAAAGACAAATACCTAAATTGATAGAGAGAAAGACAAATACCTAAATTGATAGAGAGAAAGACAGATACCTAAATTAATAGATAGATATACAGATACATAAATTAATGGAGAGAAAGACAGATACCTAAATTGATAGAGAGAAAGACATATACCTAAAGTGATAGATAGATACTCAAATTGATATATAGGTGGACAGATACCTAAATTGGTAGATAGATGGACGGATACCTAAATTGATAGAGAGAAAGACAGATACCTAAATTGATAGAAAGATAGATACCTAAATTGATGGAGAGAAAGACAGATACATAAATTGAGAGATAGACAGATACCTAAATTGAGAGATAGATATACAGATAAATAAATTAATAGAGAGAAAGACAGATACCTAAATTGATAGAGAAAGAAATATACCTAAATTAATAGATTGATGGATAGATACTCAAATTGATATATAGGTGGACAGATACCTAAATTGGTAGATAGATGGACGGATACCTAAATTGGTAGATAGATTTACGGATACCTAAATTGACAGATAGATTTACAGATGCCTTAAAGATAGATAGATACCTACTAAATTGATAGATAGATACATACCTAAATGTCTGTTCTTGGTCTCTATCTTTGTTTGTTGTTGGGGAAAGTTGGTGAAGAGACTGTTGCTGGCTACCGGGATCTTGATGCTGGCTAACAGGATCCGGACTCAACCTGGCAGCTGATGGAACTATGGGTGGAGAAGGACACTCCATTAGGGTGGAGGTAACAACTGTACACGCAGATCTGCCCACTCCAACACCCCTACAGAATAAGTTTTTTATGGCATTGTATCATAAATAGCTTTCCGCGGATATTAAAATGAAAAGACTTAAACCCAAAAGCTCGGGCTTACATAATTGATAGAAAAGTTTGGGGACTTCTGTTCTTCTCAAAATGAATTGTAAACCCCAAAGATTTTAAGGCAACGCATAACAGAAAAAGTTGTTAATGATCTTAAAATATCCTTTAATAATATTTTAGAGCCTTTACCAGGGATCTTAATGGATAAGACAATGGATGATAAACAAAATTACCCTTTCTCTAAATGAAATTATTGGCTGTAAATTTTGGACAATCAGAATCTATTAAACAATAACGTTATTTTATAACTTTAGTTACTCAAGGATCTAAAGGAATAAGACAATGGCTGATAAATTGATGTCTGTCCCAACGAATGATAAACAAAATTACCCCTTTAGTAGATTAAAATTAGTTTTTGAAACATTTAAACACACCAACTAATCAAAATTCACTAAAGTCCCCAAAAGTTGTTAAGCTAGCATATAAATAAAACGGTAATGTAACACTTTGAGGACTAGTTTAATAAACAGCCAATCGTCCCCTCTCTCTCTCTCTCTGCTTGTACACAGTATTTAAATGTAAACAAAGATCAGCTGATTGTATATTAGGGTACAATTGGTGTGCAATTGCCGCGTAAAATTATGTAACTTACAATGTCGAATATTAACCCTTCCCATGACAAAATTCCTTTGCTCTTGAAGCTCTCCTTAACATCCCTGTGTTGGTAATTTACAGTCAAATGTCCCCTCCCTCCCTTTTATTTACCTTTTATCTAAAGCTGTAATGTAGGGCGTATGAACTGTGTGTAAATTTCTGCCCCTAACTGTCAGAATCCTTCCCCCAGAGAGAAAACTCCACAAGGGCCGCACTGCCTCTATTGAAGGATCTAAACAAGATTATAAGTTGGGTCAAGTGAAGTTCAAGGTGAAATATTGCTGGTAACAATTGCTTCCTGGTTTCTAGGATTATTACAAGGATCCTGGATCTAGCATTATAAGAAATAATAATGAAGCTACAGCTTCTATTCCATGAAAACTTTTGCCTTTTTGTAATGGTTATTTATCGCATTGTATTATAGACAGCTTTCGACTGATATTAAAATGAAATAACAAAACTGGTATTAATTTCGTGATTTTTATTTTACTATTTGTAGAAAACTGTTGGTAATAAGAAGCTGTACATGATTTTCCGCTATAGCTGAGAACTGGTTATAATCCAGCAGATATTAATCGGTTTCAGACAATTAAGCAAAGTCTATAGAAATTATCATATGGAAAATGGACAATTCACATAAAAATTGGTTCTGGTTGAAAGTATATTTAAGAGCCAGCTTTTTTATTTTAAAGAGGGTAGAATGAGGGGTTTCAAGTTTGAGGGTTGGGGGATGGACGTTTATGTTAAATGGCAAAAGATTTTTTTAAAAATTTTTACTTATAGACCTCCACTTAAGAACTGCTGAACTGTTTGGGTTCTCAAATTTTAGGTCAACTTCACATGGTCCTAAGATAGGTTTACAGGTTTTAGGCTATTTTTCTGTGCATTCACTAGAATAATTAAAAATTACCTGCAGTATAATTATAAGGATTGCTAAGAGTCCTCCTGGCATCATCTATGATAAGAACTAGAGATCTGACAGCCATGGGACCCGGGGCGGCTCCTGTCCGACACGATACACGGGTAGAACTTAACTAAACAAAAGGGGGTCAGTTTTTTTTGCGTATTTTCCGTAAAGTTGTTTGTCAAATGCTCTTATTAAGTCAAAGTGTTCTTAAATATAACAAAACGTAGTCTTAAACCGAAAGATGTAAAGGGATAAGACAATGGCCAATAAATTGATGTATGTTTCCAATGATGATACACAAAATCAGATTGATGAAATGTTTACCCTTTAATGAAAGTAAAAGGATTCTTTGGCTTAACAACTTTGGGGACTTTTAACGCTTAATATTGAAAGGGAAGGCTCGTGTGAAACTCAACTCTATATTAAACAAAATTGGGTCAGTTTTTCGCGTACTTTCCGTAAAGTTGTGTGTCAAATGCTCTTTTTAAGTCAAACTGTTCTTAATTATGACAAAACGTAGTCTTAAACCTATAGATCTAGAGGGATAAGACAATGGCCAATAAATTAATGTATATTTCCAATGATGATACACAAAATCAGATTGATGAAATGTTTACCCTTCAATGTAAGTAAAAGGATTCGTTGGCTGAACAACTTTAGGGACTTTTATTGAACTTTGATTTGTTGGTTAATTAAGTTGAGTGTCAATGAAATGTACCATCAATTTATCTGCCATTGTCTTATCCCTTTAGATCCCTGAATTTATGAAAGACAATGTGAATGAGAACATGAGCGGCTGTGATGACACAAATTTCTTTTTATATGGAAATTAAGTTAAGGCTTTTGTTGTAATATTTCTACAGATCTAAAGGGATAAGACAAAGGCTGATAAATTTATGTACATGCCAAATAATGATACACAAAGTTAATTCTTCTGTAGATTACCATTAATTAGGAAAAAATTGTATGAAGTCCCCAAAAGTTGTTAAGCCAACGGATAAGAAAAAGTTATTATAAAACTTTGGGGACTAGTATAATAAACAGCCCAATGTCACCTCACTTTCTAAGACATTTGACTGTAAATTATACTGAGCTATTTTTAAAAAAATTCTTTTTTAACTAATAAATTCATTCCATAAAAGGGTCAATTTTGATTACCATCATTAGGCATGTACATCAATTTATACTCCATTGTCTTATCCCAATTCTTGAATATTTCCGAGGGTTGGAAGCCGCAACTTTAGCTTAAAGTTCAATATTGCTCTTATCGTCAATTTAGGCATGTTAGAAAAGTCTTATCGATTTCAAACTTGGCATGAAGCAATGGGGTACAATTTATTTAGCAAGCATAGCATCTCTATAATCATTCCAATAAAGTCTGTATGTTCATATTGAAAATGTCTTTTTAAAACTAAATATCTGTCTTCTGTGTGTACGAAAGGATCTCGCGAACTGATATATGGCTCTCTCTCATTTAAAGTGAAGCTTCTTAAAGGTGCTAAGATGCTTTATAACTATTATAGGGGAAGGTACCACCATCCTCTTTATAGAATTCACCACAACTCACGCCTCCCTCCCCTCTAAAAAAAATTCTTTTAAAATTTTTTTAAGGCCTCTAGGGGCTTTGCCGATAGAAGACTTAATATAATGCCAGTGGCTGTATTTAATGTTTGAAGCTAAAATGATAAAACAATCTGCTGGTTTGGTGCGCGGCTGTCGAGCTCTTATAATTTCTATTCTTAGCAAGTAGGCCATAACTATATATATGTATATTGTATAATAAGGCGGGAATTTAAAGGGATAAGACAATGGCAGATACATTGATGTACATCCCTAATGGTGATGCACATAATTACCCATTACAAGATTACAATTAAAATCTTTGGTTACTCAACTCAATGAACCAACCAATCAAAATTTAAATAAAGTCCTCAAAGTTGTTAAGGAAACAAATAATAAAACGTTATTAAATAACTTTAAGGACTCGTGCAATAAACAGCCCAATGTCCCCTCCCTTCCTAAGAATAAGGGCACACAAACACTAACACACCAGGGATTTTAGGGGATAAGACAATGGGCGATAAACTGATGTACACCCCCAAAAACAAATAATACAATACCTTTCATGCAAGTTAAAGTCATTGGTAGAATTGTTTAAATTAAGGTATGCTAAGTGGATCCAGAAATGAAGGGGACATTTGACAGTAAATTTTACTGGTATCCAACGTTTTTTTAACCACATTATCCCATACATTTCCAATAATTTAAGTTCCAATTCAAACTTTTCTCCAATAATTTTTATTTCTAGAAAGGATTACATTGTCTATTATCATTGGGGTTGTACGCACATCAATTTATTGCTCCTTAATATCCTAGAAATGGATGACTTACCCGTGTCTTGTCCACTTTGCATGGGATATTATCTAGAAGGATGGAGATGGAGCTACCAATGTTCAAGTTGACACCTTCAACAGTGATCAAAGTGCCTCCGGATCTAAGAAAATATCAGAATCAGTGTGCCTCAATGTAGCATATTAGGTCCAAATGAAACTTATAGCTGGCTAAAATAACGATCCCCTTCTTCCCTCCCTTCCTACTGGATAAACGAACCAATTAATATAGTACAGGCAACAATTTTCCCGTGTCATTATATCACTTATATTATACATCCATTTGATGAGCAAAAGAAAAAATATACCCTTTTTCGTCTGCTAGCCTATTGTTTTCTGCTACCTAGCTGTGTTAATATTCCCGTGGATGATTTTCAAAGACCCAATTGAAAGTCGGCACAAGGTCATTGCGATAGGGAATCATAGTTATTGAACCCTTTCTCCCCCTAGTGTTTTAATCTAATATTTGAACCCAGGGAAAAGGGAATGTGATTCTGACCAACAATTCTGCAGGAAAATTTCCCCACAACCCCCTTCTATTTTTTCTCCCCTTCTTAACCACTCCCCTTCAGTTAAATGAAAAAACACAAGTTTTACTCCAACAAAATATTAAATTTAGCAGCCCATGATTTGAACCAAAGGAAAAAAAGAGGGAAATGTCCTATGGATGCACTAACCTTGGACCAATGGTGGGAGTGACGCTCGCCAGAATCACCTCCCTGTATCTGAACTTGACGGCTGACTGGATGATTCCGTGCTCCGTGCGCAGCCTGACGGCCAGGTCAGTTTCACGGCCAGACTTTCCGGTACGACAGCTAATTCGCACAGAAACCTAGAATAAATAAAATATTATTTACTGTTTAAAAACAAGGATAACAACATCGATAAGCAGCAAAGCACAAAGAAATCAGAAGAAACGACAAAATAAGTTGTAAAGCAGTGGTCATAACAATATAAAGAGTAAAAATTATGAAACCTTAAAAACAATATATTTTTATGATAACGCCAAAAAATGCATAAAAATGAGGAGTGTTTGTACCTGGTAGTCTATGACAGCACAGGGAATGTTATCCAGGTAAATATTTCCCTGAACCTGTTGCAGAGTCGTGGCCAGGTTACTTCCCTCTATAGTTATCTCAGTACCTCCATCAACTGGTCCTAAACACAGGAATAGGTATTACTAATGTGATTTATCCTATTATATAAAGTAGTAAGCGTTTTTTGTCTGTCCCGAAGGATCTCGCTAACCGCTGAACCGATATTGTTCTCCTTTACAGTGAAGCTTCTTATAGGTCCTGGGAAGGTTTTAAACTATTTTTCGAGAGGGTGTCTTAACCCCCCTCTCCCCCAAAAAATAATTTTTATAACTCTTTGGAAACTCAAATTTAAAATAGGATTAGGTCGACTTTTCCTTCTACTACCAGTGCAGTGCCCCTAGAGGCTTCTAGGGGGCATAGCCGCTAGTAGAAGATATAACAGTTTTAGAATAGAAGCAATGGTACTCCGGTTCTAAGCCATTCTGAAAAATTATGTCTAGCATCGTATTATATCCAGTTTTCTATGAATATGAAAATGTACAATCATAATTTTGATGTTTTTTAGTAATTAGAATTTCGCCACTGAGTCGATATGGTTCTTCTTTACAGTGAAGCTTCATGTAGGTCCAGGGAAAGTTTTTAACTATTTGGAGGAAGGGTATCTACACCCAACAAGGAAACCCTTACCCCCAAAAAAACAACATTTTTTCCTTTTCTTTTAAAAACTAAAATTGAAAGTGAAGGGTCGACTTACCCTACCCCGCAAGTGGAGGGTGGTGGTACCCTACTCAGAAATTGTAAACCTTCCCAAGACCTATGCGAAGCTACATTGTAAAGTAGAACCAAATAGGTTGATCATTGGGTACAGAATCCTATTACTTTGTATAATAAGAAATGTAAACTATACCTGATAATGGTTGTACCTGATCAATCCTTGGTTGCGAACACACACACACACACACAGATATTCAAGAGACAGACACACACATCCAAGAGACAGACACACTCACACACACAGACATTCAAGAGACAGACACACACACACACACACACACACACACACACAGACATTCAAGAGACAGACACACACAAACATCCAAGAGACAGACACAAACACACACACACACATCCAAGAGACACACACACACACACACACACGCACACACGTACACAAACAGACACACACACACACACAAGGTAAACTATACCTGATAATGGTTGTCAATCCTTGGCTGCGGACAACACAGACACTACACACACACACACAGACACACCCACACAGACACACACACACACACACACACAGACACACGCACACACACACACACACACAAACACAGACATCCTATTAAGGAATGTAAACTATACCTGATAATGGTTGTACCAGATCAATCCTTGGCTGTGGACACACATCACTCTGTCCTGTGGGGCAGGCAGTCGTAAATTCACATCCAGATCCACACCAAACACATCCTTAATAATGGATTTATTATTACTTGGATCTTATACCAGATTTTCATGTTCTCTAATAAAGTTAACTCTCTAGCGGGCTAAAATAACGATCTTCCTCACTATCCTTCACCCTGTCCCCTTCCCTTATACTGGATAAACAGCCCGACCAATAAATACGAGAGTATATTGAAACCTAAATAACGACAATTTTTCTCCTGTCATAAAATCAAAATAAAATATATTCTCAATCCATTTCCTTAGTAGAACAGTTTTAAGTCCTCTCATTGACACCTTGAACATACTCTGCGTTTGAATTGCAATGTAACGCGCTCAATCACCCAGAGCTGGATCTTTAAAAGCGTAGCCGTGGCCGTAGTCGTGGTCAGAGTTACAGCCACCAACCTAATAGCGATCTTTAAATCATATTAACCACGCGTAATCGTGGCCACAAAAAAAAATGCGATCTTTAAATCATATTGACAACGCGTAGTTGTAATCGTAGCGTGGTTAACCACGCTAAAAGTGACCACAGTCCGTTGGTGTGGCTAAAGCGTTGCTAAAGCCACGAAGACAGCTGCTTTTGATAATTTTAACGTAAAACTATTGAAAACATAAATTATAATTGTTAAATGAATGTATGAATAATTGTACGGGCATGGAATATTTTATTTAAAAACTATCATAAAAATATTTTAATTGTGGTTTTTATAAATAATAAAATAAAAGTAAATTATAAAAGTTAGGATGTAGTTTATTTATATGATGTATAAAATAACGTACGGGCATGGAATGATTTGTTAATATTGAACCGTCACATATGGGTATTGGGTAATACTAATAAAGTATGTTGCCTGTGTTACATAAAGAGACAGTTTTTAGGAAATTAATATGATAAAACTATAAATATAATTAAATTAAATTAAATTCTTTTGGGGATTTATTACTGCAATATTATTGATAAGGTTGGAATATGATTACATTTTTTAAATTTTAGTACCTAATTGAATGTATTTTTTTATTTATATTGAATTTATTGGACTCTCCCTTTGTCTTGTGTGTAGTGGCTGTCTGTCCAGCCGTGCTGGGCAATTGGCCGGGCGTGCAATGTCGTGCTGTGCCGTGCCCCGGCACGATATAGGCCATACCAGCCGTAGTACCAACTACATTGGCTCATGCCATTAATAATATGTAAATATTACAAACATTTAAAATGTGTTATCAAAATAGTAATTTTGTATAAAACATAATTTCATTTCTCTGATGAAAATAATTTATTTTTAGATGGGCCATAAAAGATTTTAGATATCCTTAATTCTAGGATAGCCGGCATTGCACTTCTGTAAAATCATTTAAAAATCCATGTTTTATTAGCAGCACTGTGGCGACGACTACGGCTACAGCTACAACCACAGCTACGCCTACGACAACGACTACAACTACAACTACAGCCATGACTACGGCCACGGCTACAGCCACGCCAACGGCTACACATTTAAAGATCCAGCTCAGGAGAGTAAGGTTACCCCTATTACACCACCTTTGTTTAGAAGTCCTAACTGTGCACAGTAATGAGTTGCGCCTGTTTTGAACCAAGGCATTCCCCCTGACCAGTGTTTCGGAGCCGGAGCCGGGAGCAGCAACATTTTTGGTAGAGCCGGAGCCGTATTTTTCGTTAAAAACGGCTCCGGCTCCGGATTAGCTAAAAATGATTTTTTAAAGTAATATTATAATTTGGCAACGGTCTATTTCCATATAATAAACTGAAAAACTATTGTTACTTAACAAATAGACACACATCCTTCTACTTTTATATAACTTTAATCAAATAAAAGCAAAATATTTTATATTATTTATTTTATTTTATCAAATTCAATAATGAAAAAAAATTGATATATTAATTTTAAGGTAGGAGCCGGAGCCGCATCAAAATTAAACGGCTCCGACACCCTGCCCCTGACATAGCAGAAGTAGGAAACATTTTTAACGTCTTCATCTTAGAGCCAGGGAAATAATCATTAATAATGACCAAAATTTTATTCCTGGAAAAATATCTTCAACCGTGAGAAAATATCGGTAAACGTGGGAAAACTTACCTAAATCTTGGGTCCTGCTGATACAGAGAGAGCAGTCTGAGTGTCCCTTGTAGCTGCCAACAAGTCCACACTTGTACAAGGATATGTTGGTACGGTCAACTAGGTGAGAGGCGTCCCAGAGCACGCTAAATAAAGAAATAAGATAGTGGAGTGCCTCAAGGTAACATATTAGGTCCCACACCACACTAAATAAAGAAATAAGATAGTGGAGTGCCTAAAGGTAACATATTAGGTCCCACAGCACACTAAATAAAGAAATAAGATAGTGGAGTGCCTCAAGGTAGCATATTAGGTCCCACACCACACTAAATAAAGAAATAAGATAGTGGAGTGCCTCAAGGTAACATATTAGGTCCCACAGCACACTAAATAAAGAAATAAGATAGTGGAGTGCCTCAAGGTAGCATATTAGGTCCCACACCACACTAAATAAAACAATAAGATAGTGGAGTGCCTCAAGGTAACATATTAGGTTCCTTAGCACACTAAATAAAGAAATAAGATAGTGGAGTGCCTCAAGGTAGCATATTAGGTCCCACAGCACACTAAATAAAGAAATAAGATAGTGGAGTGCCTCAAGGTAACATATTAGGTCTAGATACAGGCATCATAGGTTAACAAGCAAATTTTGCCCAAGCTGCAAAAATGTAATTACCCACTCCCCCCCCCCCCCCCCATTAGGAGGAGAAAAAATGGAAATATTAATGAATTGTCTAATTTAAGTTTCTTCTCTATTTGATTTTTACATTACAATATGTATATGTGGCTCAGCTGATGTTTTAAGTAGATTGAACTTAATTTTTTCTTCTCCCCCCCGCCCTCTCTTTAGCAAAGGATCACATGCAAATTTTAAACTCCTGCTATAAAAAATTATGAAAACATCCTTGAAGGCAAAGTTGCATGTAACCTTCTTAGTAAAATGCTCTTATTCAGTCAAAATGTTCTTAATTATTAACAAATGCTCAGTTTATGTTTGGTCATAATTAATAACGGCTTGACTTAATAATAACTAAAAAGGTTACGACCAAAATTATGAAAAATACACAAAAAATTATTTTACCTTATGGTAGCATTTATCATGGGAAGATTTGCTTGATATTTATAACTGCTTGTACGTTCACATGTGACTGTGTCACCATCCAGTTTAGCTGGCACTCGAAACTTAGCATCCTCGATCTCAACCTAAAATTACCAGGACAGATTTAGTAAAATTACCCAAATTTTTGAGAACTGAACTTTGGGTACCCAGGGTGTGCAGTAATATTTATTAATAGTACCCAAAGTTTTTAAGCCAATGAATTATAAAAAAAGAACTTTGGGTTCCCAGGAAGCGCGGTAAGATTTATTAATAGTACCCAAACATTTATTATTAGTACCCAAAGATTTGAAGTAAACAAATTATAAAGCAGAAAAAATTGTAATGGAATTAATTTGCTTTGGGTACAACAATGAATTGAGGGAAACTGCATGGAGGGGGACACTGGACTGTTTTTACACTAGTCCCCAAAGTTTTTATAATAGCGCTTTCTTATTTGTTGGCTTAACAACATTGGGGACTTTTTATTGTATTTTGGTTGAATAGTTCCTTAAGTAGGACAATTTAACAACTAATGTGATCTAATTATGTATATGATAATTGGTAATGTACATCAATTTATCGGCCTTTGTCTTATCGTAATAAAAGTAACTTACCTCACACAAGAATCCATCATTGGATGCGCCAGCCCCACCCAGGTCAGGAATATTGCTGACGGTCAGGCTCAACTCCTGTGGGACTCCGTTGGGTATAAAGAGATCCTTGGAGACCTGGACACGCGGGCAGTAGTCCGCCCCGCGGGATATCACCTGAGATGGGTTGTCCTGAAAGTTTACAAGTTAATTTTGATCAAATAGAAGATTCATTTTTTACACTAAACAATAAAACAATTGATTCTATTGATGGCATTGAAAGAAGTATAAATCTATAAAACAAACAAGACTATGCACGTTTTTTTTTAGTAATTTAGCTACCTAAATTTGTTAAATCGAATAAAGAAAAATAAGTTGCACCATTGTTTTATATGAAAAAATTCGAAATGTTACAACATTATTTTTATAAAATATCATCAAATGATTTGTTCAGTTCAAAGTTCAACCCCCTATTTTTAATTTTAGTTTTAAAAAAATGGGGGTTAATCCGCTCACAAATAGTTATAAACCTTCTTGGGCCATAAGGAGAACCATATAAGTTCAGCGGTTAACAAGATCCTATGGTACAAAAAGACAAACTGCTACTTTATTATAAAAAAATAACAGTAATAATGGAAAGAGAGATTTATCAGAGCTAACAATGGAGTACCACAAGGTAGTGTACTAGTGTCTATATATAATATACCTGTAATAATGGGAAGAGAGATGTATCAGAGCTGACAATGGCCTCTTTACAGATATCTCCAGATGAAGATGTATGGGTACACCTATACTCATAACAATATACTCAATATTACAAGTGATTTTCTAAGCTCCTATATAAGATAGATGGCGCGTCTTGTAATTTCAGAGTTAAAGCAACCATTCGCCGGATTGCATGACCTTTGTCGATAACCATTGAACCAATTGGATTCTACTCTTCAGGGAATATATCTACTGGTCCTGTAGTGGTTTTAAGCTATTTTCCTAGGGGTTGGGGTGCCCCCAACCCACAAAAAAAACCTCCTAATTTTTTAAAGTACCTAAACTTTTATCTTTTCTATGCCTGATATTTTTTGTTTTTTTTTGGTACCTAATTAGGGTAACGCGGGGTAATTCCGGTCAATTTTTTTCTTCAACTTAAAAAAAAACATACTTCCCAAAAACTTTTTCCGGTTTTTAAGAGTGCAAATGAACGATATGGCAATAACGAAGAAGCCTGTCTTGGTCCCATTAAGATCTCGCAACTAGAAGTCGGTCAAAAATCGGTTTAAAGGGCGGCGGTTGGCCTATACCGGAATAGCCCCACCGGTGGGGCTATTTCGGTCAGTTGACTTTGGGGGGGTAGAACACCCCCTTAAAGTATTTTTTTTTTTAATTTTAAACTATGAGTAGAAAGCTGAGGTCATTAGCTTTCTAACAGTACTAGTCGCATGCAGATCAGACAATTTTTTGACAACATTTTCCCCATTTTAAAAAAGTCAGTAAAATCGCAAAAAAAAACATCAATTTTTTTCATGCAAACTTTTAAAAAAAAATCATACTTTTTATTATATGATTAGGTTTTTTTAAGCTTTATACATAAATTAGAGGCAATTTCTGATTCGCAGGTCTTGGAATTTCTTGAAAAAAGTGATTTTTTCCAAAAAAATTTTTAATTTTAAAAATCCTGCCAGTTTTGACAGCAGTTTTTGATACAATTTTTCTTGTCTCAAATTGGCTAGGATTGACCTACAAGGGTGGTTAAGGTGTCTAAAGATGCAAAATTACATGCCTGACAATTAACTCGAAATGATATGGGGTCTAACTCTAATATTTCAACACATTTTATGCAACAGGAATTTTGAAAATGCAAAATTTTGAATATGTACTCTAAATCTTGGAGATAGAACCCATATCCTGGGGAGTTTTTGTTAGGACATGCAAAGAGCTTTCTATAGACACCTTAAACACCTTTCTAGCTTAATCCTAGCCGATTTGACATAAAAAATCCAAACCGCGCAAAAATCGCGAACACCCTCTTATACGAAAAAGATGTAAGAGTTTCATATGGAATTTAAAATCTTCTAGCGGTCTTTCTATTAGACATACCCCTTCTTACATGAGCCAATGCAGCTGATACATCTTCAGGCAAATATTTAAGGCGTTCCTTTGGGTGATATACTCTTCCCATTACTATAAAAATGTGTCTGAAAAATTTTAAATGTCTTTACAATTTGAAAAGCTTAGGCAACAAAACATGACATAATACAAGCAGTAAAATGACTAATAATGTACATCTAACAACAGGCAAGGGAAGGTTAAAGCCTTTGTCATGAATTGAGGTTGTTCATGCTTCCAGATCACCTGAAAAAAAAGTTAGGGTATTATAAATTTATAAATACAGTAATAAAAAAAAAGTAAAAAAAGTGACCGGAATAGACCATATTTTTGAGACGAAAAAAAAATTATGAAAAAATCAAGTTAGAACAACGCCTCCAATTGCAAACGATAAATCAATGCCATATCTTTCATTTTACAAAAACCCGCGGGTCAATAGGACTTACCATTTTTCACAATTTTAGGTTGAACATGGCCTATTTTGAAATTTTTTTTTTGCAAATTTTTTGCAACTTTTTGAGGGCAAAAAAATCATAGAAGGAGTGATCTGACAAAAATTTGCTGAAGTAAGAAATGAAAGTATAGGCAATAAACTACAACTTTGCTTTTCTGAAGATCTCTCGCAAACGTTTAGAACACCGTTAAAAAACGGTTTTAAAAAAGTTAGTCGAGTGACCGGAATTAGACCCCCCTACCGCATTTACCCCGCGTTACCCTAGTTGCCGCTAGTTTCAAATAAATAATAATGAAGAAACAGACTTTATGAGATTGTATATTGTTCCTGTTGGCAAAGATGCACCACATGCAAGACCAGCGACCAGACCCTACGCAGTCCAGGCAAGTACTGCGGGCTCCACAATCAAACAGGATTAACTCTGTTGAAACAAACTCCTAAAAAATAGGGGGTCATATTTTGCGTATTTTCTGTAAAGTTGTGTTTAGTCTAACTGTTCTTAATTCAAATGATCAACTCTTTCGAAACAAACTAATAAACAAAGGGGGTCATTTTTTTGCGTATTTTCTTAAAGTTGTGTGTAACTGTTTAGTCAAATGTGCTTGTTAAGTCAAACTATTTTTAATTATGACCAAATGATAAACTGTCGAAACAAACTCCTAAACAAAGGGGGGTCATTTTTTTTTGCGTATTTTCGGAAGTTATGTGTTAACATTTTGTCAAATGCGCTTGTTAAGTCAAACTGTTCTTAATTAAACAAATTGATGGTTTAACATATTTATAATCATGACAATAATACAAAGTAGAATAATGGCTGTCCATCTGTCTGTCTTAAGATCTCGGTAACTGCTAAACCTATTAGGTTCTCTCTTCAAAATTATAGCTTCTGGTCTTGAGGTAATTTAAAGCTATTTTCTTGGTGGTTGGCCAACCCCTACCCCTCCCAAAAAAATAAAAAAAAGTAAAAAAACTCTTTAGGAATATAGATATTGGTCCTCCGGTGGTTTAAAGCTATATAAAGTCAGTTATGCATGAACAGTTGAATTTCTGAGGATAAAGCTTGCCTTGGGGAAAATTCCAAACATTGCACGGTTGGACGGTTTATCATGGAGGAAGGAGACTGTTTATTATACAGGTTTAAAAAAGAGAGTGGTAGGTTTCGGGTAAAATCCGTAAAGGTTATGTGTTGTAAGTTAAAAATAGTAGTAGAACGATAAAAATTTATGTTAACTTTTAAAAAAAATTTGTCTATAGTTCTTTTCAATAAGAAATACACATATTTAGTGAATATCATCGTTCTAACACTATTTTTAAGCCTTAAAACACACACCTTTACTGATTTTACCAGAAACCTACCCCTCTTTTTATAATAAAATAGTCTTATTCGTCGGATTAAACAATTTTGGGGACTTTCTTGAAAATTTGAAAAGTTTAATGTCCAAACGTTTCAAAACCACTCATTTTATTTTACAGAAGGGATGAAGATGTAGATCAAGCCATTGTTCTAACCCTTTAGATTATTTTGTCTGGTTGGGTATCTTGGGGTAATAAATCTATTTGCCTACCTTTGATGCGCTGCTCAGGGTTATCGCTAGTTTCATAGTTACATGATCCTCGCCTGCGGGAATGGAAGGACGGCTGTTCAACGGCGGCGGCGGACACGTGAGACCGCCGATTCCTGACGGCGGATAAATAGCGGCCCGGGCCACGGCTCCGTCGTAAACACACAAATATTCGTCGCCTATTCAAATACAAAAATATAATTTTTGGAATGCTAGCAGCTGCGTCATTTAAGGTCTCTTAATTAGAGGGTAAAGGGTTTAAATAAATGCATGTCTCCAACCAATAGCGTCGGGAATATTAACACAATAATTCGCTACAAAAGAGTAGAAAGCAATTTGCTAGCAGACGAATAAGGATTAAGGTAGGGGACATTTATTAAATTTTAATTGGTTGGTTCATTCAGTTGATTGTCTAAACTTTTCCAACACTATTGTAATCTACATGAGGGGGTAATTTTGAGTATCATCAATGGGGATGTACATTGTACATCAATATTATCAGCCATTGTCTTATCCCTTTAGATCCCTGGATAATCCCAAAAATAATTTTTGTTTTCCTGTGGGAGGCTCTGGTAAAGATGAAATCTGGAGGCTGATGTTCGTCATCTCTGATACTCCAATAGCCTAAATAACAAGGATGTCAACATACATATGTAGCGAAGCACAAAAAAAATAATAATGTGAGTTATAGAGCAGATTATAGGTGCCATTTGTACAGTATTACGAGCTTCTAGGGGCACTTAGTGTGGGAGGGAGGGCCGAGGGGGAGTCGACACCCCTCCCCCCCTATATTGATTAAGTGTTTAGAAAGAATAGAAGTAATTTTCTCTTTTTTTGGGGGGGGGGGGGAGGAGTTTTTTTTTTAGGAGGAGGGTGGAGATATGCAACGCTCCCCCAAAATATAAAAAACCTTTCCTGGGGTTGTAAGAAGATTTACTGTAAAGGAAAGCCGAATTGGTTCAGCGATTAGCCAGATCCTTGGCTACAGACAAAAAAAGCTTACTACTTTATATGATTATCTTATGCCTTAAAATGACTGGACAAAAGCATACCTCTGGAAATATAGTCTCCAGCTGGACACACAGGCCAGGGCCTCCCAGATACAACCAGGAGCCAGCTCCAGCTCCACCAGGATCTGAATATCCGACGCCACGACACGAGGAGGACAGACTGCACTCATTTTCTAAAACAGAGAACAAGGTATAATATTTCTCGTATTCATTCGAATCCGGTGGAAAGGAACCGGTTCTCATCCATATGAAAAAATATGTCTCGCATCGTATTATATCCAGCTTTCTACGAATATAAAAATGTACAATAATAAGATTGAAACCAGTTTTTTAGTCCGTGCCTTCGGTAATTCGGGGCTAAAAAAACTAGTTTTAATCTTATAATTGCACATTCTATATCCGCGGAAAGCTGTTTATAATACGATGCGAGAAATAACTATTCCAGTATGGCTTTGAAACCGGATAATATCCGCTGATTTAGAAACGGTTTTCAGCTATTTTCATTTTTTAGAACAGAACAAAAGGAAAAGTTATTTATCACATTGTATTGTGACAGCTTTCCACGGATAATAAAATGAAAAATTATAAGATTAAAACAGACACGTTCTTCGCTAATAATAGTCAGCAATCTATCTTAAATAGCAGCCGAGTAAATCACATTTCCTATATTGCATTACGTACAAAGTGAAATATTGTGTAGTGGACACTACTAATAAAAAGTCAGCAATATATCTATTTCAAATAGCAGCCGAATAAATGACATTTCCTCTATTGCATTACAGACTGACGGACAGACAAAGTAGCTTCAATATAAAAAAAATCATTAATCTATCTATATCAAATAGCAGCCGTGTAAATCAAATATCCTCTTTTGCATTAAAGACTGACAGACGGAGAGACAAAGGGAATTAAAGAGTAGCTACGCTACTGAAACAATGGGAACTGACCTAGAGAACACCATCCACAGAAAGGATCACGCCTAGCCAGACACTCCCCACAGAACTCAGAGTCTACGCAGTCGGCTATATGAAGGTAGCGGAGTCTACGCGGTGTCATAACAAGCAACTGTGAAGATCCTGCCACTAGAATACCTAGAAATAATGAACTATGAGTCTACGCAGTCAGCTATATGAAGATGGCGGAGTCTACGCGGTGTCATAACTAGCAACTGTGAAGATCCTGCCACTAGAATACCTAGAAATACAGAACTATGAGTCTACGCAGTCAGCTATATGAAGGTAGCTGAGTCTACGCAGTGTCATAACCAGCAGCTGTGAAGATCCAGCTACAAAAATATCTAGAAAATAGAAATATAGAGTTGTGAAAGTAGGGAGGTGGTACACCCCCCTAAAATAGTTTAAACCTTCCCTAGACCAATGAGAAGCTTCAACATAAAAGAGAATCATATTGGTTCAGCGGTTAGCAAGATCCATCGGTACAGACAGTCAGACATCGTGTTACTTTATTACAAGGATATTCCAGTAATAACTGTGTATGGTAAATTAAATTAATCCTCCTGTAGAGGAGAACCATATCGGTTCAGCGGTTAGCATGGTCCTTCGATAAAGACAAGTAGACAGACATTCTGTTACTTTATTAAAAGGATAATCAAGTAATAACTGTACATGGTTAATACATGTTTATTGCATCAAAAATATAGAAAATCTTTGTCTTAAACAATGTATATAAAGTTTACCATATTGGGGAGATGATCAGGGATTTACAGGGATAAGACAATGACCGATAAATTGTTGTACATCCCCAATGATTATACACAAAATTACCCCTTCTGTAGATTAAAATTAGTGGTTGAAACGTTTGTACATTCAACCAATCCAAATTTTAAGTCCCTTAAGTTGTGAAGCCAACGAATGAGAAAAAGTTATTATAAAACTTTGGGGACTAGTGTAATAAACAGCCCATTGTCCCCTCCCTTCCTGTGAGATGATAGTGTAATACAGTAATGTTCTAATTACCATATTAATAGTTGTGCCATTAAAAGGACCCTCCGCGCAATTTTTTTATAATGTATATTCTAATACTGGGATCAAAAGGGATAAAGCAATGGCCGATAAATTAATGTACATACCCAATGATAGTACACAAAATTACCCATTATGTAGATTACAATTAGTGGTTGAAACATTTGGATTCTAAATTGAATTTAAGTCCTCAAAGTTGTTAAGCCAATGAATAAGAAAACGTAATTATAAAACTTTGGGGACTAGTGTAATCAGAGAACAATATCTTTACTTGGGATATTTTCATTATAAAATTCTTATACCACAGAGAGTCCTTTAAAAGCTATAAACATAATTACATTTCTAGTATGGCTTCAAAACCGATTAATATCCGGCAAGATTCGAACTGGTTATGAGCCATACTGAAAAATCATGTATCGTTTCTTATTATAAAGAATTTTATAAAGACTTATATAGCCCGGGACCTTGAACACACGGGCTAAAACAACTGGTACAGATCCTATAATTTTTATTTTACTTTCCGCGGAATACTGTCTATAATACGATGCGACTATATATTATGATATTATTCCTTCGGCTCCAATAACTCTTATGATCCTTAAGTAGTAAGCTGTTTTAGTCTGTAGCGAAGGATCTCGCTAACCGCTAAACCGATACGGTTCCCCTTTACAATGAAGCTTCGTATAGATCTATGCAGGGAAATTCGTTCGCTAATAAACTTTGGGGACTTTTATTGAATTTTAACTGGTTGGTTCATTTAGTTGAGTGTCCAAACATTACAACCACTAATAGTAATCTACAAAAGAGGTAATTTTGTTCATCATCATTGGGTATGTACATCAAATTATCAGCCATTGTTTTATCCCTTTAGATTCTTAATAGAGAACTATAAGTAACAAGAGCAAATTTTTAATAAACGCAATAATAATAATTATCTCAACCTCCCATGATTTGAAATTAATTAAAAATGGGGTTCCGATTAGGTTAGGTACAGGGTAGCCCCCCCCCCCCCCCCCCCTAAGACATAAGAAAGTAGATATAGGGTTGGTTCTGTGATATCAAAAAGTAAATTAGAGTTTAGTTGATAAATCTAAAATATTTAAGCTGTACTGACATAAGAAATACCCTAATTATAGAGAAGCTACGCTTCTAAACTCCCAGAAAGAATATTAAGTGGATGAGACCCGGGAGTGAGGGAGGGGACATTGGTCTGTTTATTACACCAGTCCCCAAAGTTTTAAAATAAAGAAATCTTATTCGTTGGCTCAACAACTTTGCGGACTTGAATTTTGATTGGTTGGTTTATTAATTTCAGTGTTTCAGTGTTCAACGTTTCGACCACTAATTTTACATTACTAAAATGGTGTTAATTTTACGTATCATAATATGGGATGTACATCAATTTATCGGCCATTGTCTTATCCCTATAGATCTTTGGGATGGGACACAATAATATATAAGAATTAGGATGGGGCCATTTTATTAGGATTGTATTTAGTCGTTATAGGAATCAAGTATTCCATAGATGAATAGGATAACTATATAACATAAGAAATTGTTGTTTAATAAGATGAAAATCAACATGTTTTAAATGGACGTACGGACATTGTAGAAACTATTATAGAGTTGCTACGCTTCCTAAATCGTACCTAACTACTACAGGAATGACATTGCAAAGTTTGATATCGATAAGTCATTTCTAACATGACTTAATTAACGAAAAGAGCTAACAGTTCTGAACGGACGTACATACCGACCCTAATTATAGAAAAGCTTAGCTTTTAAAACTACTTACTGTCAAGAATAGGTTCATTGTCCGCGGCTAAGAAAGTATCTACAATTTCCGCAGAGGTCGGAGTTACCAAGATCTAAAAGAAGAAAATAATATTTTTTATTTCAAAGATTTTCTAAAAACAAATTCGAGGATTTTTCGAAGCCGACTAATATCAGCGATATCAATATTAGTTATCGGCCATACTGAAAAATCATGTATAGCATCGTATTACAGACAATATTCCATGAATACAGAAATAACAACATAATATTATTGGAGTTTCGTTTTTTTTTTAATTTACGAACCGCTTATAGTTTCTTCTATAATACAACTTAGTACTAACTTAGTAACTATATTTCTTATAATTAAGTACAAGGATCTCTGTTTGTCTGTCTGTGCCGAAGAATCTCGCTAACTGCTGAACCGGTATGACTCTCCTTTACAGGGTAGCTTCTCATAGTTCATGGGAAGGTTTTTTTACTTTTTTTGGGTGGGGTAGATTGAACAGACAACATTTGACGTGCACCTAGAGGCCTCTAGGGGCGTAGCTGATAAATAAAAAGTAAGGTTATTCATTGAAATATCACTGGCCTAATCCATTTCAGTATGGCTTTAGGCTATTTCAAGGAAATGTACCAACCGGTTCTTACATGGTTTTAAGCTATTTCTAAGGGTGAACCTTACCTTAAGAATATAACCATTGCTGGTTCCCAGGATAGCAACAAGGTTGTTGTGCGTCACTGCTGAACTCAAACTTGTCACTGCGAACACAATAATTATTCAACTAGCTATAAATGATTTTAGAGTCGCTGCGATTATAACAAAGATTTTTTTATGCTCATTAAAGCATCATGTCTTTTCATTTATAACCAACTGAAGATGAAACAGTGTGTATTGGACTTATCAAATAAAAATAATATGTTTAATTAAACTGTGTTGATCACTCTATGGTATAATATAAAGTAGTAGGGTATTTTGTCTGAAGCTCAAGATCTCGGAAATTACCGGTCTGAATGGGCTATGCTTTATTGGAGAGCTTTGTAAATATCTTGAGGTGGTTATAGGCTTTTTTCTGACATCCCACTCCCTCCTCTAGAGGCTAGGGGCGAAACAACTTGTTCTTTTATAAAGGCAATAGAATGAAGGGAGGGAGGGAACATAGGGCTGTTTATTACACTAGTCACCAAAGTTTTATAATAACCTTTTCTTATTCGTTGGCTTAACAACTATGAGGACCAAACTTAATTTTGATTGGTTGGTTAATTTAAGTCTCAAATCGTTTCAAACTAATTGTAATCTACATAAATGGTTTTTATGTAAATCATCATTGGGGATGTTCATCTATTTATCGGCCATTATCTTATCCCTTTAGATTCATGAACAGAATGTCTATGTGTCTGTGTTTATGTAGTATGTACCAAAGGATCTTGCTAACCACTGAACCGATATGGTTCTTCTATGGTACAAGAAATGATCATAACTTTGTAGGGGGAGGGAGGGTACTTTCACCCTCCCAAGAAATTGAATTCAGATGAGAGGGAGAGATAACTAGAGAGGAGAGAAAAATGCATGGATCTAAAGGGATAGGACAATGGCCGATAAATTGATGAACATCCCCAATGATGATACATAAAATTATCCCTTCTGTAGATTAAAATTAGTGGTGGTCGAATCGAAACTTTTGAACATCCAACTTAAAGAACCAACCAAACAAAATTCATTAGAAGTCCCCAAAGTTGTTAAGCCAACGAATAAAAAAATGTTGTTGTAAAACTTTGGGGACTAGTGTAATAACCATCCCATTGTCCCCTCTCTCTCTCTCTGGAAAAAAAAGTTAGAACAAAAAAGATAAAAGATTTTTGGCCCAATTTCTTTTGTTTAATTCCAGTCTAATTACAATTTATTTTACACTTACTGTAATATCTCTAAAAGGATATAGTGGACCCTTTCACCTCCCCCTATTCCCTCGAAAATTTTTAAAGCGAACTTTTTCTATAATTATGGTCGGTCCGTCCATCCGTAACGGTTAGCTCTTTTCCTTAATTTAGACATTTGTCCCATCGATTTCAAACTTTGCATGGGGATTCCTATAACAGTTAAGTACTATTTAGAAAGCGTACCAACTCTATAATCGGTACCATAAAGTTCATACATCCATTTAAAACAAACTGATTTTTAACTTTTTGTATGATATTATCATCCTATTCATCTGACTTTTTAAATTATGAATCCTGGGACAACAAGGTACAATATTATAAGCGAGGCACCTCAATAATCAAAGAGTAAATGTTTGTTTGTCCTTCTTTCTGATTTTAGAGAGATGTTGTAATTCTCAGACTGGCCAGCCAATTTTGAAAATAAAAAACGTACATAACGTACACACAAAAAATACGTTACGTACATAAAAAAAAGTAAAAAAACGTACAAAAAACGTACATTCCTAATAAAAATAAGTTAAATAATTTCCTAGTTACCTATTATCAATACATTTAAGTCTACTAGCAGCTACCTGTAAAGGAGAACCATAGCGAACTGACAGACACAAGATATCCTATTACTCTATTCAAAAGAACTAGCGTCTACGCTCCTAAAGGCCTCTAGGGGCACTTGAGGAGGGAAGAGTTGAATTCAATAAAAAAAACATGGATGACAACATACATAAGTAGCGAAGCTCAAAAGTTATTTATAGACATCTGGAAAAAAATTAACTTAAAATCGCAATTAAAATTCATTTTTGGGGGGAGGAGGTAGTTTTTTTTCTAAAGTCAATTTCTCTTGAGAGGGTGGATGGTAATACTCTTCCCCAAAATAGTTATAAAACTTCCAAAAACCTATGAAAAGCTATCCTGTTAAGGAGAACCATATCAGTTCCGTGGTTAGCGAGATTCTTTGGTTCAAACAAACAGACATTCTGTTATTATGTACAAAGTATATCCTATTATAAGGACCAGCGACTACGCCCTTAAAGGCCTCTAGAGGAACTTGATTGAACCCATTTTTTTATTTAAAAATAAAAAGTAACAAACAAGGATGACAACATCCTTAAGTAGCGAAGCTCAAAAGTTATGGATGGAAATCTGGGAACTATATAAACTACAGAGTAGTGTCGTAAAAAATAAGCATTTAACTTATTTAAATAAATCACAAAACCTTTTAAAAATATATAATAACGTTAAAATCTAGGAATAAATTCAGCCCCCCAACCAATAAGCAAATCTCAATGAAATTTAGTGGAAGTATTAAGAATGAAAACTAATACAATCCCTGAAAATTACAACCGTCTATCAGGAATATGAGTTGTGAAAATCACAAAAACCTATACATCTAGGAATCGATCTAGCACTGCAACAAATAGACAAACCTTAAAGAAACTTTTTGAAAATATGTAGAATGTGAATTTATTTATTCCCTGAAAATTTCAGCCGTCTATCTTGAATAGAAGTCGAGAAAACCATGAAAAAAAGAAAATCTAGGAATAGATCTAGCACCCAACCAAAAGGCAAATCTCAATGAAAATATGTAGAATGTGAACTTATTCAATCAAAAAACAGGAGCCGGGAAAATCACGTTTCTCCGATAGCATAACGGACTGACAAAGTGATTATAGAGTAGCTTCGCTAATAATTTTTTTAGTGAGGGAAGGGGGAGTAGACCACCCCCATTTCTGATTTCAATTTTAAAAAGAAAGAAAAAATAGGTGAAGGGTTGTAATTTTTTTCTAAGAGTAGTTTCTCTTGGGAGGGTGGTTGTACCCTCTCCCAGGACCTATGAGAAGCTACCCTGTAAAAGAGAACCATATCGGTTTAGCGGTTAGCGAGAACCTTCGGTTTAAATAAACTGACAGAGAGACATACATCCTGTTATTACGTACTGAGTATATTCTATTAAATAAAGTAGTAAGTTTTTTGTCTGATGCTTAAGATTTTCATAACTACTTCACACAGTTACCGAGATGGTTTTAGGCTATTTTTCTACCATTTTGAATACAAGTTCTTGAAGGGATATGGAAGGACAGAGAAAATAGCCTACAACCTCACAAAGATCATGTCGGTTCAGCAGTTAGCGAGATTCTTTGTTACAGAAAAAAAAAGGATTTATAGGATAAACATATAATAGGATATAGGGTTATTTTGTCTATTGCTAAAGATCTCAGAAAATACTAGTCTTTAATACAAAGTAAATCAATGCCTGTCTGTCTAAAGCTTAAGATCTTGGTAACCGCTGAACAGATTGGGTTCTAAATTCTAATCTTCAGGGAATATATCTACTAGTCCTGTGGTAGTTTTAGGCTATTTTCTTAGAGTGTGGGAAAACCCACCCCCCCCAAAAAAAAATCAACCACCCCTCAATTTATTTTTGTAAACTAATACAAATCAGCGGGGTGGGGGAACCCCCACCACACCCTGGGGCGAAGCCTAAATAAAAAAAATAATCACAATCTTTTTTTTATATTTTTTTTGACAAATTTCCAACAAACGATTCTATAAAAGAGGGATACGAAGCCTCTAATCCTAGTAGAAAGTAAAAAGCTTTAAGTGTCCCTCCCCCAAAGAAAATAGCAAAAACCATCACAGGACTATTAGGTATATTCCATGAAGAGTAGAGCACAATAGGTTCAGTGGTTACTGAGATATTAAGCTTCTGATATACAGACGGACAAGCAGACGGACAGACATCATTCTACTTTGCATTATAGATAATATACTATTTTTGTAATACTTTTTGTACAAATACAAATAAATATACAAATACTTTTATACTTATATTTGATTCTTATTCTTTAAAAACTGAAGATACCAAAAAAAATAAGACTTCTTAATCCTAAACTGTGCACCATATGATATCTTGGAAAATTTACTTAAGTATATAAAGAATTTGAAAAAATTTTTTTTCGTAAAATCTATTAAAGGGGTAGTAGCATGAAATGCATTTAAACTTGAATTTAGTCAACTGCATATCTCTTTCTGTTCAATAGTTTAAACTATATCTATAGGACATATATTTCAAATCCATAAATTTAAACTGTAAGCTCTAATAACATATATGCATAATTTACATACATATTTTTGTTCTATGAAAATTGAAGATATTATTGAATTTATTTAAATAATACACCTATTGTTTTTGCAAAAATTTTCGTACAAAACATACAAATTACTTTTCTGCTAATATTTGATTCTTATTATTATTAAAAAAACGTAAAACGTACAAAAATACAAATTTCAAAATACGTTACGTACACATATCAAAATAACGTCCAGAACGTACACAGATTCGATGCGTAACGTACAAAACGTACAAAACGTACACTCTGGCCAGTCTGAATTCTTGTTTATTTAAATATTGAAAGTTTTTTAAATTAAGAAACAAAACATTTATCCTTTAGGTATCTAGTTCTTTGTTGTCGGTTGCTAAAGAACTCGAAAATTGATGCTTCGAAAAAGAGAGGGGTAGGTTTCTGGTAGAATCCGTAAAGGTTATGTGTTATAAGTTAAAAACAGTAGTAGAACGATAAAAATTTATGTCAACTTTTTTTTTAAATGTTTGTCTATAGTTCTTTTCAATAAGAAATACACATTTTTAGTGAATATTATCGTTCTACTACTATTTATAAGCCTTTAAACACTCACCTTTACGGATTCTACCAGAAACCTACCCCTCTATTTGTGCCTTTAAAAAGATCGGAGCGTCTTTAGGCTATTTTCAAAACATACCCCGTCCTCTCCTACAGGCTAGTAGCGAAGTAACTGGTAAATAAAATACAAAATTGCTTTTCTACATAAGAATTTATTTTGTTTAATGTTTATTAGGATTCTTGTTGGAGTGACCATAATGTTTTTATCAGGAAGTAAGGTATATTGGGCTGTTTATTACACTAGTCCCAAAAGTTTTATATTAACGTTTTCAACAACTTTGGGGACTTCTATTAAATTTTTATTGGTTGGTTTATTTAAAAGAGCGTCCAAACGTTTCAACCACTAATTGTAATCTACAGAAGGGAATAATTGTGTATATCATAATTGGGGATGTGCATCAATTTATCAGTCATTGTCTTATTCCTTTAGATTCCTGTGTTTTTTATCCTAATTTCTTTACAGTGCTATCCTAAAAGTGACTAGTTGAGCAATGGCACCCCCCCCCCCTTATTTTTGAAATTTATTTTTTTAAGCGAGGTGCTCTAACCCTGCGGGTGCGGGAAAACCCAGGATCCAATATAAACTATTTAACTAACCCTACCTAAAGTAATAAAAACATAAACTAACACCTCTCCGTATTTTCAATCTAATTAAAAAATAAGTTATCAGGTTTTACGAGGGTATTTTATTAGATAGTGCCTCCTTTTTTCTAAATTTATATTGGTACCACGAACAACTCACTTTTCCGTTTGTCTGTCCTTACGGCTTTAGGAGTAAAGTAACTTTCTCAGCTTTTATTCAAGCTAGTCCTCAGTCAGTTGTCAACATTATGCAGAATAAAAATAAAACCGTTTTATTTTTATTTTGCATATTTTTCTTATTATTTTTAAATACATCTGCTTTTTTTGGTACAATAAAATTCCATGTTTTGTTTATGTGGTATTTTCCCTCCGAATTCGATCAAGACGTTACCCTGATTTGCTACTTATGGAATGGGTCATCCTTGTTTGTTTTTTGGTGAATTCTTTTTTTTCTCTCACTTTTAGTTTAAATTTCTGAATATCTGTCAGTTTTAATGTCTTGTTTTCTAATATTTAAAAGCTAGTTTAAGACATACAACAATAGAAACGGCAGCATTCCTAATTACAATCACATTATCTTTTTTGTTGGCTTTAAACTTTGGCTACTTTTATTATATTTTGATTGGTAGGTTCCAATATTTTCAACCAGTAATTTTAACCCATAGAAGGGGTAATTTTGTTTATCATCAATGAAAATTACATCTTCAATTGTCTTATCCCTAACGATCCAACACCAACGCCGCCGACAGTTGAATAATAATTGCCTAGAGTGTGTCCGCCGCCAGGGGTTAGCGGCAATTTGATGCCGATTTCTTGGACTATGGGCGTTTGGCCGGATATTTTGAGAGCCCGCTGACAGAAGTCGACAATATTTCCGGTGGTTCCAGCCCGTGGACACTTGCCCTCATCAACAGGTCCTGAAATAATCAAAATTTCATAAGTTGTACGCGGTCATACGCAACTTTGGAAGGGTGACGCAAATATCAAATCTTAGTTTTAGCGATTTGAGAATAGTTATTTTTCGCATCGTATTATAAACGGCTTTCCGCGAATATAATTCGGTGCTAGACAAATTTTTTTCGTATGAATGAGAACCGGTTCCTATCCACCGGATTCGAATGAATACGAGAAAAATTTATCTAGGTATATATATATATAGGTATATAATAGCGAATTAGATAATCTTGCAAGCATCGCTTTTATCTTATAGGGAAAAAAAGGAAATCAAATCGCGAAAACTGAGATCTGAAATTTGTGTAACATCCATCAATTTATCGTCTAATGTAGTATATCCTAAAATCATTAAATATAAAAGAATCTGTCAGTCTGTTTGTCTGTAATGAAGGATCTCTGTAACTGCTGAACCGATATGGCTCTCCTTTACAGTGTATCTTTTCATAGGTCATGGGTAGGTTAATAACTATTTAGGGGGAGGGAACCACCACCCTCCCAAGAGAAACGGCTCTAAAAAATGAACACCCCATTTTTTCTCTTTCTTGGTAAAACTACAATTGAAAGTAGGGGAGGGGGTAGACTACTACCCCCCCCCCCAAGGGTCTCTAGAGGCCTCTGTGGGTGTAATAAAATATCTGTGCTAAAAATAATTGTTATGAGTCGCATCGCATTATAGACAGATTTCCGCGGATAATAACTATTAGTATAGCTGATAACCGGTTCTAAACCAGCGTATATTAACCGGTTTTATACCTGAAATATAGGGAAGATTGCGCTGTGTCATAGTCCCATTGAAACACATGTGAAGGTTCTCATCAAATAATCTGTCAATGTAGGACAGAGTGTAGCTACAGAAACCTGATACAAACATGCATCCTTCAAATATTTTTTTATCACTAGCGGCTACGCCCCTTAGAGGACTCTAGGGACACTTGAGGGAGGAGGGAGGGAGGGTTTAATTGGATGATCCATTTCTTAGATTTTGGAAAGAATTTTTTTTAGGTGGGGGGGGGGGAATAATTTGGGGGAATTTCTCTCAGGGGGAAGGAGTAACCTCCCCAAAATTGCTATAAACCTTCCAAGGACCTATAAAAAGATACATTGTAAAGGAGAACCATATCGGTTAAGCGGTTAGCAAGATCCTTAGGTACACACTAAGGTGAACCAAAAGTCATCAAGCAAAGAGAATAAAGGGGGAGGAAGGTTGTGCTTAAATTCCGTAAAGGTGTGAGTTTTAAGGCTTAAAACAGAAGTAGAACGATTTAATTCATGTCTAGTTTTTAAAAAAAAATTATCAATAGTTCTTTCAATAAGGAATACACATATTTAGTGAATATTATCGTTCTACTACTGGTTTTAGGCCTTAAAACTCATACCTTTACGGAATTTTAACACAACCTGCCTCCCCCTTAGTGTTTTAATATTTGAAGGAGAATTGTTCCTGTTCTTGGAACTGGTCTGGGGGACTGATTCACAGACGGGGAGAAGGCTGCCAGCAGAACCGGTTCTGAAGTTCCATACCTGCAAATATAAGTATATAGTATGATTTACCATCACTATTCCCTTCTCTTTTCCCCCGCATTTCATCCAAATTTGACCATGTTTTCCCCGTCCCTCCACGCTTCTTTTCTCCTTAATTCCCCTTCACACTTCTTACCCATCACTTTCCCATTAAAGTTTACTTCACTCCCCCTTAACTTATAGTTCACTTCCAATAATGCTTCTCCCGCTTTCCCATCACTTTCCCTTCACTTTCCCATCAGTTTTCCTTAAATCAAGCTTCACTTTTCCTTAATTTTACCTTCACTTACCCTTTACATATGATAAAAATGGACGTACAGACTTTCTGGCAACGCTTATAGAGTTTCTACACGTTCTAAATTGTATCTTACCGTAATAGGAATCATCATGCAAAGATTGAAATCTATTGGACAATTATATTATGTCTAAATCAACGAAAACACGAAGTCATTACGGATGTACCAAACCCTACTTATAGAAAAGCGTCGCTTTTAAAAATGATAACAAGGTTACCTATTCTGCATAGCAAGGGAGGCAGATTGTAGAAGATTATAATTCTCCCCATTAATTCTGCACTCTAGAGTAACCTGAAGAAAAAGAATGTTCATATGTTAAAAATCCTTATAAAAAAGGTAAAGAATCTGTACTAACACCCTCCCCCAAAAATTTAACCTTTTCTTTATTTAATTACAATTAAAAGTGATCATTAACTACCACCATCCCCTCCCCCTCTATGACTATAAGGGCAGCTAGTCTAGTATAAATATACAAATACATACTTCCGAGTATTAAAATAATAATTGTAAATGTAAACAAAGATCAGCTGATTTAAAAGCGTAGTACAACTAGTGTGTGATTGCCGCGTAAAGTTATGAAAACTTATAATGTCGTCTTCTAGTGATGAAATAATATTATGAATTTATACTTGAAACAATAATTTAGTAACACATACCTCTGAGTAAGTATTGAAATTAGAATCAGTAATGCAAGTTCTAGATATTCTACTAATATATCCAGATTCTGAGTCGCCTAAACATAAAAATTCGGGTTAAGTGCAGTTCATGTTAAATATAGCTGGTAACGATTGCTTACTGGTTACCAGGATTATTACAAGTTTTCTGGATCTAGCATTACAAGAAATAATACAGAAACATAGGATTTAGGGCAATATTTGTGCTGCTGGCTCCAGGAACTTTGTAATAATGCCATGAACCAGGAACCAGGAAGCATTCATCACCAGCAATATTTCACAATAATAATTTTCAATAACAAAGGAATTTAACATAAAGTTAGGAAATTTAAAACTAAATTAAGTTTTTTGTTTGTTTTTCTTTTAAGATCTCGCTAACCACTTTTTTTTAGCACAGCCGCTAGTTTTCTTTAATAAATACTGAACAACAACATTGAAGGGCTGATACTGATTAAATAGTCTTAGAAATTAGAGGTTTGTATTTTATAATTTAAAGTATAAGAAAAACTTTCTGTACATATAAATAAATAAAATTATTTTTAGGCAAAATTTTAATCAACTAAAGAAGTAGGTATTAGGTATACCTATTATATGTTTTAAAAATCTATAATATAGGTTATTGATTTTGAAAATGTCATATATAGGAATCATACTTCAACCCATAAAAATCCTCATAAAGTTTTTAATTTGGTGCGAATAAAGAATTTTAACCTTGTGACGGAATGACGTACGGACATATCCTGATAACAGAGTAGCTGCGCTACTAATAGTTATTTATCGCATCGTATTAGAGACAGCTTTTCGCGGATAGTACAATAAAAAGTTAAAAGATAAAAACGAGTACCTAGTAATTTGATAATTTTTCATTTTAATATCAGTAAAAAATTGTCTTTTATACGATGCGATAACCGGTTATAATCCAGCGGATATTAACCGGTTTCGAAGCCATACTAGAGTACATAAAAAAGTTACTCACCTGGTAGATAACTCTTCTTTTGAACAGTCAGAAAATAAACGTATTGGGAGGCGTTGAAGCCATAAATATAATCCACCAAAAAATGATCCTTTAACATTTTCAAATTTTAAAAACAACTTTTACATTTAGACTTACTAATCCATATAATAAAGTAACAGGATGTCTGTCTGTTTGTTTGTCTGTTTGTAAGTCTGTCTGTTTGTTTGTCTGTATGTTTGTCTGCCTATCTGTGTTTGTCTTTCTGATTGTTTGTATGTCTGATTGTTTGTATGTCTGTTCGTCTGTCTGTTTGTCTGTCTGTTTGTACCAAAGGATCTCGCTAACCACTGTACTGATATGGTTCTCCCGTTACAATGTAGCTTCTCATAGGTCCTGGGAAGGTTTATTTCTATTTGTGAGGAGAGTACCACCACCCTTATAAGATAAATCGCCCCTAGAAAAAGCTGAACCCCCCCCCCTCAAAAAAAAAATAATTATAGGTACCCTCTACTTTTTAAAATTACAAATGAAAGTGAGGGTGTTACCCCTCACCCCGCAAGGTCCTATAGAGGCCTCTAGGGAATTAGCCTCTTTTCTAATTCAAATTTTCTACCTCGTAGTTTTTAAAATATCAAGACTTGAAAATCGTCTTTTTGTGATATATGCAATTTTAAAAACTACGTGATAAAAAATTTAAATTCTTTCAAATATATGCCATATAAATGTAGTTTAACCAATTAACCAGGAAAAAATATGCGGTTCACTAAATTAAGTTCAAATGCTTTTCGTGAAACTACCCCTTTAGATTAGTTAGTTGATTAATTTCAACGTCCAAACGTTTCACCACTTATTCTAATCTACAGAAGGGATAAATTTGTATTCCATCATTGGGGATGAACATCAATTTATCGGCCATTGTCTTATCCCTTTAGATAACTAATACTAAATAGTACAAGGTTTATAATGTTGTTTTTTATTAATTCCCTTATATTTGACATCAATGTTAAGAAGAGACTGAGAGGAGAATCCATATTCAGCGAAGAACAGGTCGTCTTTGATGTTGAGAGACCGGGCAGAAATGGCGGGAACATCGTGTCTGGTTTCACAGGGGTTAGGTTCAGCATAAAGAATTATCCGCAGGGTTCAATTATTGAGTTTTGCCGGATATCCGGATACTATCCAGATACCGGATATCCGGCTGATTTATAATGCCGGATATCCGGCATTTTTTATATGTTTTGCCTGATATCCGGTTAACCGGCAGGATATCCGATATTTTGCCTGATATCCAGCGTTGGCCACATATCCGGCCGGATAACGGATATCCGGCATCAGAAATCAGCCGGATATCCGGTAGGATATCCGATATTTTGCCTGATATCCAGCGTTGGCCAGATATTCGGCTGGATACCGGATATCCAGCATTAGAAATCAGCTGGATATCCGGTATCCGGCCAAAAATTTTAACAAATATTATTAAAAGGTCATAATTATGAAGAGTTTTACTTAGGTAATAAGGGTACTACAATACGGAAAATACGCGAAAAAAAGTGACACCTTTTATTACCATCTCTTTTGTGGATATTTAAAAAAAAAAATTAACTGAACGCCAGAGAGATGGGATATTTGGCTGTTAGTGTTTATTATAATAACGTTTTCTTATGCATTGGCTTAGCAACTTCGGGGACTTTTATAGCAGTTTGATTAGTGTTCAAACTTTTCCCACTAATTGTTATATAAGGGGGGGGGGGGAAGGGTTAATGCAACCATCTAGTAATCAATGTATAAATGGCACTTAGAATTCGAATTTCAATCTGAAATTTTGTATGAGTAATCCTTGGAAGGTCTATTTTCCCTAAATCGAACAAAAAGTTGAAAAAAGTAACGGCTAAGTGCCATTTATACATTGATTACAAGATGGTTGCATTAACCCCCCCCCCCCCCCATCTTAATTTTGTGTGTCATCATCGGGGATGTACATCAATTTATCAGCCTTTGTCTTATCCCTATAGATTAATGACATAACCCCCTGCCTGTATTCTCCGTGATCAGTGAAGGTTGTCCCAACATATAGCACGTCCCTCGCTCCATAATACTCGGAAGGTCCTGAACATTAATATAAAGTAGTAAGGCTTTTCTTGTCTGAAGCTTAAGCACACCCCTCCTTAACCGAACTTTAGATTTAAAAAATTTCCCAAACATTCGGACAATTGGGCGTTCAAATAGGACCTAATGGTAGTTAGAATCAGTTGAGAACAAAATCCCAGCCGTTCCTTCTTGCCAGATATTGCCATTTTAAGATTTTAAGTAAAATTACACTAAATATCCTAATACAAACTTAAATCGTCTTGAAATGTTTAGTGTCATTTTAGTAGAACAGTCCCAAAACAGAGTATCTTTTCTCCTGTCAAACTGACTGCCTGGAGTTCCTAACAGAGAGTGCCTTAATGTATTAACACAAGTAGGGATTCGAACCCATTCCGCCCAAACTAACCAACATGGAATAGCTTTATAGTAAGATCTCTATAACCACATAACCGATTGAGTTTCCCATTTAAGGGAAGATTTACATACGTCCTGAACGTATTAGGCTAATGTGTATTTAATTTCAGATTCAAGTCTTGAATTGGTTTTAGGCTATTTTTCTACCCTTTCCTTCTAGAGGCTAAAGGCGAAACCAATAGTCCTAATAATAAAGTAACAGGATCTCTGTCGGTCTGTCTATATGTACTGAAGGATCTCGGTAACCACTGAACCGATATGGTTCTCTTTTAAAGTGTAGCTTCTCATAGGTCCTGGGAAGGTTTATAACTATTTTGGGAGAGGGTACCATCACCTTCCCAAGAAAATAGCCCCTAGAAAAAAATACCTACCCAACAAAAAAAAACACTTTTTATTTTTAGCATAAACATCATATCATAAAGAGTACCAGAACATTTATTTGTAAGTCTAATAAAAAATGTACTCAAATTTTTGCAAATTTGCGTAAATACATGCTTTGAGTTTTAGGATTTGATTATAGAGATGCCTTGCTTATAATATAGTACTATGTTGTCCTAGGAATTAATAATTCCAAAAATCAGATGAATAGGATAATTATATAAAATAAAATATTATTGTCAAAGAAAAGTTATAAATCAGCATGATTTAAATGGTCGTACAGGCTTTCTGGTAACAATTATAGAGTTGCTACGCTTCCTTAATCGTACATAACTGTTACAGGAATCATCCTGCAAAGTTTGAAAACGATAGGACAATTCTGACATGCCTAAATTAACGAAAATTAACAGTTCCGGACGTACGGACGGACCGACCCTAACTATAGAATAAATCTTCGCTTTTAAAACTCCTACCTATAAAACCAATTGTAGAGGCTTTTTTAGTATTAGCTGCCACCAACTGGGACATTTCTTCTGGCTCAGAGGTTATATCTGACAATTTGTATCTAAAAAAACAATGTAAAAAAAAATAGCCAAAAACCTGAGGTTAATTCTTAAAAAAAACTTTTGCCTCACTAAAATCAGTTTGCCCCACTAAAATTTTAGTGAGGCAAAATTATCCCCTCTAAATTTTTAGCGAGCCTCACTGATTTTAGTGAATTCACCTCTGTTAAAAAGCAGTCCGACCGCCAAGGATGTTTTATAGTTTATTGTGCTCCTTAATGATGGGAATGTTGTCAAAAAGTTTCAGTCATGAATCTTGAAAAGGAGCCGAGAAAATCAGCTTCCTCCAACTTTTTCTTTTACGGGCGGATTAGGTGTTTAATAATTCAGGTCTTTAGTAGGATTAGGTCTTTTAATGGATTAGGTCAATTGTCTGATTAGGTCTTCAATAATTTAGGTCTATTAAAGGATTAGGTCTTTAGTAGGATTAAGTCTTTTGTAAAATTAGGTCTTTTATAGGATTATGTCTTTTGTAGGATTAGGTCTTTTTTAGGATTAGGTATTTTGTATGATTATAATGCTTACCTAGTACAGACTCCTTGCCTGACTGACCCACAAGCCAATAAATTCTCGTTCCCGTGGTCAATAACTGAAAAAAATATAAATCCTATTATATAAAGTAGTAAACTTTTTTTCTGAAGAAACGGATCTGGCTTACCGAGAAACCGATAAAGTTCTACTTTACAGTGAAGCTTCTTATAGGTCTTGAATTGGTTTTAGAATATTTTATGTTTTATAAATATGTCTGGGTACCTATTATAGTTTTAGGCTATTTTTCTGCCCTTCCATATTACTTCGAGTACAGAGCCTCTAGATGCTAGGGGCGTAGCTGCTATTATATTAATACAGAAATTGTATGATTTCTATTATGTATCGATTTATATATCCTAACATAAAAGTATTAAGATGATTGATTGTCTGTCTGTATGTCTGTATCGAAAAATGTGACTACTCGCCGGACCAACATGGCTATCCTTTACAGTGAAACTTCCCGAAAAGAAAAAAATATAAGCTGGTATTAGAGGCCTCTAGGGGCGTATCCATTATCATATTAATAAACTAGTGGCAACGCTTCTAGAGGCCTCTAATGGCACTTGAGAGGGTGTGGTGATGCCCTCCCCGAAATAGTTATAAACCTCCCATGAAAATATCAGAAAATACATTGTAGAGGAGAACCTTATCTGTTCAGCTGTTAGCAAGGTTATTTGGTATACACACACAAACATAAAACCTGTTACTTTATTATAAGGATTAGATCCTATGTTACACACAGACAGACATAGATCCTGTTACTTTATTATAAGGACTAGATCCTATGTTACACACAGACAGACTTAGATCCTGTTACTTTATTATAAGGACTAGATCCTATGTTACACACACACAGACATAGATCCTGTTACTTTATTATAAGGACTAGATCCTATGTTACACACAGACAGACATAGATCCTGTTACTTTATTATAAGGACTAGATCCTATGTTACACACAGACAGACATAGATCCTGTTACTTTATTATAAGGACTAGATCCTATGTTACACACACACAGACATAGATCCTGTTACTTTATTATAAGGACTAGATCCTATGTTACACACAGACAGACATAGATCCTGTTACTTTATTATAAGGACTTGATCCTTTAGTACACACAGACAGACATAGATCCTGTTATTTTATTATAACTAAGGACTAGATCCTATGTTACACACAGACAGACATAGATCCTGTTACTTTATTATAAGGACTAGATCCTATGTTACACACACACAGACATAGATCCTGTTACTTTATTATAAGGACTAGATCCTATGTTACACACAGACAGACATAGATCCTGTTACTTTATAATAAGGACTAGATCCTATGTTACTCACAGACAAACATAGATCCTGTTACTTTATCATAAGGACTAGATCCTATGTTACACACAGACAAACATAGATCCTGTTACTTTATTATAAAGACTTGATCCTATGTTACACACACACAGACATAGATCCTGTTACTTTATTATAAGGACTAGATCCTATGTTACACACAGACAGACATAGATCCTGTTACTTTATAATAAGGACTAGATCCTATGTTACTCACAGACAAACATAGATCCTGTTACTTTATCATAAGGACTAGATCCTATGTTACACACAGACAAACATAGATCCTGTTACTTTATTATAAAGACTTGATCCTATGTTACACACAGACAAACATAGATCCTGTTACTTTATTATAAGGACTTGATCCTATGTTACACACAGACAAACATAGATCCTGTTACTTTATTATAAGGAATGGATCCTTTTATACACACACAAAGACAAAGATCCTGTCACTTGATTATAAGGACTTGATCCTTTAGTACACACAGACAGACATAGATCCTGTTACTTTATTATAAGGACTTGATCCTTTAGTACACACAGACAGACAAAGATCCTGTTACTTTATTATAAGGACTAGATCCTATGTTACACAGACAGACAAACATAGATCCTGTTACTTTATTATAAGGACTTGATCCTTTAGTACACACAGACAGACACAGATCCTGTTACTTTATTATAAGGACTTGATCCTTTAGTACACACAGACAGACAAAGATCCTGTTACTTTATTATAAGGACTAGATCCTATGTTACACAGACAGACAAACATAGATCCTGTTACTTTATTATAAGGACTTGATCCTTTAGTACACACAGACAAACATAGATCCTTTATTATAAGAATAATTTTACCTAGAAGCTTCATATAATTATCCGTAGTCATAAGATCTTGTGCTCTGTCGCTGCCGCAGCCGCTGGGTCCACACAGGTGAGAATCTTCCACAGGTCCTAAATAGATAAACTTATAATGCTGGATCAAGGAGTCTTATCATAATCCTAGAAACCAGAAGATCAAGGAACCTTGTAATAATCCTAGGAACGAGAAAGCAATCGTCACCAACAATTCACCATAATCTGCACGAGGGGGGGGGGGGGGGGTTGAATTAGATATCCTTTTTTGTTTTAAAAATAAATCAATAAATCAGAAAGGAAGGAGACAATGGGCTGTTTATTAAACTAGTCCCCAAAGTTTTATATTAACGTTTTCTTATTTGTTGGCTTAACAACTATGAGATCTTTGATTAGTTTAGGTCATTAGTTCAAACGTTTCAACTACTTATTTCTACAGTGCAGCGGTAATTCTGTGTATCATCATTGTGGATGTACATCATTTATAGGCCATTGTCTTATCACTTTGGTTCCTGGAAATTAATGTAGTAGGTCCTTACATCAAAAATTTAATTGGAAGAATCCAGCCATATTATTATTGATTACAACTTGTACACAATTGAGTACCAAAAAAATCATAGATATAAAACAGAAAAAAACGGGTTTTAATCTTATATTTCTTGCAATTTAATATCCGGGGAAAACTGTCTATGATACAATGCGATCAATAACTCTTAGTCTATACGTTTATACTAGTTGCACTGCCTCTATCATCTAGGGGAGAACAGAAAAATAGCCTAAAACCCCCATAAACATTTATACATCTTCCATGAGAAGCATAAGTCCTTCGGGCCAGCATTTTTTTGTCAGATAATAAAAGTAAAGTAAAGAGTAGCTTTGCTACTACTAATAATAAGACCACCTAATATGAATTTCCCCAACTGCAATGCTATTTAGATAACTAAAATATGCTCAGTTTAAAAGGACTGTACTGGACAAAAAAAAGACTAACATCTATCTATAAATATAAAGGAATAAGAAATTTGATGAGTAGTATGCTTTTTCTGTCTGTAGCGAAGGATCTCGCTAACCACTAAACCATTATGATTCTTCTTTATAGTAAAGCTTCTTATAGGTCCGGGGGGATGGTATCTCCACCCTCCCAATAAAAAAGACCATCAAGAATTTTTTACTTTTTCTTTTAAAATCCAAATTGAAGTTTAGGGTGGAGGGTCGTCGCGCCTTTTACCCTCCTTTTGCCCCTAGAGGCTTCTAGGGGGTGTAGCTTCAAGTATAAAATATAATATGTAGAAAGTATTTTTATATAAAGACAGTCCTTTCTAGGAATTCAAAAATTTCTGTGGGGAATTTTTATTATGACTCAAAAATATCCCAATGTTTCTTATTCTTAACTGGCAGAGAGGTAGGGGACAAAGGGTTGTTTACTCAAGTCCCCAAAGTTTTAAATGTTTTCTTATTCGTTGGCTTTACATTTTTGGGAACTATTATTGAATTTTATTTTACAAACGATTCAACAAATAATTGTAATCTCAAGAAGGGGTAATTTTGCATATCATCATAAATTAATCGACCATTGTCTTATCCCTTTAGATCCCTGCTTAACATAAAACAAGAATATAATCTTATGCTATTATTGTCCAATGAAATTGAAATTTTTTATTTTAATGTCTGCAGAGAGATGTCTATAATACGATGCGATAAATAACTAGTACAATAATTTTATTGGTAAGGCGCCTAGCTAAACAAACTAATTAATCCTATATTTTTTATTTTAATATCCGCGAAAAGCTGTCTATAATACTATTACCTGTCTCAATCCTGTGCTTAAGCCGCAGCTGGCTGTCCAACTGGTATAACACATTGCCGCCGGCCAGATAGATATCCCCGCCTTTCCCGCTGTGCCACCGCCGCAAGGCCTGCCGCCCACCGCCGTCCGCCAAATCAACCGCAACATGCGATAAATTCAACGGGCCGTTGTGCTCAAATTCTGCTAGAACTTTCCGCGAACTTTGACTGTTTGCCGCGGTTATTAATATAAGAATAACTGCTAGCATTTTGGGCCGGAAAAAACGGCATTTATAAGGAAATTTTACTAATAACGTCATTTTAATTACTTCATTTCACAAATATTTTAATTCATCACTATTCAATTAATATAACTTAGGGCATTTTTAACTAAAAAAATTCCCAGATTTTTTTTTATAAATCCACCAAAACTTTTAACTTTTCGTTCACATTTCTTGTCATTTTTGAGGAGTTGTAGTTTAATTTTGTAGGACTCGAGTAATTTTCATTCACTTATCTGAAAAAATAATAAAATATTTAGTTTTCATGGACTATAAACTCTAAAGGACGTGCAATAAAATGCAGATTTTTTAAATTCAAATTGCGCGGCTTGTGTTAATAGTAGAAAAATGTTACGCATACCGTTAGAACGGCTGAGAAGTCTATTTTTTTGGGAGTATAAGAACGATTCCTCTGCTACGTATAGTTAGGGAGCTACGTGTTAAAATGTCCCAACTGACTTAAAACTAAAACTTGCGAATAAAGTTTGGGACATTTTACCACAAGCCGAGCAATTTGAAATTTAAAAATGTACGCAGTTCTATTCTCTAATATTTAGTAGGTTAAAATATACTCGCAAGTCAAGTTTTACGTCAGTTGGGACATTTTAACACGTAGCTCCTAAACTATGCGTAGCAAAGGAATCATTTTTATATTTCCTAAAAATAGACTTCTTAGCAATTCTAACGGTATGCATAACAATTTTCTAATATTAACACAAGCCGCACAATTTGAATTTTAAAAATCTACGCATTTTTTGCTCACCCTTTACCTATAGAATGTATAGGCATTATTTTCCAGTATGACTTAGAAACCGATTAATATCCGCAGGATTACAACCGGTTCTCAGCCATACTGAAAATTCATGTATATCATCGTAATACAGACAATTTTCAACGAATAGTTTATAATAAAAATAATAAACTTTATTAGGTACCAGTTTTGATGGCCCGGTCCTTCGGTCCCTCGGGGCTAACAAAACTGATTTTAACCTTATATTTTTTTAGTTTAATATCCGCGGAAAGCTGTTTATTATACAATGCGATAAATAACTATTTCAAAATTTTAATTGGTGAAAAAAGTAAATGATTAATTTTCAAAAGGCATAAAAATGTTTTTTTTTACCAGGAATTTTGTTGAATAAGAAAACAAGGAGGGAAAAATCCATCTTAGCGTAGTAAATGAACACAATATATACTAGAGGTTACGCCCCTAGAGGCCTAGAGAGGGGGAAGGTTATTACAGAAATAATCAAGGCAAATTTGAAATCGCTAGGACAATTTTAACATGCCAAAATTAACGACTGACTTGCCGAATATTTTTAGAAAAGCTTTGCTTTTAGAAATAAATCAATTAGAGCATGAAAATTAAATAAAACAATATCAAATTCTTAGTCTAAATAATCTTTATATGAAAACAAGGATGACAACATCCATAAAAGCGAAGCACTAAAACGGAAGGACAAACGGACATTAACACTTGTATAATGTCACAACTGAATAATCAGAATATAAATGTATAAGAGTCGAAGCAAAATTGTAAGTAAAGGGGGGAGGCGAAAGTGACACTTTTTGAAACCAAAACTAAAAGTAAACAAAGGAACTCAACTTAAAAAAAGAGTTACAGGTCTGAGATTTTGCATGGCAGTTGCTTTATAGGGGTAAAATATGGAACTGCGAGGAAACGGCGGCGCAACCGCCAAAAACCGCCGTTTCCCGCCGAATTTTTTTTTGCCTTTTCTCGGCGGTTTTCTGCGGTTGCGACGCCGTTTCTTTACAGTTCCATATTGTACCCCTAAAAAGCAACTGCCATGCAAAATGTCAGACCTGTAACTCTTTTTTTAGTTGAGTTCCTTTAACTTTTAGTTTTGGTTTAAAAAAGTGTCACTTTCGCCCCCTCCCTTTGTTGAAAAACTGCTTGATACAGAATAATGTATAATGTTTATGGGCATATTTACTTTTTTAGGACTTGATTATAGAGTTGCTTCGCTTTTAATATTGTACTTTATTGTAACAGGAATAAGTATACCAAAAATCAGATCAATCTGATAATTAGATCACATAAAAATTTGTTGTTAAAAAAGTTAAAAATCAACCTGTTTAAAATGGACGCACGGACATTCTGGTAACGATAATAGAGTTACTACGCTTTCTAAATCGTACCTAACTACTACCGGAATCATTATACAAAATTTGAACTCGAAAGGATAATTCTAACATGCCTAAATTAACGAAAAAAGCTATTCGTTCCAGACGAACTGACCGAACCTAATTATAGAAAAGCTTCGCTTTTAAAAAGTAATATACAGTCCAATGTCTTCTCCCCCCTCCTTGTGATTATGTTAATCTTAAATAAATAGAAAAACAAGGATGAATTCATCAACATTTACTCGAAGCGAAGCTCAACAATAAAGAAAATATATGTAGCGGACAGAGGAACGGACAAGAATTAACCAGTGTGGCGTCCACAGCTATTGAAGGAAAAGTTTAAACAGTTTTACTTTTACCCAAATTGGTACTAATATTACCCCTCCCTTTTAAACGAATAGCAAAACGAGTTTAAAATCATTTACAGATTCATGTCCCATTCCTTCCTGAATTTACCATTCCATATAGCTTGGTCTTTTTTTAAGCAAAGCTTTTCTATAATTAGGGTCGGTCGGTCCGTCTGTCAGTCAGTCCGTCCGAGACGGATAGTTTATTTCGTTAATTGAGGCATGTTAGAATTGTCCTATCGATTTCAAACTTTGATTCCTGTAGTAGTTAGGTACGATTTAGAAAGCGTAGCAACTAGCAACTCTATAATCGTTACCAGAATGTCCGTCCGTTCATTTTAAACATGTTGGTTCTTTTAACAACAATTTTTTATGTGAAATAATCATCTGACATTCTACAAGAGTTAATGTTCGTCTGTCATACCGTTTCAGAGCTTCGCTTTCATGGATGTTGTCATCCTTGTTTTACAATGTTTTCTTGGGGTTGGGAGATTTTTCAGGGATATTTAGGGATAAGACAATGGATGATAAAGTATGTCATTGATTGTAAATAAAATAACTCTCTTTCTAGATTAAAACAACATAAAAGCGAAGCTCTGAAATGGAAGGACAAACGAACATTAACACTTGCATTAACAGTGCATGTCAGAACTGAATAAACTGAATATAATATAAATTTTGTATAAACTAATACACATGTCTATACAAAATTGTAAGTAAATTTGTTGCAAAACTGATTAAATAGGTACATGTTACTGTTTAAGGACATACTGACGTTTTTAGGACTTGATTATAGAGATACTTCGCTTATAACACTATATTCTAACTGAAGAACCAGCATGCAAAGTTTGTAATCGATAGAACAATTCTAACCTGTTTAAATTAACGAAAAGAGCTAACTGAAACGGACTTACGGACGAACCGACATAATTAATGAAAAGCTAACAAATCAATATTTATTGAAAATACCTAAACCATTTCAGCCAACAAATACGAAAAAACGTGGTTACAAAATGAGTATAATTAACAGTCATATGTTCCCTTCCTCCCTGGGAGCTGTTTGATCTGTAAAGAGTATTTGGTATAATTGGAGGGGGATGTTGACGGCGGGAGAGGGTTATACAAATAAATATTATTTTTATTGACAGGATGGACATTAATAAAATACCATTTCTTGATGTCGTTCGCGTTCATACGCAATGATGGGAAAGTGACGCGAATTCCAGATTAGATTTCGCGATTTGATAAAAAATATCATAATGAATTAGACAATCTTGCAAGCATCGCTTTTATCTTGTAGAGAAAATAAGTAAATCAAATTGCGAAAACTGAGATATGAAATTTGAGCCACTCTTCCAAAATTGCGTACGACAGCGTACTACTTCTAGAAGCGGCATTTTATTACTGTCCACCTATTGGAGGAGAGATGCTTGTAGGGGGGGGGGGATTGGCCCTATCGTTGTGTTGACAATAAATATTCACCTGGTCAGGGATCTAAAGGGATAAGACAAATGCCGATAAATTGATGTACATCCCCAATGATAATACACAAATCTATCCTTTCTGTATATTACAATGGTTAAAATATTTAAACATTCAACTAAATGAAACAACCGATTAAAAATACAAGTCCTACAGTTATTGATCCAACGAATAAGAAACGTTTTTATAAAACTTTGAGGACTAGTGTAATAAACAACCCATTGTCCCCTCCCTCCCTTGTTGTTTAGAGTTTCATTTACAACAATGGTACTTTGATCTTACGCCAGATTTTCATGTTCTCTAATAAATTGCAAAACGCCGCGGGCTAAAATAATGGTACTCCTTCTTGATGAACAAACTGTCCGATAAAAGAGTTCTTTGTTAGCATGCTAAATAATTGACGATAATCTTTTCCCTGTCATAATATCCACGTATATTCTACATCCATTTTGGATAAAGAGGGGGGGGGATTTTTGTCTATTGTTCTATCCCTAAAGACCTGCTTGGCAGGACGGGAGGGGACACTGGGGCTGCTTATTACACTTGTCCCAAAATGTTTACAATAACGTTTTCTTATTCGTTGGTTTAACATCTTTAGGTACTTTCTTTGAGTTTTGATTGGTTAGTTCATAAAGTTA